>NC_134405.1:346149987-346479987 GCF_038048845.1 Mixophyes fleayi | reverse complement strand
ACAGCTGACACGGTATGTCTGCAGTGAGACTAATCAAACAGAGCACCTGAAGAGAACGCCTCTATAAAGACCAGGTGGGAGTGTCACCTATCAAGCTAGAGCTGGGGGAAGAGTGTAAATATTTAAACCTGAGTTGTTCATTATGCAATGCGACCGATGCCGAACAAGTTTGCCGGTGACTAGGGAGTTGGTATACTTGTCATTGTTGCAAGAAAGTGTGTGGAATTGTGTGTTGTGAACTACTTTGTATCCTAAAAAGTAAAAATCAAAGTACAAGCAAGAAGCTGTCATGTGTGCGGAAGAGAACTGGTTTCACGAGTGGTGTCAGAGTGGGATGCTTAGGGAGGAAAGTTTCCACTTCCCAACACAGTTAGATATTAACATAGATGACATTTTGAGAGCTCTTTTGAATGTGGACGCTGGACAGCAAGAGCAGCAGGCTAGAGTACAACGAATTCAAGAGGCACAGGAGGAAAATATCAGGCTCTTACAGGAAGAGTTAGTCCAGGTGAGGTGTGACCGAAACACCTAATCCATCTCTGCAGAAAATGTCACCAGCTGATTACACAGAAGAATATCTGGTGTCTTGAGAGAGTTGCAAAAAGAGCAAATTGGCCTCCTGAAGTTTGGACTGAGAGGCTGGTGAAGCTCAGCGAGCTTATATGAATCTGAATGAGGACCGGGCCTTCGAATATCCATGCTTAAAGTCTGAGATATTGGCTCGCATTGGGGCTTCGGTGCCAGGCTGAGCCCAGCGATATCACAAGTGGCATTATGACAATGAAAAAACAGTCGGGGCACAATAGATGGAGCTTTCCAAAAATTTTTAAAAAATGGCTGCAGTCAGAGGTTTATTTGCCCAACAGATTATTGAAGTTCTGGTGATAAATCACTGCATCCAGGGGCTAAACCATGGTCTGCAAAGAATTTGCCACAGTGGTAGAGAGGTTTGATGGTTTACAGCAGATGACAAAAGCACCTGTGTTCTTGGCAAAAACTGCCACGTCAAAAGCCAGGTTTGACAATCATTGCCAAGGGGCCCAATGGTAAACTGCTATTAACAGGGGGCCGTTTGCATAAGGTGACTAATCAGTAATACTTTAAATGTGGGGAACCCAGCAACTTTCAGGCCAAGTGTCTTAGGTTACATTATTCTGTCGACCATGTTAGACCTTATCTAAGCTGTTGTACTATATGCCCTACATCAGCAAGTCTTTGTTTGTTCCGAGTGACTGTGCTTATGAACCAAAATATTGTCCTAGCTTTGGTTGACTCTGGAAGTGAGTTTAAATTGAATATAGCTACCAACTAACTTGCCCAAAGTGAAGGTCTTTTGCATACATGGGGTCACTGAGGAATATTAGAGTACTCTTCTGCCAGTCGCACTCAAAAACTAGTCTAAGCTGCCATATTCGCTTATTCAGGGCAAGACTTCCCATTGATTAAAGAGGTCCTCTGTGAGCAATCCTGGCCAGATATGTCGGTAACTGATTCAAATGTCAGAAGCCCGGTCTTAAAGAATCTGTCCAAGAAATCACAGTATCTGGACCTTGATCTTTGGGAACAGCCAAACCCAGAATGCTATCCTGGGGATCCGGCAGGACTTCCAGGAAAGTATTACCATTCGGGGAAGCCTGGACAATGGAAAGCAGTGCTGGCTGGTGACGTCGCGGATGAGCCCTCCCCACCTCTCCGTGAGGATACTGGTCGACAATATCAACATAATTTCCTTTGCAGGACTTTGCTTGTGTACAACAATAAAAAAAATCCTCTGCACTAAATGATAGCAATACTTGAAATATAACCTGTTCAACATATAGATTGTGTGCTTTTATACACCGATTATCTTAGGCTGGGTACACACTACAGTGTTTTCAGCCAATTATCGGGCCCACCTCTTGATAAACGACCATTCTGCCTGATATTGTACTAGTATGTACAATTAGACGATGAGCGATAGTCGCTCCAAAGCACCGGCCATTGTTTGTTTTGATTGTTCAGCAGGACTATAACTCTTGTTCGGCTATGGAACGACATCCTTTCAATTCTGCAGTGTGTATGTACTCACAATCATGATCTCCATTGAGTTTACAGAGTCATCATCATCATCATCATCAACATTTATTTATATAGCGCCAGCAAATTCCGTAGCGCTTTACAATTGGGAACAAACAAGTCATGGGAGTCATGATCTTTTCAGCCGATGGTTATGACAGTTGACGAGCACAGTACTGAGGGTAAATCTTTTAAAACATGCATAGTGTGTTCGCATGAATCGTCATGCTGATTAGGACTTTTTTTTTTCACTCGTTAGTAAAATAATTTAAGATAACACATTGGTCAGAAAATTCTGCAGTTTGTACCCAGCCTTAGGAAACGTTTCTAGCTCTGTTGAGTTCAATTCAGCAGGGTGCTCACTCAATAGTATATTGAAATAGTAGAAAGGATAGAATACTATACTATATATGAGAGGCACTATCAGTTGCTAAAAACAAACATAAATAAAATATCTTTTATCAAATATCAATAAAATATTGTAATAAAAGGCGAAATATTCTAATATTAAAATGAGTACTATACAATGGGCAATCATTTTTTCAGTCAATACAGGTAAATAATAAGGGATTGTGCTGGACTTGACCTCCAGACTTCATATCTAAATGTCTCAGAAATTGATAATTTTCCTCTTATTTTCTCTCTAACCCTAAAGTTCAATAATATATGCTTTTCTTAATTGTATCAGTCTCTAGACCAATGTATAAGTAAATGGTGTTAAGTGGTATATTAAATAATAGCTTGAATCCTAAATAGTAATATTATTAATAAATATTTATTATTATAATATTAATAAATAATATTTAGCATTTAAGCAATTATTTAATATACCACTTGACGCCATTTACTTATACATTGGTCTAGAGTGTGATAAGAAAAGCATATTATTGAACTTGTTAGGGGAAAAATTTCAATTTCTGAGACCTTTCGATATGAAGTCTGGAGGCCATGTCTAGCACAGCCCCTTAATTATTAACCTGTCTGATTTAAAAAAAAATTAGTGGCCATAGTATGCCCACTCATTTTAATATTACAATATTTCACTTTTTATTACTATATTTTATATATAATAAAAGTTATATTTTATTTATGTTTATGTTTTTGTCAAAATGGAAGTATAAAAAAATTAAGAATCCTTAATTGGGGAGTTTGACTACCGAAGACTCTCTAAATCTTTAAATACATAGATTTACACCCCAATTAGCAGGAGTGCCTCTCCTATATAGTATTCTTCCCTTTCCTTTATATGTCAAGGACTTTGCTTGTGACCAGATTAACGATGCAACTTTGGAAAATGCATTTAAAAGTGTGGCTGAGGTGAATGCAACTTGCAGAAGGTATACTATATTTTGTTATTAAAAATAATTTTCTGTATAGAATTGGTATTGTACTAGGAGAAAGGTAGTTAATGTGACCCAAATGTATGAGAGGTTGGGAAGATAGGACCCATTGTACAATAGCATGTAAAAGAGGCTCAGGAATGGCAAAAGAGAAGTTTGACTTCTGTAGTATGAGCTTTCAATCCTGGGGACAAGGTCCTGGTCCCAACCCAGGAAAGAAAATTTTTTGCCCACTGGTAAGGTCCTTATGAAGTCCTGTCAGCCCTGTCAATTACAGGGTCCGTCAATTGGGGAGGAGAATGGAGGAACAAATATACCACACCAGTCTTCTTGCTATGATGAGGACACCTCTCCTCGATTAGTGAGTACAGTCATTGAAAAGACTGTATATATTCTATATTCATATAGAGCCAGCTTTATCGGTTAGGCAAAAACAGCAGACTGAGGAAATGATACTCTGGAATAGGGATGTCTTCTCTCCCATTCCTGGATGCACTAATTTAATAGAACCCCACATTGTCACTCCACTGGAAGTTGTCATGAAGCAGAAGCTGTACCATATTCCTAAATACAGATGGTTGCAGTGAGAAAGGAGATTGAGAAGATGAACGTGATTGAGGAATCCACTAGTGAGTGGAACAGTCCTATTATGCTTGTCCTAAAACTCTATGGGAGTACTCGGTTCTGCAACGACTTAAGGCATCTAAACAGCGTATCCCAGTTTAATGCCTACCTATGTGGGGGTCTATCTAACACTCCCCCACAGGGCTGAGACCTGCAGGGCAGTGGCTGCAAAGTCCATACCTCCTTGCGGGGTTTCCTGGTGAAGACAACTTGTCCCGTTAGACTCCAAGACTCTGGGTAGAGTAGTGTTGAGCTAGAGAGGCCCGGGGATCCAATACTTCTGTCTAGAACCGTGACAGTCTTGTATCATTCGCATTGTCAGTGTTATTTGTTCTTGCAGTTACTTGTAAACATTAATAGTTCAGAGACTGTTTCTTTCTACTCAGCCACACCCGGATTGTGTTCTTTATTTTGTTCAATAGCCGGTCTATTTTGTTTATTTCCTGATATCCTTGGATTCTGTTTTGTTTTATCATTGTTCGTTCTGCAACCTCAAAGCTCCACTATATTTTACAACTAGTGTTTGTCCGTCAGTAAATCTGTATACTCCTCACCAACTTCTGATTCCTGTTGCCATCATTGCAGTCACCCTACCCATGCTGTCCCTTTTCCTCTGCGGAAAGCACCTACAATGTGCATGAGCCCCAGAACTGGACAATGGATCAATAGAAGAAGGTGGCCTATGAACCTATGAATTAAGTTTCCTTTTACATCATGTGGACGGCCGGGTACCTGTGCGTCGTTTACCTGGGGAAAAGAAGGCACCAGGATGCTCTATGGTAGTGTTTCTCAACTCCAGCCCTCAGGACCCCCTAGCAGTACATGTTTTCCATATCTCCTTGCTGGAGTACAGGTGTATTCATTACTGACTGACACAGTGTAGCAGGTGGTATAATTATTTCACTGGTCACCTGGCAATCCTGCACTGTTAGTGCGTCCTGAGGACTGGAGTTGAGAAGCACTGCTCTATGGGAAGAAGGCAGCCGGCGGAGGCAGTGTGATGCTCTGAGCAATGTTCTGCTGGGAAACCTTGGGTCCTGGCATTCATGTGGATGTTACTTTTACACATACAACCTACCTAAACATTGCTGCAGACCAAGTATACCCCGTCATGACAGCGGTATTCCCTGATGACAGTGGCCTTTTCCAGCAGGATAATGCGCCCTCCACACTGCAAAAAATAGTTCAGGAATGTTTTGAGGAACATGACAAATAGTTGAAAGTGTTAACTTGGCCTCCAAATTCCCTAGATCTCAATCCAATCGAGTATCTGTGGGATGTGCTGGAAAAACGTCCGAGCCATGGAGGCCTCACCTCACAACTTACAGGACCTAAAGGATCTGCTGCTGACGTCTTGGTGCCAGATACCACAGGACACCTTCAGAGATCTTGTGAGTCCATGCCTCGACCGACGGGTCAGAGCTATTTTGGTGGCGCGAGGAGGACCTACACAATATTAAGCAGGTGGTTTTGATGTTTTGGTTGATCAGTGTATGTCTCTTTCTCTGTAATATATATATATATATATTACATGCATACACACACATACACTGATCAGCCAAAACATTATAGATATACATACATCTAAGTACTTGCCACTCCTAACTAACATGTGTACATTGCCTTGTTGCCTTCCTCGGTACTTCACTTGTATGGATAGTACTATAATTAGATTCCAGGTGAAGCGACACTCTAGGATTTAAGACCGTAGTTCTAAACAAAAGGTGTATTTAATCCATTCCAACGTTTCAGTACATTACTTTCCTCAGGGTCATCTGTATGGCCAATCTAAGCAAGGAGGTCATCCAAGTCACTCTGCTGAAACGGGATCGGTCTGAGCCTCTGGGGATCAGGCTAGTCACAAAGACAGAGGAGCATAGGGTCTTTGTTCTGAATTTGTTAGATGGCGGTCTGGCTGCAAAAGCTAAGGTGTAATGATAAGGTCCTGTCTATTAATGGACATGATTTGAGGCAGGGGACAGATTATCCAGATGAGTGAGGAGCTCCCTGCACCGGGGCCAACAGCCGTTAGTTCCGCCTCACAGCTTAAAAAAAACTAATTTTTTGCTGCAACTTCTGGTAATTATGGAAATGATCAGAATAAAGTTGACTTCTTCTGCCATATTACAGTATGAAGTCGAAGGGAGCTGGACAGAAAACCATAAACTACCTTACAAATCATCGCTCATTCAATTACAGCACTAACACACTTTATGATGTTCTTCAAGTTGATCCATTTCTATTATGTTTGTAAACTTTGCTGGGTAAAGACTTTCCTAGTGGATGTTTGTAGATTTGTGTTTATAATAGTTTTTCCTGTATGTGCCATGTGTTTCCTAAACATATGCTAAAATATTATTACTGTGGCACTACAGAAATGCAATACACATGACAAGATTCACTTTATTTCCTACCTGTTACCACCTCTGTGGACACATACATACAACAATATCATCTTTCTTTTCGTTCTGCAGAACCAACTGGAATAAAAGATTTAGTGCTTTATCCCCTGGGGCCATCAGTGGTGGTGTTAAGCTGGACGAGGCCTTTCCACAGTGTGTTTCGCAAATATGTTGTAGAAATGTTTTATTTTAATCCTGCAACTATGACATCTGAGTGGACGCCATACTATGAAATAGCAGCAACTGTGTCTTTAACATCTACCGTGGTAACGTATCCTACAAGTATTACAGTTTTACAGATATTTTTAGGGGGCAAGTGAAAGTTCTATTCAGTGGGGACATTTATAGCACAAAATGCCGTGAGGGAAAGTATCCTCATTTATAGAAATTGCATTGACAGCCCTGAATTAACAGTTTGTGTGGATTCTACTGTAGAGCAAGTTTTTGTCACACTTACATTCAAATCTTATGGTTCTGTCCCACAAATAAAGACTACTCCCGACAAGCCGCACTGCACGTGGTTTGGGAAATAAACATCTTGATATAGATATGGTGTTCTGCTAGGTACCATTATTTTGACGGATTTCCCAAAATATCTTCAGAATTGTATCACGTAACATAGCAAGGTATATTAAGTGCACAGATTAGCCTCTTCTCCAGTTGTATGAAGGAAAAACCTATGCCCAATTATTTTTAGTGATGACAGAATGAGGGGTCCATGGCTGGGATGACCATGCTTTTCAATGGGTTTAAATCAAGCCAAACACAAATATTTTGCCTCATGATGGAGGGATTGGGGGGCACCCCCTTGTCACCAGGCACTTCACAACTAGTGAGGACCAAACGGTTTCTAAGTAGTTTTTGCTTTTGCCTTATTGCTCATATATTATTAGCCATGAGTAGCCCAGATTCCTATTATATAGGGAGTGTCAACAAATTATTAACCGCTCTTCTTCCCTAGCTCAAATCCTCCCTCTCCTCTATCTCTCCCTCCTTCCTCTCTCTCTCCCACCTTCCTCTCTCTTTCTCCTTCCTCTCCCTCTTTCACTCTCTCTCTCCTCTCTCTCTCTCCCTCTCCCTCCTTCCTCTCTCTCTCCCACCTTCCTCTCTCTTTCTCCTTCCTCTCCCTCTTTCACTCTCTCTCTCCTCTCTCTCTCTCCCTCTCCCTCCTTCCTCTCTCTCTCCCACCTTCCTCTCTCTTTCTCCTTCTCCTTCCTCTCCCTCTTTCACTCTCTCTCTCTCCTCTCTCTCTCTCCCTCTCCCTCCTTCCTCTCTCTCTCCCACCTTCCTCTCTCTTTCTCCTTCTCCTTCCTCTCCCTCTTTCACTCTCTCTCTCGCTCCTCTCTCTCTCTCCCTCTCCCTCTCCCTCCCTCTTTCTCCCTCTCTCCTTCTTTCTCTCTCTCCTCCCCCTCTCACTCCCTCATAGCTCTCACATTAACATTTTTCATTCTGTTTGACTGTATTGTATACATAATTCTTAATGTAATGTAAGTTTGCATCCATTACAGACCTGTGTCACTATCTCACCTTCCAGTGCATGTTCAGTAGGTGTAAGAAGAGTCCATGAGCACGCTCAGTAGGTATTCCTGCTTTTCATCACTCTCCAGCTACCCCTGATGAGTCTTGATTACCACCCTTTAAATAGGGGCATTTTGCTTTATGAGGTCATTGTTTGTTACCACACTGCAATGTTTAAGCTGCGGCATCCTCTGATGGATATTCCAGATACCTGAACTTTGCTGCACTCTACCACTCCCATTATCTTAGGTCTGCTTCGTATACATTCTCCTAGTTTGGATTGGAATGCCTTTGAAATTCTGGCCTGGGGAATCTCGTTGTCGGTCCAACTGCCTAGCTCAAGTCAAGCCAGTTAAGATTCTATCTTCCGCTACCAAAACGTTTCTCCCACGATTACCTCCTCAGTATCAAGACTTCGCGGATGTATTCGATAAGGTCCAAGCTGAGCTTTTGCCCCCCCACTGCCCTTGGGATTGTCCGATAGAATTGCTCTTGGGGAAGGATCCTCCCAGAGGAAGAGTCTTTCCACTTTCCCAGCCTGAACCCTCGGCCATGTCAGTATATGTCAAAGAAAATCTACAGAGGGGCTTCATCAGGCTGTCTATCTCTCCAGCCGCAGCGGGCTTCTTTTTTGTCAAAAAAAAGGACGGGTCTCTCCGCCCCTGTATTGATTACCGAGGTCTCAATGCGGTCACGGTAAAAAATCGGTATCCTATACCTCTCATCACTGAGTTGTTTGACCGCATCAAGGGGGCCAAAGTCTTCTCGAAACTAGACCTACAAGGGGCCTACAACCTGATCCGCATATGCTCCAGAGACGAATGGAAGACAGCATTTAATACCCGTGACGGTCATTACCAGTACTTAGTTATGCTCTTCAGACTTTGTAATGCTCCAGCTGTCTTCCAAAGTTTCATTAACGAGATCTTCAGAGACCTGCTCTATTCATCTGTGGTCGTCTACCTGGATGACATCCTAATCTACTCCCAGAATGTTCATTCACATCACCAACATGTCATTGAGGTTCTGTCTAGGCTCCAGAAGAACCAACTGTATTGTAAGTTAGAGAAGTGCTCTTTTGAAGCTTCCTCCATGCCATTTCTAGGGTATATCATCTCAGGTTCTGGGCTACAGATGGACCCTGAGAAAGTTCGAGCAATCTTGGATTGGCCACGTCCCGCCACCCTCAAAGCGGTGCAACGCTTCTTAGGGTTCTCAAACTACTACAGACAATTTATCCAGAGTTATTCCACCATTGTTGCCCCCATCACAGCCCTCACGAAAAAAGGGGCCAATACCAAGGATTGGACGGAGGAAGCCTTGAAGGCATTCACATTTCTGAAACGGGCCTTCTCTTCTGCACCCATCCTCAGACAACCCAAGCTCTCACAAACATTTTTTCTAGAAGTGGACGCCTCTGCTATTGGAGTAGGAGCAGTACTCGCCCAGAAGTATCCTCCTAACAAACTTCTTCCTTGTGCTTTTTTCTCCGGCAAATTTCTACCCGCAGAACGGAATTACACGATTGGAGACAGGGAGCTGTTGGCCATGAAGTTGGCTCTGTCAGAGTGGCGTTCTCTTTTGGAGGGGGCTCTGCATGTGGTTACCATATTTACTGACCATATATTTTTGTTATACCTACAGTCCACTCAGTGCCTCAACCCTCGCCAGGCCCGTTGGTCACTGTGCTCTCGTTTTAACCTCCGTGTGATCTTCAACCCAGGTCATCTTAACAAGAAAGCAGATGCACTTTCCAGGGCCTTCAACTCTGACCTGAACTCTGATCTACCTCTCAGTCGTCCCATCTTGGATCCTAAATGTTTAGTAGGACTCACAACGACCAATTCTCCTCCTCCTGGGAAAAAATTACTCCGCTGGTGTCATGCCTCCAAATTCTCCGGACACGCGGGATTTCTCAAGACTTATGAGTTGATATCCCGCTCCTATTGGTGGCCTACTATTCGATCAGACGTCAAAGATTTTGTAACTGCTTCTAACATATGTGCTCAACACAAAAGTTCTCATGTGAGTCCTATGGGTCCATTACATACCCACCAAGCCCTGGACTCATATCAGTATGGACTTCGCTACTGACCTTTCACACAGTAAAGGATGCAATACCATCTGGGTCCACAATGACCCAGATGCAATACCATCTGGGTCATTGTGGACCGCTTCTCTAAGATGGCCCACTTTGTTCCTTTCACAGGTCTGCCGTCTTCATCAATCCTCGCTCAACACTTCATAAAATAAATCTTTCGTCTGCACGGTTGTCCCATGGAAATTGTATCTGACAGAGGGGTTCAATTCACCTCTAAGTTCTGGCGTGCTCTCTGTAAATCCCTTGGTATACAACTCAGCTTTTCCTCGGCCTATCACCCACAATCCAATGGCCAAACTGAAAGGGTGAATCAAGATCTGTAGACATTTATCAGGTTATTCTCTTCCGCCTCCCAGGACAATTGGGTTGACCTCTTGCCATGGGCCGAGTTTGCAGGGCACAATCTCTTCCATGAGTCTTCTGCTTCTTCACAATTCTTTATGGTTACTGGGCTTCATTCTCTGTTTCCCAAATTTTTTCCTCTCCCACCCACCCATTTTCCGGCTGTTGAGGATACCATTCGTGACTTTTCCACCATATGGGCTAAAGTGGTTGCAAATCCTAAAAAGTCTTCCTCTCATTATAAGACATTTGCGGACAAAAGGTGCCGAGCGGTTCCAGCACTCAAGGTGGGAGACAAGGTCTGGCTATGAACTCGGAATATTCCCCTCAAGGTTCCCTCCATGAAGTTTGCTCCTCGCTTCATTGGACCCTATAAAATACTTCGGGTCATCAACCCAGTGTCCTACAAGCTTCAGCTGCCCGCTTCACTTCATATTTCCAACTCCTTCGATATTTCTCTTCTCAAACTCCTCATTATCAACAGGTTCTCCGTTCCAGTATCCACCTCCACAGTACCCAAATTTTCTCAGCAACAGGAGTTTGAGATCACACAGATCCTGGATTCCAAGATCTCCAGAGGAACCACCAAGTATCTGGTAGATTGGAAGGGCTTTGGTCCAGAAGAACGCTCTTAGGTCAACGCTTCTGACATCCATGCTCCAGCTTTGCTCTGAAGATTCCATGCTCAGTTTCCACGGAAGACTTCGTTTAAGCGTCCAGTGGCCACTTTTAAAGGGGGGGTACTCTAATGCTCCGGTCCCACAGATAGTACCTGTCTCATTACCTGCAGTCCATTCATCTGGAAACTGCCATGTCCCAGCATCAGACATTCTCCAGGTCATTCATTCAGCTTTATTCAGATCTGTGCAGGTGCAGCCTATTGCACTTCAGGACCTCCTCCCTCTTTTTTTATTGGCTAAGCACTTCTGGAGCACTATTTATACCTCCTGGATTCACCTGTCTGATGCCTGTTCTTCAAGCTCACTTCCTGCAGCCTGTGGTTCTGGTTCCTGTTCTCCTTGTGGTTTGCCTGTGTTCCAGTCTGCTCTCAGTTTGTGGTCTGTGTTGAACCTTCGCTGCTCCAGTACCTCTATTACCATCTCCAGTATACTTCATTGTGACAGCTCCGGTTCTCTCATCACTACCACTCAGAGCTGCTATTTCATCTGGGACTCATCAGCTGTTACTACGAGTTACATCCACCACTCCAGTCAGCCTTCAGCCTCTGGCTGTATTGAACTATTGCTGCTCCAGTACTTCCATTACCATCTCCAGAGTACTTTATAGTGACAGCCTCTGTCCTCTCGTTGTATACCACAAAGCACCTATTCTCCTAGTGACTCATTGGCTGCTGACTATCAGCCTATATTATTGTTGTGCCTGTATTTATACCACTCATCTGTGGACTCCATCGTCTCCATCCACTTCACCTGGCTCCCCCACATCGTTCTGCTGTACACTCACTCACGGGACCGCGGCCTGCAGACTTGGTGCAGCTAAGACCATACCTCATTGCGGGGGTTCCTGGTAAAAACCACCTGTCTGTTAGACTCTGCACCCGTGGGTGGGCTTAGCCATGTTCAGCAGAGTGTAGGGATCAATTTCCTGTAAGCCAACCGTGACAACAACTTACAAATCGCATTGACATTGTCTCAAATCATAAAAAAGTAAAAACATGAAATACATAATAGCATTTTATTTGGTATAATTACAGATAAACATAGCAAGCTAGTTCGAATAATTACAATTAATGCACAGTAAAACTCTGTACGATTTTCTTTTATGTGGGTTATCAGGATAATCACCAATAGTCTGCCAACATGTGTGTCATCCATCTGACTTGATACCTTTCCTCCATCACCTTTATATCTTAATGAAACCTCTCCCCTTGCTCCTCACTAAAATCATCAAGATTATCTGGAAATCTGTAAGTGACTAAGGAGAAAGTACCTTTATGCTCATATTAGTATTCACATTGTTAAAGTTTGTGAGCATGTTGCAGCAGTTCTTTATAATTGTCTGCTTTGTGGCAACCCTAGAAGTTCTTGACAACTGAGACATAACTTCACCAGGCAGAAGCTTCTCTGCCATTTATAGACTTTGTGAAATTAAAATCCTTGGTAAGTTTACGAATTTGCGGGCAGCCACAGATTCCAGCTTTTAGTTTTTCCATACTTCGTCCAGGGAACGTGCTTTAAATGTATTTGAAGCAATTGCCATTTTTGGCCAAGGCCTTAAGAAATTGTTTTATTGGCCCCAGCTTGATGAGGAGTGGTGAGAGAATGATTTTTTTTCATTTTTTTTTCTCTGTCAACCAATGACTCGTTAATGATGTTCGCTGCACTTACAGTCATGTCTTCTCTTAAAGGCCATGTCTCCTTTTTCCAGTAATCTTGCTTCACCCTACTGTCCCACAAGCAAATTAAACAAGGGTACTTTGTATATATCCACTTTGCTGCCCAAGAAAGAAGTTTACCATCTATAGATCAACACAAATAGACAACTGGTGCTCATGATAGCAGAGCTTCAGCAAAACCATTGTGATATTTTCATATACTTTTTTAAGTTTTGTTGAGTGAGCATTTGAAAGAGATGCATATATCAACGTGAACCACTCAACGGCCAATTGTCAACTGTCTGCTGGTTGGGTGACCAATCACTCCTGGATCATTCTAGAATATTTCCCCTCCGTATATAAGTGAACACCTAGAATATTCACGTTTCTCAGCTTCTGGAATGTTCTGGTAGATTCCTATATGCACGGATTATGGCTGAGTTCCCTAATAACTGAGGGCATCCATTATCTCAAGAACTAGAGCCAATTAGAAAAATACCAAAAATTAACTGCAGCAGCCACAAAATACCCTAAATTCATTAAAATATCCTTAGCAACTAGAAACATTTTTGACATTTTAACAGCTTAAAATTTAGAGAGAATCGAAAAGCAAAGACATTTTGTTTAACATTTTGTGAAACTCATTATATGACAATAACATATAGTTTACAGGGTATAACACATTTATTCTCCTGATTCTTTCAGAGACTCACCAATTTACTCCCTGCCTGGTATTATAACTTTAGGGTTACGATGGTGACATGGGGAGAACCGGAGCTCAGCTGTTGTGACAGTTCAACTATAAGCTTTATAACAGGCAAGTATTTATGCTAAAGGTCTTTATACTGTGCCTTTGATGTAGTCACCAAAAGAGTCTCTCTAGGTCTGTCCAACCTGCCAGTCTCCTCTCCAAATCTCCGTTCCTGCTCTTTATCACACTACTCGCACATGGTGGGCATTCTAGCAAAGTGGGGGTAAATTGACCTTAAAATGCCATAATTGAACCCAATATTCTTTAACAATTACCTCCTGTGTACCAGTGGTGGATCTCGAGTGGCTATTGGGTGATCGCCCTCCCTTGCGCTGCACTTAGCAACTACTCCATGGTATCCCTTACAATGGGCTAACTCACTGCTCAGATGAGTGTAAACAGGAAAAAAGAAGCACATCTGGAGGTTATACAAGGTGACTCTTTTTTCCTGACTCAGCTGAGTAAGGAGTAGTGTAGTGTTTGTTGTTTTGTGTGAGAATGTGGGATTACCTTTTTTTCATGCAGGTCTGGCTTTTCCTGGGAGTCTTTCTGACCACTCTTGGGTCATACATGGGGGGATTATTGTGCAGAAAATAGTCTTGTCTCGCCCCTCTCATGGATAGTGGAGTCTTTCATCAGCCCTGGAGCTTCTTCAAAACTGGGAATGAATCTTAGAAGAGGCAGACGATTGCCTAGTGCACACTAACAGTGCTTCCTATGTCCACGCTGGGAGAGGAGGCTTCTGCAGATATGCTGGCACAGTACGCCCAGAGGGGGTGCAACTCTACATGATCAAAGCGGGCACATGTGTAGGTTACAGGGTGAGTGAAGAGTGTTAACGTCACTGCAGATGCAGAGTTAAAAGCCAGCCTGGACACACAGGCTCATTTCTTGGGATCCAACTAGGTGCTTCATGTAGTTTTGAACAGCAGACTCAAGTCTATATACCCTGGACGATATTCTACTGCCACAGAGAATGATTAACTGCACAGATGGATCAGGAGCCCACCCCCAAAATCTGAAGGACACCCTTATTTAAGCCACGTGTAGGGATGTTTTATACTGTTCTGTTTTTATTGGGGGGGGGTTTAGTTATTTTTTTATGCTTTTTTAACAGTACCTATGTGGAGCCTATGCAAGGGATAAAGTCCTGAAAAACTAACAGCCATATCTGTGGAGCTTGTGATACTCCACTACCACAGGACTATCTAGGAATTTTGTGTACAGTATGTGCCCCTAAAAAAAGCAGAGGATTGTCAACCACCAGTACAATTTCAACATTTTAGATGATGAAATCAATGCAATAAACTTTGATTCAGGAACAAAGAACAAAAGGATAGAACCCAAATTGATAAGTTTATGGAGGAGGTGAATTATGGGCTATCTATATATTGATCAGTTAGTTCTCTTGTAGAATCTATGTATGATAGTGCCCCAGTAGAGATTAAAGAAGATCCAAGGGTATTTAAGATAAATACAGTCAACTTTATCATCAAGCACTTAAAAATTCTATGGGTATGGATGATACACCTGTCCCTGTTGCTCAGCAAGATGCTCGCTTTCTAGACCTTCAAGCAAAAAACAGAGTTTTTTTTATATTCATAAAGCTTTAAAGGACCTAGTAAATAAAGAGTGGCAAATGCTGGAAAAATACCAGCCCAATATGAACAGACTAAACCATATGTATCCCTTTCAATATGAGAATATTTCGAAAAGTAGTCTGGTGTCTAAAACTGATTCAGCTATAGTAAGTCTGTCAACAAGAACCATGATTCCATTAGATGATGGTGGTCCCCTGAAAGATCCTATGGATTGGAAGATGGAGAGAAGTTTCAAAAAGTTACATATTTCTTCAAGCATTGCACTTGACTTGGGAATAGCAATGTCCTCAGTTTCAAAAGCACTTAGACTATGGGCTAGCTCTTTACATACAGATATTGAAGAAAAGATCAGTAGATAATATATTCTACAATGTATAGAAAGTATGCAAAAGAAGCATTGATTTTATTTGTGAAGCCAAGCAGGATACTATTGTTTTCTCTTCTAGGAACATGACTTCAGCAGTGGGGGCAAGAAGAGCTCTCTGGATACGTCCGTGGGCTGCAGACTGCAATTAAGGGACATTCATTTTTGTTGAGAAAGTAGATTCGTGGTACTGGAGTTAGGTCTAATTGACTGCCTCATGATAGACGGGAAAGACGTTTTCCTTATAGACACCAGTTTAAGGAAGTTCGCACTTATAGACCTGGGAAATGATATTCCAGGCAGTTTGACTACACTTTCAGCCCCTTAGAGTGAGAAGAGGTTGGCAAGATCAACGGCAAGTGCAATGACTTGCTTCGAGTCCAGCCTCTGTTTGTTCCTGTAGAGAGCAGAATTGCATACTTTACAGAGTTTTGGAAACTCACCACTCAGGATCAGTGAGTACAAGAGATAATCAACAAGAGCAATAATATAAAGTTTCATCTTCTACCCCAAGAGAAGAATTTCATCATGTCCCGAAATCCATCTTCGTTCCTGGAGATACAGGCCTTAAAAGAAAGCCTTCGGGACCTGTTAAAAGCAAAAGTCATTGTTCCTATTCTTGCACGTCAGGAAGGCACAGGGTTTTATTCAAAACTATTCCTAGTTCAAAAATCATTGCAAGGTTTCAGAACTGTTCTGAACTTACAGGTTCTCAATAATTTTGTGCCTGTAAGCCATTTCCAAATGGAGTCCATCAACTCCATTCTCAATGCAGTAGGGGATGGAGATTATTTGACCTCAATAGATTTGCAAGACACATGCTTAAAATTCCTGTTCCAATGGGGTCTGAGATACTATGTTCAGGGTTGTCACTTCCAGTTGACCTTCCTTACATTTGGCCTGTCCACATCTCCAAAAACCTTTACCAAAGTGTTGGTAGTCCTTATGGCTGCTCTCAGAAAGAGTGTCATAAGCCTGTGCCCTAGACCTATTCTTTTTCTACAGCAACATGGTTTGGAGATTAACAGAGCAAAAAGAGCATCTTGTGACCTTGCAATAATTCCAATTCCAGGGAGTGCAAATATATACTATAAAAAGCAAAGTATGCCTGTCACAGGAAAGGTTTGTCAAGATTTAATCCCTGTCAAACCAGGTTCAGTCTCACAGGTGGGTTTTAGTAAGGACTTGTCTCTGCCTGTTAGGAATGCTTTCTTTAGCCATTGGCATTCTTCCATAGGCAAGACCTTCAATTGGATCTACTTGACAAGTGGGATCATAACTTAGATTATTTAGACCTTATGGTCAGTCTTTCGTGGATCACAAAGCAGTTGCTCGACTGATGGCAACATCCAAAAATGAAAAAAATAAAGGTACGATACTTTCAGGACCAGAGAGGAATGTGATTACAACAGATTCAAGTTCCATAGGTTGGGGAGCACATTTGCATACCGAAATAATACAAGGCACGTGGCTAAAAAAACAAAGACATGTCCAGGGAAATGTTGCAGAAATGAGAGTAGTGTTGCCGGCAATTCAGCACTTTCAGTCCTCACTACAGCACAGATATTTTCCGACAACAGAACAGAATTTTTCATAAACAAGCAAGGAGACAACAAGAGCAAAACAATGATGGAGGTGACAACTCTGATGTCATGGGTAGAAAATCTGAGATCTCTTTCAGCTCTTCATGGCCAAAGAAAATGTTATAGCAGATTACATTTCTTGCACGAAAGTCTTTTACTTGCTAGTTTAGAAATTCTCCCAGGAAAATATCAGTATTTCAAACTGGGATATGAGTTCTCTCCTTTTCCCATCGCTACTCACACTCTGAGGAAAATCATCTTGGTTTGCAGTGGCTTGGAGGGTGTTTCAAGAACCCCCCCCCCTGCACAATAAAAAAAGACAAGAAAAACAATGTAGGTTAAAAAAACAAACAACCTAAAAAAACGTTGGCAGTGAGGGCCCGGGCCGGGCCCCCTGGCATGCCCGGGTAATTAGTACTCCCCTCTCGGGAACCCTCGCAGTAAGTGTACAATTTAGGCCTCCCTAACCCCCAACCAGCCGTACATTAGATCAGTAGTTTTGTTGTTCTACCCCCACATTAAATGAATAACATTTCCATTTAATAAAAATACCTATTTCTCCCCAAACCAGCCCCAACATTAACTTAATAACATTCTTATTTAATACAAAGGCCTATTTGCCCGACCTGAAATCAAATTAATGGCTTACAAATTTCCAACATTTAATAGAAATTATTATTATTAATAAACACATCGTCACCTTTTGAAGATAGTACAGATTTATTTTTTAGAAGTAATAACTGTTTTCATAGTATTAATGTAGCATATACCCCCCCTTCTCTCCAGCCCTCCCCCTGTTCTCTCTAGGCCCCTCCCCCTTCTCTCCAGCCCTCCCCCTGTTCTCTCTAGGCCCCTCCCCCTTCTCTCCAGCCCTCCCCCTGTTCTCTCTAGTCCCCTCCCCTTCTCTCCAGCCCTCCCCCTGTTCTCTCTAGGCCCCTCCCGCTTCTCTCCAGCCCTCCCCCTGTTCTCTCTAGGCCCCTCCTTCTCTCCAGCCCCCCTGTTCTCTCTAGGCCCCTCCCCCTTCTCTCCAGCCCTCCCCCTGTTCTCTCTAAGCCCCTCCCCCTTCTCCAGCCCTCCCCCTGTTCTCTCTAGGCCCCCCCTTCTCTCCAGCCCCCCTGTTCTCTCTAGGCCCCTCCCCCTTCTCTCCAGCCCTCCCCCTGTTCTCTCTAGGCCCCCCTTCTCTCCAGCCCCCTGTTCTCTCTAGTCCCCTCCCCTTCTCTACAGCCCTCCCCCTGTTCTCTCTAGGCCCCTCCCCTTCTCTCCAGCCCCCCTGTTCTCTCTAGGCCCCTCCCCCTTCTCACCAGCCCCCTGTTCTTTCTAGTCCCCTCCCCTTCTCTCCAGCCCTCCCCCTGTTCTCTCTAAGCCCCTCCCCCTTCTATTCAGCCCCCCCCTGTTCTCTCTAAGCCCCTCCCCCTTCTCTCCAGCCCTCCCCCTGTTCTCTCTAGGCCCCCCTTCTCTCCAGCCCCCCCTGTTCTCTCTAAGCCCCTCCCCCTTCTCTCCAGCCCTCCCCCTGTTCTCTCTAGGCCCTCCCCTTCTCTCCAGCCCCCCTGTTCTCTCTAGGCCCCTCCCCCTTCTCACCAGCCCCCTGTTCTTTCTAGTCCCCTCCCCTTCTCTCCAGCCCTCCCCCTGTTCTCTCTAAGCCCCTCCCCCTTCTCTTCAGCCCCCCCCTGTTCTCTCTAAGCCCCTCCCCCTTCTCTCCAGCCCCCCCCCCCTGTTCTCTCTAGGCCCCCCTTCTCTCCAGCCCCCCCTGTTCTCTCTAGGCCCCTCCCCTTCTCTCCAGCCCCCCCTGTTCTCTCTAAGCCCCTCCCCCTTCTCCCCAGTCCTCCCTAGGCCCCTCCCCCTTCTCTCCAGCCCCTACAGTAATTTCCTATTGCTGTGTCTTCTTCCTGCTGCTTCTTACGCGCTGGCTCCTCTCCAGTCATATCTGTACATCAGCGACGCTGCTGTGGGCAGGGAGCTGGGCACCTCCCTAACTGGGTCTGCTCCCACGAACAACCCTGCAGCGCATTGATGGTTTGTCCTGAGGGGCTGCTCATTTTGCATATGGCGGGTGGGCATTGCACCCCATCAGCTTTACGCCCTGGGCAGCTGCACCGGCCACTCTATGGCCCTGATTGAACACATTAGTTTAGTTCATATGCATGGTCATCGCAGGAATCTGCTGGATCCTGTTGTGGTGACAGATGGTGCTGGTCCCCCTGTTGGGGTATGTTTTGCTTTCTATGGGAACGGGGCTTTTGGCCCCTCCTAGACATGACTGGTACTGCACTGAACAGGCTGTGGGTGCCGGGGTTAGAGATTGGGGACCCTGGTGGGTAACCCATGGCACCACAGGGACCCCAGTATAATGTACGGAGATGCCCTAAGACCCCTGCCTATTGCAAAACATGTAGATAAGTAAATAAAACAGACACATTTTAAAATAAAATATAATTTAATAAATCTTGTTCAACACTTTATTTTAAAATAAAACATCATTTATTGTTCTTGTTTTCTTGTAATCTAGTGGTAGAAAAAACTACCCATAAAATCTGACGCAGCTGTGAACTGTGAGCGTCTGCACTGATTTCCTGCTGCTTTCCCATGCTGGCTAATGGCAAGTCCCAGTCCAGTCCCAATATGATTGATTGGAAGGGCCTGCTGATGCTTGATGTTTCTGTCAGTGGCTGCTAGTGAGTGCTGGTACTTATAGTTCCACAATAGCTGGTAATGCCTTGAGCCCCAAATTATCTTTTGCATGCTCGCCAATCCTGCATCTTTCATGATAAGTGGGACTTTGGGCGCAAAAGAGTCTGCAATGTTCACATAAGCAACAAGTTTTTACACAAGTTTGTTATTAGACATTTATAATTAAAATCCATAATTTATTAGTATGTGTATATTCCCTGTTCAATCTGTTCCCTTCACCTTTCCATTCACAGCTCCTGTAGCCCCTCAGATCACCCATGTGGAATATGTGAAGAATCTCCTTTATATCACCTGGAGATATGGGGAGAAGACATTTGATCTGTCACATTCCAGAATGTTGCATTGGCAGGTGACGGCTGATGGAAAGAAAAGGATCAAGAAAAGTGTATGTCTGTGTTCTGACAAGAGAATGTAATATACTGTATATAATATATTATAATGTAGTCTCTGTGACAACTGCACTGACCCTGAAATGTCTCCCAGGCAGCACTTGTCTTGCAGAAGCTTTTATTAGCTGTAAGAGCATCTGACCTTTGGTGTGGTCCGGCTCCAACCAATAAGCTGCTTTTCACCCACATTTTTACATACAGAACTTTAGTACCATAATTGCAAAGTAAATCTTTAGCAGACTAGTTCCATAAAGGCACCTAAACGGTAGACGTTTACAAAAACTGGTGCAAAGGAAGAAGTTGTGTTTCCATGGCAACCAACCAGATATTTGCTTTTATTTCCTAAATTGACAGAATACCAATTGTTGTTCTGCGTAACATTACATTTTCCCCAGTTTTTGGAACTACTGCACTCACATTGACATGTACAGTAAGAAACAAAGATTTGTGTTATCAGCTCCATGTGCTACTGTTCCTGGCTCTGTAATGGCTCAATCACATCACGTATTTACATGTCTCAGTCACAGTCTTTGCTGCCAGAAGTTTAGACTCTTCCTGTTTCTAGTCCAGATAATCTGCTCATTTATAGGAAATTGAAGCCACAGAAATCTTCATGAAATCCACATGAAAAAATATATGTGAATGTGTTTTTACTGCATTTTATGTGTATGAAAGGAAAAGAATTACAAACAGTAACGCAATGTTATGCAATCGCATAGTAGTGTTTAGTTGTTGTGTGACTAATGTCCTTTGCTACACAAGCAATTTCTACTTACGGCGTTGTGCAATGATCTTGTTGCTTAATCATCTCACACCAGCTCAGGCAATTAGACTTGTTCTTAGAGCTTAATGGGATATGTGATTAATTGCTCTCTCTAAGACATACTAAATAATTCCGAACAGCTCACTTGAAGTAGAGAAATGAAGAGTTGTGTGTGATTAATCAAATAAAATGGCTTTTCACTGATTTGTTTCCTTAAGCCATTAATTGCAATATATTGTATGTCTGAAATCACCCGAGTATCCCTAGTTTAGGATCCAGACTATGCAGGTGAAAGGTTCTTAAGACCCACACAGACCTTGCTTTTATTTAAGCAGATATTGAATCAGCAATGATCATGGCTGATGCACAGTGAGAATTAATATCTCCAGCCCCCTCTTATATAAACTGAGCTTCCACTCAGCGCTGGATTAATCTTCCTTGCACTAAGTGGTACAGCGTAAAACGTCCTGATTTCTAGGAGGAGTGAAGGGTTATCCGGGCCAAACATTGGAATCGCCACCTGCCGCTACCGTCCAAAAGAGCGAGTCACTATTGTGGGAGAGAAGATCCCTAGTTTATTATCATTTATTTGTATGGCACCACAGCAGAAGCAGATCTAGAATTTTTTTTTTATTATTATTATTTTTTTTTGGGGGGGGGGGGGGGTTAGACACCGCCCCCTTTTTGACAGGTAAGGCTGCCTGTGGCAGGTCCGTGATGGCAGCGACGGCCGGCAGAGTAGGCTGCTGGGACGCTCTGATTGTGATTACTCTGCCGTCACGGACCTGCGCACAGAGTGTACCGGAGTCATTAAGGAGAGCTAAGCATACAAAGGAGTAACTCTCCACATGTTGCATTGGAGGGGGAGGTAAATTTAAAATGTGGGGACAGATTTATAGTTTGTGTAGGGCGTGCCTATATCAAATTTAAATTTAAGTGTAAACATAAAGTTATCAAGTATTTGTGAGCGACATGAAAAAACATCCAGTATTTTACTTATGTGCAAAATAATAAACTAATTTGCACCCCTTGTATTGTAACTTAGATGCAAAGTTACTCCTTTGTTTTGCATTGCTCTTCTCAATGACTCAAGCCCAGTGTGCGGCCACAGACAGCAGGCCTCTGCCAGCCGGGGCGATTTCCCCGATCACCCCCCCTGGATCTGTCAGTGCACCATACAGTCAAAGGGAAAACAAAACAATAATAAAACTTCACCTAGTGTAGATAGAACATGACCTGCTGTAACGTGACACAATGTAACATGACGCTTTAGTCATCTGAGTCTCAATGTTCTGCTTCTGTTCGTCACACTTACTGTGTATTCCTATTGTGTAAAGCTGGAAATAATAACTACAAACATTTAATATAAATCAATCAGGTTATTGCAACTGGAAAATAATTTGAAAAACCAGGAGTGGTTTCTGGGTGACATGTTGGAAGGTTTGGGCAGTGCCGTAACTAGACATTTTAGTGCCCTGGGCGAGACAGAGCACCAGCGCCCCCATCAAAGTAGGAGTGACATTTGCCAAGTGGGTGTGGCCAACCTAGTGTGAGGGTGTGGCTAGCACTTTACTGAAAGAATTCTGTTACACATATTTGTAAATGCATTATATATATATATACCGGTTCTCTGCCCCACTGACCATTTAAGGTATGCAGAAATATATACCGAAAGGTATTCTAATATTTCATGCACTTAATACTCAAATAGGAACAATAAAAGAGATACACAAAACTAGATTGTTATAAGAAAGAGTTTTAAAATATTAAAGAATACCTTACCTGACAAAAATCTGTTATTTAATATTATATTCATATTATGCCGCAGTAATGCCCCCAGTGTCACCCACTGTCCAAATTAGATAATGAGTCTGTCACTTGGTGCTGAAGTCTAGCATCAGATTCGGCCAATGTGTGGCCATCTTTAATATGCCCACACGAGGACCCCATATGATTGTGTGCCTGCATTTTTCAAGAGTCCCAATTGGCATCTGACAGGTTTGTCTCCAGATGCTGCAATCCTGTCTCTTGGTCATAGAGTCAAGCAACATGAGCACTGTACAATTAGGCCACACATCAGGATACTGGATGACTTCCATCGGAACATGAGCCCATTAGTGCCTTTGGCAGTCACACACACATGCCGAGAACGGTCATCTGTCCACTACATTTACCAACAGGCCATTAATGAGCTTATATATTTTAATGGATCATGATTGGTCATTGTAGTCATTTAGGACAGTTGTCCAATATCGCAGTGTGTTTGAAGTCCCTTAACATGCTGTAATAATATTAATAAAAGCTAAGCGAGCTTTTGTAAGTGTCAATATTCTGTTATATTTATTATTTGTACGCAAAATTAAATTTTTAAATCAAAAAAATGACAGCATGGCAATACCAGCTGTCCATAAGTTATAACTTGCAGTCAGAAGTAATCACTTTCAAGACAGGTATTTCATCTAAGATAGATAGAGATAGAGATGGCTACCAGTGGATAACAAGGAGTAACAAGAAGAAGAGAGCGCGCTACAGCGAAAATTTCGGGATACCAACCGTCCTGGGTTAATCTTTATATTTTTTATGTGATCACTCATAGAGCAATTCACTCATTCATAGAGCACAGATAGGAAGAAAGTGAGTGGAAATAAGTTATGGGTCACAGTATAACATGTAGGATTACAATGTGATAGAATAGTCTGAATACTAGTAATGTTTAAAAGCAATTTAACAAATTGATATTTTTTTTTAGAATTTAAATAAGTGTGATAAAGATAATTACATACCAGTTCCTGTAAATTAAGATGAGTATCAGAAGTCACTCAGAGTTCCCCATCCTGTATAAAAAAAACTCAGCGTTCAGTTTCTGTGACCTGTAATATCCCTAAGGTGCCCATACACAAGGGCAGTCGGGCCCATAGGCCAGTTCTCTACCAGATTTGCCAAAATATGTCCATACACACTTGTGTATGGAGGGAGAGAGGGAGAGACGCATCCCAGTGGAACACATGCGTTCCACTGATTCCGATGAGATAAGAACACAGGTAGCGGGCTGAAGGTTCACAGGCAGGTAGCGGGCGGCTGCTGCGCTCCCTTGGCCTTGCGCCCTGGGCGACGGCACCGCCCGCACCTGCCTCATTGCGGCTCTGGGTTTGGGAAGGTTTTGGTGGTTAAGGGCGAATCTAGAGAATTAAGTGAAACACCAGCATTGCATGAATGAAGGTGATCTCATTACAAAATGACAGATTACGTGTCTTACAGATCTCATAGGAAACAAGTGCTCTCTCTTAATAGATTATTGGAGATTGTACATCCAAAGATCAACCTTGTAGCTTAGCCCTAAACCCGAAAACTGGTAACATGCATATAAACGAATTACAGTGCATCCTGTGTGCACTTAGTATTGCAAAATCAAAATGTTATATTCTGGCTGAAGATTTTTGAAATGAGATAGGTGGAGAGGGTGTATTTTTAGGGCTGTTCCTTATTTTGAAAAGAGCCAAACAGGAATTTTCATTCCTCCCAAACACCTGAATTGAGCACCAGCCCTGACTGGCGATGATTGGATGTGGTACTATATCTTTGTGTACTTCTGCAGAGAAACACATTTCCAGGCAAATGTAATCAAAAGCTTCATACTCAAGATTGTAATGCACACAGTCTCCTAAATCTCATGATTAATTAATAAGCCATAAGGATAAACTGTGCACTATCAGCACTTGAGTTTTCTATGTAGATACAGATCTGCTACTTTAGTGTTTTATAACCTGCAGCAGGAACAGTTGCTATTGCTGTCTATGAAGAGGTTTACTCTCAGTAATCTTTCCACATAGTAACAAGCAGTACTAAAGAAAAGCAGCCTCACAACAAAAACTGATTTACTTTTTAAGGTTTTTAAGTTCAGCCGAATTTCATTTCACAAATTTGGTAAGTCTGGATATTATTGTCAAGCTTTAACTCTTATTAGGGACTATTAAAAGTTGTTTTACTAAGGGGAATGAATACTATTTATTATAAAAGCACCAATCATATTACACAGCCCTGTATAGAGAATATGTAATAACTTACATCAGTCCCTGCCCCATTGGAACGTACAGTGTAAATACACATCAGTGAACTTACCAGTATGTTTTGGAGCACCCAGAGGAATCCCAGAGAGAACATACAAACTCCACAGACATAGGCCCGGTCACAATAAAACCCATGCCCACAGACAGCAATGCTAACCACTGTGCCCACAACATCTTAACTCTGCCCTCCCTTCTAAAGTATGATTACCAACTGTCCCTGCTTTCTCGGTACCATTCCAGGGGTGAAGTTTTGTTCTGGTATTGTCACTAATGACCTGAATCCCTTCTTGTGTTGTGTGAACTTCATACTATAAAGTCTATGTAAAGTAATTTTGTAACACTGTAGAATTGTGATAGAATCTTGTGCAGCTTATATGTGGTGCTCTTATAACTGTATACAATATGTCACACATACCTATACTTATATATTCATATATCGTTTATACATATTATATACATAGTCACTGACACATTCCACTATCTCATAACTGGATTAATGCTGTGTGTGGGTCATCTGTTATCGTTTAATCCTTTGGGAACTCTGTGCTTAAGAGCTGACAATCAGGTTTATTTGTTGCATTATTCCTTGAGAGTTGTGTTTTGCTGATTCCACAAATGACTCACTACACATAAAGGAACAGAGATTTAAGAGAATAGCAGGATAACAGGTGTCTGTGCTTATACCGATTCTGTCATTGGCGTTTCAGGTGTCCCGCAACACCATGACGGCAGCCATGAGTCTACCTGCTGGGGACAATTATAACATTACTGTGACCGCCTGTACGGAGAGGAGCAGTAACACGTCGCTGCCTTATCTGGTTAGACTTGGTAAGAATCATCCGTCAAATTCCGCTACAAGACGTCCTTTGTTTGGATGCAATTTGCCAATTGTTATCAGATGTGGAACAAACAACGGCTACTCCCAATAGATTTGTGCTGGGTCTTTTAGGAGTTGCCTGTAAAATCCATTCTGCCATTATTCTTTTCCACAGAACCGGTTCCCCCAAAGTCTCTGTATGCCGTGAACAAGACACAGACATCGTTCACTCTTCTGTGGGTGGAAGAAGGATTCTCTGATTACTTTGAAGTGTTCTGCTGGTGCTTAGACCCTGCACAGATTGAATTTGAAAAGGTATAATCTATAATAATACATTTTGGAGAATGACACAAGTATTGGTTTTCACAGTTTGCTGCTTCAGTGTTTTTAGACCTTTTTGTCAGATGTTGCTATGTTATACTGAAGTAACATTACAGCATTTCATAAGTGTCAAAGGCTTTTATTGACAATTACATTAAGTTTATGCAAAGAGTCAATATTTGCAATGTTGATCCTTCTTTTTGAAGACCTCTGCAATTCGCCCTGGCAGCTGTCACTCAACTTCTGGGCCACATACTGACTGACGGCCGCCCATTCTTGTCTAATCAATGCTTGGAGATTGTCAGAATTTGTGGGTTTTTGTTTGTCCACCTGCCTCTTGAGGATTGTCCACAAGTTCTCAATGGGAGTCTGGGGAGTTTCCTGGATATGGGCAAAATTTCAATGTTTTGATCCTTGAGCCACTTAGATATCACTTTTGCCTTATGGCAAGGTGCTACATCATGCTGGAAAAGGCATTGTTCATCACCAAACTGTTCTTGGATGGTTGGGAGAAGTTACTCTTGGAGGATGTTTTGGTACCATTCTTTATTCATGGCTGTGTTCTTAGGCAAAATTGTGAGTGAGCCCCCTCCCTTGGCTGAGAAGTAACCCCACACATGAATGGTCTCAGGATGCTTTACTGTTGGCATGAGACAGGACTGATGGTAGCGCTCACCTTTCCTTCTCTGGACAAGCGTTTTTCCAGATGCCCCAAACAATCTGAAATCTGATTCATCAGGGAAAATGACTTTACCACAGTCCTCAGCAGTACAATATTTGTACCTTTTGCAGAATATCAGTCTGTCCCTAATGTTTTTCCTAGAGAGAAGTGGCTTCTTTGCTGGCTTTCTTGACACCAGGCCATCCTCCAAAAGTCTTCACCTCACTGTGCGTGCAGATGCACTCATACCTGCCTGCTGCCATTCCTGAGCAAGCTCTGCCTGGAGGTGCCCCGATCCCACAGCTGAATCAGCTTTAGGAAACGGTCCTGGTGCTTGCTGGACATTCTTGTGCACCCCGACTCCTTCTTCGCAACTATTGAACTTCTCTCCTTGAAGTTCTTGATGATCCAATAAATGGTTTATTTAGGTGCAATCTTACTAGCAGCAATATCCATGTCTGTGAATCCCTTTTTGTGCAAAGCAATGATGACTGCACGTGTTTCCTTGCAGAAAACCATGGTTAACAGAAGAAAAAGAATGATTTCAAGCACCACCCTTCTTTTAAAGCTTCCAGTCTGTTGTTCTAACTCAATCAGCATGACAGAGTGATCTCCAGCCTTGTCCTCATCAACACTCTCACCTGTGTTAATGAGAGAATCACTGACCTGATGACAGCTGGTCCTTTTGTGGCAGGGCTGAAATGCAGTGCAAATGTTGTTTTTGGGATAAAATTCATTGTCATGTCAAAGAGGGACGTTGAAATTATTTGCAATTCATCTGATCACTCTTCATGACATTCTGAAGTATATGCAAATTGCCATCATAAAATCTGAGGCAGCAGACTTAGTGAAAAATAATATTTGTGTCATTCTCAAAACTTTTGGCCATGACTGTATATGGATATGAATGTGTGTGTGTGTGTGTGTGTGTGTATGTGTGTGTGTGTGTGTGTGTATATATATATATATTCTATAGCAGTAGTGATGCTTCAGTTTCATTGCTTATACTCTGTTTTCACACTGCGTCGAAAACCTGGGTTATTGCTGGAGGGGCCCCGACGATCCAGTCCGAGGCCGAGTGGGAACGGATTCCCTGCATCTATCCGGGTCTGGGTAGATGCCAGTCTGAATGGTGAGACCCGTTTTTTTCAACTTGGGTCTCACCGAACACTATTGAAAGGTAAAAAAAAAATCAACATTACAAGAGGAGACAAAGCTCCTCTTGTGTGAACCCAGTCGACCCGGGATTTTGTCGGGGTGGAAGGCTTAGTCACCCGGCAATATCCCAGGTTCATATATCCAGGATATTGCTGGGGCTGCAATGTGAACGCAGCATTAGAGGTATGAGCCCAGAGTAAACATGTCCAAATGACAGTTGTGAAATTACAGCAGCAGGAAATGAATGTTCTACACTTCTAGAAACAGTGCTGACATTTCCACATATGGAGCGTTACATGTGCTGTGTTTGATGGGCCAATTTTCTAACAATTTTATATCCTTAATAGAAAGAAAAACGGTTGCACTAGAATAAATTAAATTTAATTGATTTACTCCAGATCATCTCCCCTTTTGAGTTTGTAATATTATGTTTAATCAAAATTCAATGGCGGGAGGTGCTACCATTTTACATATTAAATTGATAAAGAAAAGAAGGGAAAAGTGTTTATTTTAGAATATTGCACTGATCTTAATATTATTTAAGCATCAATATGTTCCAATTATGCATCACATCTATAATAATTTTAACAATTAGTTAAAAATAAAAATCTTTATTAATACTTCAAAAATTATTACTGACAATAAAATCAAGTTATCAGCTAAATTGATTAAAAATGTGTTTGTGTGTGTGGTGTGTTAATATCACACACTGGGAGCCATAAGTGGGTAGATGAAAAAGAAAACGTATAATATAATGAATCCTCTGATTCAACTACTACTCATATCAAATGTGATACTCAGAATTCTTCTTATATGTATTAGTTTATTATTATCTCTAAAGAAAATCAGTAATCACATACATACATGAAATACTAGAAGTTCGAATTAGGTTCAAGCAGGGCTTGATGATGTCCTAAGAAGTTAGATAATTTATGAAGGCAATTATTTAATTATAAACATTGATACCATACAATTATCCAATTCATTTTAGGTAAGTAACTTAGTAATTGGAGTATCTGTGTTAGGTGTTTAACAACTGTAACATTCCCCAATGCTGTATTGAGGTGGACACGGTGGGCCTGATTCAGTAAGGAAAGTAAAGCAAAAAATGAGTAACTTTGTACCTGGGCAAAACCATGTTGCATTGGAGGGGGAGGTGAATTTAAAATGTGGGGACAGATTTATAGTTGGGGTAGGGCATGTCCTAGATCAACTTTAAAATTCACTGTAAAATAAAGCTATCAAGTATTTGTGTGCTACATGAAAAACAGCCAGTATTTAACTTATGTGCAAAATAATAAACTAATTTGCACCCCTTGCATTGTTACATGATTTTGTCTAGGATCAAATCTACTCCTTTTTTTTGCTTTGCTCTCCTCAATGAATCAGGTCCTGTATCCTCTTGTCCATCACATAAAGCTCCCCACAGAATTATATACAGAGGAACCATATAATGCTGTCTGCTAAATAGGAGCCAGATTAAAATGTCAGGTGTCCTAGTGACCCGCCTAGGAATTGCTTGAGTTTTGGCTGTTATAGTGAAAACCTGTTTGTGTTCTTCCAGTTTTTGCACTTCCGGTTTATGCTTTCCAGGGTGGAATGACTATTGTTTGGTGTGCCTAATAGAAGAGATCATTAGAAAATAGACTTTACATGAATGTTCATGCTATAAATAGTATTAAAGGAGCAAAAACAGCTCAGTCACATAATTTTATCTATTTTTCACAATTTTATTTTAAATCCAGATCCAAAACATGTTTTTGGTGCAAAACCGCTAACAAAGCCAAAACACAAAGATGTTTTAGAACCAAAACCAAAACATGGGGGTCAGTGTACATCTCTACATCTGTAATATATAATGTAAGTGACAGGAATGTTATAGTGATACAATGTACAATGAAGGCAGAAGGAAAAGTGACAGTATGACATACCCCGTATATACCCCCCACTTCCACCACTGTGAACTGTGTGTATATATGTATGTGTGTAAATATATAATATATAATAAAAGCAATCACTAGATTATTATATACACACAGTAAATAAATGCCAGGCAGGTTTACCACATCATCTGTCCCTTACCCCACTAGCTTAAGGACCTACAGTCACCTGGATGTCCTGACTTAAAGACCCATAGAGTTCTTCTCTTAGCTGCAGCTGTAGTCCATTGGTAGAGATGAAAATTCAAAACCAGCTACACTGCACCTTCCATGAATCAAATCCCAGAATGAATATCACCTTTCTCCTACAGTGGCTCCTTATATCTAGGGTCAAATTTCCATAGTATTTTTCCATCCCTGGGCAAACCCCTAGGGGGTTTGGAAAGGGGAGTGGAGATGAGCTGTACTTCCCCAGAAACTCCCCTGCCAGATTGTAGACCAAATGTCTGGAGTAGTCTTGTGAGAACAATGGATACTAGTTAGCCTTCCCCCTCACCAGTATCTTGCAACCTGATCCCTATCCATAACCCATCTGGCTTCACTTTAAGGAAAATGAATAACAACCTCACTGCCATATCAACAATATACAATAAACAATATACATATTTACAATGAACTACAATGTCCTCTTATCAGGCCCGGCTCTCCTATTGGGCAAGGTTAGGCAGTTGCCTAGGGCGCCGGGCTCTGGTTGGCGCCACAGAATTAAAATTACTTTAAAACTGTGCGGCGACCGCCGGGGGACGGATTTTGAAAGTGTGCCTGGGGGAGGGGGGGGGGGGGGCAGCGGATTTTGAAAGTGTGCCTGGGGCGCCAAGGACCCTAGCACCGGCCCTGCCTCTTATCCACCTTGTAATTAGACACTGCAGTTGTATTCTGTTGAGCTGGGGAACAAAAGCAAAGGCTATAAAAAGTACATGCTATAATCCACAGTATGTGAGAAACGAGGGACAGGCTGGTTAGGGTCTTATCACACCCGTATTCAGCTGGAGACGCTTCTTCCGATCCGCTTGTAATTGAATACGGGTGTACGTGTTCAAAGATAAATCTGGCCTAATGAGTTTTACTGATAGTTTTATGGTGCTTTACAGTTTTACCTATTTTATAGGTTAATGAGAGTTATTATAACCCTAACGATATAGAGCTGCCTATTTTGTTTGTGTAACGGAAGAGCGCAGCCTCCTTGTACAGCCGTTATCTAATTGGAAGTGGTGGTAGAAGAGGGGTTTGATGTGACACATGGAGGCAGCGGTGAACACTGGGCGTAGCATTGACACGTACTAGTGAGAGCCATGGTGTTTTGGGGCACACTTAATGATTGTGATTGAGTTTAATGAGCTCAAATGTTTGTGTCCAGAAATAAAAAGATGTCTTCCTTATAGGAATTTACAATATAAGATATATTATATACAATATAAGGGCAAACTGAACGATGCAAGGTTGGACATATCTTCTTTAGTATGTGCAAAATTACTGGGTCCTGTCTCTGCTCTTTTATTATAATTTATTATATTCTTCTGTATGCTGGATGGAAATGTCCATACTGGGTTTATTCCGTATGTTTGTACAACTTATTACTTTATGATGAATATAAATGAAAGTACTGTGATTAGTCATCAGGACTGCACAGTACCACTTCTGTTATTATTCATGTTGAATGCACATCTCTCTATCGCTAACCAAATATATTATTAATTTTAAGGATTCTGTGACCGTGTTCTCACACGTAGTGACAATGTCCAACCTCCTGCCTGGCTCATCCTATAACTGCAGCATCACCAGTGTGAGTCATCGCACCCCCAGTCTTCCTACTTATATCACAGTCTCTACGTTAGGTAAGTTAACCCATGCAATGAGTTAAGTGCACAACAAACTTCATACAGAATTTCCTATTTGTTTTATTTTTTATGCTTACCCACTGTCTATAGTGCAGAGACAGCTCTCGTCTGGTCACAGAAAATGCAATGCCCATAAGAGTGAGTCACACTATGATGTTAGGAAGTTGCCTAATTTGGTGTATGGGGGGGGCAGCTCATAACATTATGATCTAGATGGTGAATCCATTGACATCAGCAGTGAGCAACAGGTGGCCCGCCAAGCCTTCACCTGCACACCCCCCCAGACCTCGGAGTCATGTGACCTCCTCTGGCCCTCCAGCTATTTAACGTTGCCCAGCAATGACTTACAGACTCGTAGATGTGCAGCTCTCTCTATTCCCACAGTGTAGGTACACTCATTGGTGGGACCCCGTCATTGCGGGCAGGCCTGGTCTCTGCTCACACAGGATATACCAAGGTTGTTCTTCATATAGTGGTGTAGGCAAGGTGGAAACATCACATATAACAGTTACTGCAAGGTGAAGGGCACAGAGAGCGTTTTAGCATATAATTGTTATCACAGCTTATCTTTATCATCACTTATTTTATGGAAACTACGCTGAGAAATGTTTTAAAAAATATCCACAGATTTATGGCTCCACATCAATTCAGTAACCGTTATTTGCATAGTGTTCTATGCAGGTAGATCAAGGCCCATAGGATGTTTAATGATGGTAAGACACTCTCAATTTATAACATTACATTCATTTATTTTTTGTAGGTCAGAGAATTTATTTATTTTCCCAACTTGTCTGATTTTATCTGTTTCGGTGTCTCCGAATGAAATGCGAGACGTTTGTTCATAGAGAGTGACTGTAAAAAAATCGGAGATTATTATTATTATTATTTATTTATAAGGCGCCACAAGGTTTCCGCAGCGCCAAACACAGTACAAACAATGGACAGTACAGGGAATAACAGTACAGAACAATAAACGAGTAGTACCAAGACTTCAGATGCTCCAGGAAAAGCAAAAATATTGAGGTTGGAGCAGAAGAGAAGGTAGAGAGACAGAAGGGAGAAGGGCCCTGCTCATAAGAGCTACATCCTAAAGGGAGAGATCTCAATGATGCTACTAAACCCCTTGTAACTTATAATAAGATTATTATTATTATTATTATATAATAGTGTGTAGATTCCCTACTTACCTTGATCATTGTGTTCCTGTATCTTTTCTATTGTTAAGCATCAGGTTTTCTGTTATTTGCACTGGAGATTGGTACATTGTGTGAAAGTGATTTCAGCATTTTCCCATCTCAAACTCCTGTTAAACTCCTGTTTGAGGTTTTACACATTGGAAGTTTGAGGGTAAATACTGAGATTTTTGTTTTTGTTTAATATTAATATAAGTAGAAACATATATTGTAACTGTATTGCCCAATATGGGAATTGGCTTTCCTGCTATAGTCCAAATGGAAACATCAATTAAGTAATGAAGTGGCGGCAACTTCATATACTATAGACACCCAGGGCCGGATTAACCATAGGGCTAACTGGGCTACAGCCCAGGGGCCTATGGCATACAGGGGGCCCTTGAAAGTGCTCAGCAGCAGTATTGAACGGTCTGGGGCAGGGGGGCCCCCGGCGCGATCAGTGCTGCTGAGCACTTTCACTGCGGTCCTTCTCCAGTGCGCTGTAGTCTCCTTACTGAGGAGATCTCGCGCCGGAGAAGGAGGTAAGTGCCCGGGGGGGCGGGGCGGGCAGCTCGGATCATGGGGGAGGGGCCCTCACAGGAGAATGGAGGCCCCCTTAGCCCAGGGGCCTCCAATTCCTTAATCCGGCCCTGTAGACACCACAGTAATGAATGAAGAACAATCTGCAATAAGCCAGTCAGATAGTGCTGCTGATCATCATCGTCGACATTGCTCCCCTCCAGCACTCTCAAGAGATTCCTCTCCTGACAGGTATCTGCCTCTAGTTCCACCTCTGCCCTATCTGTCCTCGGCATATGCTGAACCTCCCCTTCTCTCCCCGTAGCACCTCTCAAAGCATTAGGAGGCATTTGTGTAAGATATGACAAAGGCTGTATGTGTATTTTGTTTTGTTTATTTGGTGCTCATGCACAGGACAGGAATTTAATGCAAATAAAACAGACATACATCCATCTCACAATGCTGAGAATCTGCCACTAGCCAGCAATGTAAATCTGATGCAGATCTCTACTGTGTCAAGTGGAAGTGATGTAGCAAGAAGTGCAAGGGTCAGAGGGGTCTTTGTGCCCAACAAAGAACATTGTAGTGTTAGTTATTTTTTAAGAAGACACAATTTAAATACTGGGGTTCGTCCAGGACACCTGCGTGCAGGGCCGACGCAAGGATTCTCAGCACCCTAGGCAAAGCTTTAACATACTGCCCCACCACCACAAAAAAATACCCATTTTGCACACCCTCACAAACTTGACTTTTGTAAAATAAAAATAATCTCCTGGTTGGCAGTTAAGGCTCAGTAGAGACGCACTGATGTCTGATGCAGAACGCTGTCTCAGCGGCAAATACAGGATTTCTAGAAGGGGGTTTCCAAATGTTAGATTTAAAACAAAACAACTTGTGTCAATAAGCCAACAACATGCCACCCCTCTCCCCATACATTAATACAATACCATCCCCACCACTCTCTCCACACATTACACCAAAACCACCGCCAGAGGCACAGATGAGGAGACAGAGACTGGTGTAACGCCTGCAGGGAACAATACAGACGCACACAGATAACTTACCTCTCAAACGATGACCACCTTCCGTCTGCTTCTGAGTCCCCGGCCACTGTCCTATCCCAGCAGACCAGTAACCGAACCTCTGTTACCTCACTCACCTCCCCTCTGAGGAAGAAACAGAAATTAAGGCTGTGCCTACCAGGGAAGGAGTGTCCGAGACCATGGCAATGAGCAGAGACACTCAAGTCAATCTCTCTGGCCGCCACCTCGATTTGCTCTTGCCATGGGCGTGGGACTACGAGTATTTGGGACCAGGACCAGTCCCGCCCCAAATACTCTACTCACCCTTTGGTGAGAGCCGAACCAGAAGTGGGAATAGAGAGCTGTACTCACCCGGGAACTCCAACTTCTGGTCCCTGCTCTCCTGCTCCTCTCCGTCACCTGTGGAAGACAGAAAACACACAGCCTCCCTCTACTCTACCAGTGAGGCTAGTATATACAACCCACACAACTAACACTAGCTAACAGGCGGCCTGACCCTAACACAAACAGCTAACTAATGGTCGGGTAACGCAACTTTACTATAAACTGGGTGTAGTGTACTCCCTAAGCCTCCTCCTTCTACCTACGGGGAACACCAGCCGTTGTTCACGTTCTACTCCGGAGGGCTGATCCTAAAACAGTCACCCAGGTCGTACTGAAAAACTATCTTCTCACTATGGGGTCACTCACGGAATCCCAAGGACCAGTTGCCATGTGCACGACCGAGGCTCACTGGAGCAATGCGCCACCAGAGTGTCAGCTTCCGCACGGAACCGCCAGTCGTCACTACCGGAACTCGAAGGGGTCGCCTTCACCCAAGTGGAACACTTCCCAATCTGGAACCGCCAGGAACCCTGCCGGAACTTAGACTGGAACACCCAATTGGAACCACGAGACTGAGTGCTGGAATTCAAAAGGGCTGTGCTGCACTGCCAGTGAGGTGCCCATTGGCAGACTAGGATACAATGCACATCTTTTCTATAGATCTGTATCTCACAGGCTAAGAGATATAAAAACATCCAGCCTCAGTTGGGGTGAACCATAGTCCTAACATTTACTACTCACCAAGACCACCTGCAGTGGTTTGAATAGCAGTTGTTTTCCTTACCACGTGCAGAGCATACAGTGCTAACCACAGATCAGATAGTGTAAGGACAAGTTCCTTTCTGATTTGCATGCTTCTCTGGTGTGTGGTCAAGTCCTGTGGTCTCCAGCCGGGTCAGACGGTCAGGCTAATCCGAGTCACTCCACCGGATTGTAGGGTCAGATGTCCAGTCTTAAGGACAGAGTGGACCATATGAGGTGTAATGGTGTCTAACATGTTTATGCAGAACAGACAAGTCTGTGTACTCCTCTAATAATTGGTATTACAGATAGTTCTTTTAAAGTCAACGTTACAATCGTCATAGGATACATTTACCATGCATGTAAACACAGGTTATTATGCAATAATACACATGTTGCACACTAAGTTTTAAGAGGAACTTTCCACCTTTAGTTCAGCAAGGTCTTAGGTGACTCATGCTTGGAGAGTGGAAATTTACAAATCCCAAAAAGGGAGGCCTACAAAGCCCCACTTGTACTGCAACTTCTGAGAAGAACTTAGGATTTACCTGGATAGGACTTTGCGCGTCATTGAGAGCCAGAAGGGAGTCAGTCAGGCCGAACCCCTTGAGGTGATCCTGGGCGTTATCAAAACAGACTATAGGAAAATGGATCAGGTCCACTATTTAGCAGGTCAGCCGGTTTCAGAAAATGTTTCTGCCCACTTAACTAGAGTGAATTTTTTTTGGGTGGTTCGTGACAAGGCTTCAGCCGCACTGCTATGTTGGGCAGCCACCTGGTCCTTTGTCCACACGTTTAACAGATTTTACAGTTTTCATTGTTTCACATCCTAACATGTTAGCTTTGGACAGAAAGTGTTGCATTCATCTGTGACTGATGGTTTCCTAGGGACAGGTATGGCATGCGCTCAGGGTAGCAGTGTTCCCCAGATAGGATCTAAGAAAAATAGAGTATTTTTATAATTACTGTTAAATCCATTTCGCTTAATCCATCTGGGGGAGACTGCGTTCTCACCCTTTTCACTCAGGTTTCGGCTGTTTGTTTCGACTGTGTGTTTGTTTGGTATTTCTCTGTTTTATATATACTTTGGGGCTTTGTGAACTAGGAACTGAGGAGGAGCTGGGTTGGGATAGATGAGTAACTTCAGTTTCAGAAGTTTTAACCAGTAAGTACCCAGGTCATGTGCCCTCACCTCAACTCCAAGGTAACAGTGTCCCCAAGACGGATTCAGAGAAATGAATTTCTCATGTTTAATAAAGATTAATTTATAAATAGATTAGGAATAGAAGAATTGTATCAAACATTCATAATAGAAAAACTTTTACTGTGCAGTCAGTCAATGTAGAAAAATAAGGACATTTCTACTGACAGGAAAAAATCATTCAAATCTGGGACCACCCCTCGAATTTGTCAGTTGGAACCCCCCCTGGATAGTTCTCAATAGAGATGACCGAAATTTTGTTCTGTAAAATATTCGCATTGTTCCGCATTTTACTGTGATATTTTGCAGGCGGAATTTGGCCACACGTGTTCCCAGTTCTACCCCAACTGTATCACACAGCAGAATGAAAAGATTGTCCTTATCTCTGTTTGTAGGCTATAAAATTTGCAAACTGCCAGTTTATAAATGGAGTATGAAATGGTGCTCTTGAAAATATGGATATCGCTGGAAGTTTGAGCTCTGAAAAGCAGCATATTCCCCTTCAATACCTTTACCCATCTTTCTATCTTGGCTCATTGCATTGCATTGTATAAAGGAGAATTTTTGGGTTAAACCTCTGTTCTGCCTTCTAGTTGCTGAAGTGAACCCCAATGTTGTGGTTATATCGCTGCTGGCTATCCTCAGCATCCTGCTCATTGGACTGTTGCTGGTGACTCTAATTGTGTTACGGCGAAAACATCTTCAAATGTCGAGGTAATTGTAACATCACACATAACGCTGGTAACAGAAAATTGGTCGGAGTTTGAAACTGCTTTTATGTGGGAATATTTCATAAAAACTGTAAATATTTTTTCCAAGTTTAGTACAAAACAGTTTTACTAGATGGTTTCAGATGTCAGTGTTAAACATTATTACAAGCGTTCAGTGATTCGTGTTCTCTCTGTAGTAACCATAGGTAGGAGCATCGACGGGTCCAAAGCCCAAGTTTGGGTAGGTGTCCGACAATGCCACTGTGTCCTCCTGGACCACCCCACTCTGCTCTGAACAGACAAGAGAACACTTCTGAGAATACATGGCCAGCGCAGGCTCCGCTCAGAAAACGATACTGCTTCACTCTTGTCAGGGCAGTGTGGTAACTCAGGGGTTAATGTGGACGGTGGAGGAAAGGGGACCGCATTGCTTATCTCAGGGAAGATTGTTGACTCATTTACTAATGGATATTCATTGCTCTGTTAATCACTTTCCATTACCAAGAATTAGGATGACCAGCTATATATTTTTATTTAAGAAACAATTAATCTCTAGTATTACATGTCAGGCCTGGTCACAAGTCTTTACAGTGTGGATTTAGTTACAAGCAGTGGTGAAACTACTGCCAGAGCAGCCCATGCTTGTCCTCCTCATATCTCTGAGCGTTCTCTCAATGTCTCCTGAGGATCTACCTCCTCCCCACTCCACCTCTCAGTTAGTTCTCCAGGGTCCAGTACTGGGATCCCTTCTGTATTTCCCTCCTTGGAAACATAATCAGCAGGTTTGGCTTTCAGCGCTACCTATATATAGATGACACCCAACTCTACGTCTCCTACACCACCTGTTCTTCTAACATCAGCTCCTGTCTCTCCTCTGTCATGTCCTCTGTCTGTCTAACTTAATCTGTCCACTGTAGGCTCTATGTGGTCCCTCCTTCAATAATACTACTCACACTAATGCACCCTCACTGTTCCAATCTCCACACTCGCTCTTCTTGTTTCAGCTGTGTCCTCTTCCACTTAGAATGTAAGCTCTGTAATGAGCAGGGTCATCCATACCCTTTGTTTTCAAGTCTGCATTTATTTTGTCTGCCTTGTATGTCCTTTTTGTATGCATGTCCTGTTTTCCATATTGTACGGCGCTGAGGAATACTATGGTGCCTTACACATCTACAATAATAATATTAACACCCTCACACCTAAAGTCTCTATGGGCCTGATTCATTAAGGATCTCAAATAAAGAGGATACTCATTTCAGTCTCCTGGACAAAACCATGTTACAATGGAAGGGGTGCAAATAAGTGTTCTGTTTTACACATAAGTTAAATACTTCCTGTTTTTTCATGTAACACACAAATATTTGATAGCTCATTTGTACACTGAAATTTAAAGTTGATATTTGTGTGTTACATGAAAAAACTGTCAGTATTTAACTTATGTGTAAAACAGAACACTTATTTGCACCCCTTCCATTGTAACATGGTTTTGTCCAGGAGACTGAAATGAGTATCCTCTTCATTTGAGATCCTTAATGAATCAGGCCCTATATGTTTGAGCAATACAACCATCATTCCCTAACCACAAGCCCTTTGTCTTTGGGTTATATTTGATTCTGAACTTTCTTTCACTCTCCACATTCAATCCCTTTTTATATCCCTAGAAAAATATTGTATAATTATTCTCATAAATATCTCCTGCATCCTCCCATTGCCACTAAAGACATCAGCGAAATAGAAGTTCATGGGAGAAAATTGTGGCGCTACTAACAGTGGGACATTTGAGGGGGGTGGTGACTCTGGAAGGAGGGTAGATGATGAGTTCTGTTTTGGACATGTTGAGCTGTTGGCGGCATTGGAACATCCATGTGGAGATAGCAGAGAGACAGGTGGTTACACAAGAAGGGGAGAGGTCAGGGGAGGAGAGGTAGATCTGTGTGTCACCAGCATAGAAGTGATACTGATAGTCAAATTATCAAATAAGTTAAGCGAGAGAAGAGGGGTATACTGAGAAAAGCAGAGGCCAAGAATAGAACTTTGTGGGACCCCAACAGATAGTGGGAGTGGAGGTGAACATGTGCCAGTGGTAGAGACACTAATGGATCATCTCGGTAAGTAGGAAGTGAACCAGAAAAGAACTGTGTCATGAATGCTAATGGTTGCAGGGTGTAAGAAACAAGGGTGATCAACATTGTTGAAAGCAGCAGAGAGGTCCAGGAATATGTATATGGAGAAGAGACCCTTAGTGGTGTATTTACTAAACTGAGGGTTTGAAAAAGTGGAGATGTTGCCTATAGCAACCAATCAGAATCTAGCTGTCATTTGTAGAATGTACTAAATAAATTAAAGCTAGGTTCTGATTGGTTGCTATAGGCAACATCTCCACTTTTTCATACCCGCAGTTTAGTAAATATACCCCTTTGACTTTGTTGTAAATAGATTATTGGTCACTTTGTGAGAGTAGTCTCATTGGAATGTTGGGGGCAGAAGCTCGATTGCAGAGGTGGAGGAGGGGAAAGGGGGATAATTGGTTTTACAAAAGCTGCTCAAGTAGTTTGGAGGCAAATGGGAGAAGAGAAATAGGGAGGCAGCTTGGTCAAGACATCATTTCTTTAGAACTGGGGAGATAAGGGCATGTTTAAAGGAGGAAGGAAATGTGCCAGTGGGGAGAGACATGTTGAAGAGGTGCTGGAGGTGGCCATGCAGTGACGGAGGGAGCAGAGAAGTTGAGAGAGAATAAGTTTAAAGCAGTGGCGCACGCAGGGGGACCCAGAAACCCCTCCCCTCCGATAACGAAGTGCCCCACATATTGGCACTGTGCTGTGTACATTACAGCACCGCCGCTGATGCTTCTTTGACAGCGCCGCGGCTGATGTATAGTACAGTGCTGCCGAAACTGAGCTGCTGCGCATGCACCGGCGCATGCGCAGCAGCTCTCTTGCATGTTTTTTTTTTTTGAGGTGGGGGGGGAAACCCCCCTAAAATCCTCTAAAGGGAAGATTGTAGGATGAGATGAGAGCAGGGATTTTGTCCTTACTGGAGAGAAGGTGGGTGGGGTGTAAAATTTGGAATGAGGAATTATGTTGTCGAATGGTGTTGAATTTGAATTTGTCTTTGAAGTAGGTGGCAAAATCATGGACTGTGAGGGAGGAAAGGGGAGTTGATGAAGGTGGGAAAGAGGCATCGGGGGAAGCATAGAAGACGTGAATTGTCGGAGAACGTGGCGTCTAGCGCTGCGTTGAGCATGAGATAAGGTGAAGCTGACGGAAAGGAAGTTGGACAATGAGAGACAAGTTTAGCAGATAAAACAATCCACTATCACCTGTATCAGCCGTCCACAACGCACTCCTGATTTAGTCACAGTACAACCCTCTGTCCAGTTTGTCTCCTCTCCAGTTTCTGCTTCTCAGAGCACTTTATGTCCATAGAGACTATCTGGGTGATGGATGCACACAGCCAGGGCCGCCATCAGGGGGGTACAGGGGGTACCGTTGTACCGGGCACGGGCTCACCAGGGGGGGGGGCGTACTGGGCCCCATGATCTCTGATGGCGGCCCTGCACACAGCATTATATGTGATCACATGTGTTGGTACCAAACAATCATTTCTATCCCATATCATCTCTGAGCAGGGCGCTCACCTTCATTGTTTGTTATAGTATTTAGTTGGCATTCTAGAGTTTTTCCCTGATTGTATAGCGCTGTGGAATATGTTGGTGCTAAAGAAATAAAGTATTTGCTGCTTGTGCTTCCAAATCTCTTCAAATTGTTGAAAATCTAAATTTTTTTTCAGAGTCTTGTTTCTGTTAGCTTCAATAAGACATATGGGGGAGTTCAATGGCTGCGTTACTGCCGAAAGTAACGCACACTATTACCGATATTACGGTAATAGTGCGCATAATTACTGTTAATATGGTAATTTCAATGCCGGCTTTCTGCTCGCAGCTCCCTGAGCCGCGGCCAGGAAGTAGGGTTAAAATTACCGTATTAACGGTAATAGATTTAGCGCCGCGTTACTTGCGCCAGAATTCCCCCCTAAGAGAGAAGTTCTGGCCTAGCTGAAATTCTTTAGACCTATAGTTTACACAGTAGTAACAATGTATCAATCATTTTTAAACAGGGATTGTGGGGCTGGAACATTTGTCAACTTTGCAACTTTGGAGAGAGATGGGAAACTTCCATACAACTGGTGAGTGTCAACCAATAAAGAAATGTATTCTCTTCTCCTTTTACATGTTAGCAGAAGCAGAAGAGTTATTTATGCATGCAAGAAACACAACAGCCATTTCTTCCTTTATAATGCAATGGTTCTATTACTGCAGCTTTTGCGGAGATACAAACAAGATAGAACTTCCATATGGAGTTAATTGCAAGGTCATCAACAGCTTGGGATGGGGCGTCATAGTGAAAGGTGGGCTGGACACAGTGATGTGTCTGATTCTGCATACAAATGCAAAACCATAGGAAAATACTACATTTAAGTTGAAAGTATCCAAATTGTATTTGCAGAGTATTGCATCAGTTACATACAAGGATAATGTAACCTTCAGTGTTATTTTGGACAGTATATTTCGTTATTTAGCTGACTACAATCAGAGGCTTTCTGCATGAAACAATCTCTCAAAATAAGTCTGGGGAGCAGAACTGCATCTGAGCAGGAGATGTCGCTGTGTCATATCATAATATCTGTCACACTGACGCATTTTCATGGCTTCTGTATAAAAGTGTATTAAATACACTGTATTTGTCCACATATTTTATGTTTTATTTTATTATTTTTATAACTATTAAGTTTGTTTTCATTTGTCGCATTAGGATTTCTGTTTCATTAAAACTTGTTGATTTTGCTTGGAGGGGATCTATGGGGATCTATGAAGTGGTGACTAGTGCGCATTTCTCCAGGAATCGCCCTTTTATTAGACGAAGCAGCCATAATGTGACACGGTCTCTGGGTTTGCAGTATCAGACCTCTTCCAATAATTTTTGTGTCTTCTAGTCGCATTTCAAAGTGGAAGTGGGTTCATATTTGCACATAAATGGATGTAAATAAAAAATATAATTCTAAATTGGTGACCTGTGAAATGGAGGCAGCCTGATATCCCCTCAATCTCCTGACTTTTTTAAGCTATAAATGATGCAGTAATTCACGTGAAGCAATATTATTAAAATGTATTTATTAATGTATTTATATCCTGTATGACAACATACCCTGCAGCACTTTACAATTGGGAAGAGACGCAGTAATAAAACAAGACTGTGTGTTACAGACAGACAAAGTGGTCAGAGGGTGCTGCTCACTAGCTTACTGGAAATAAGTAAATGAATGAATGAGGTTTTCCAATAGTGTTACTAACAAGGGCGTTTTTACTTTTGCCAACAAGTGCAACAGATGTCACTCAATGTGTCTGTGTAGAGGGGTGTTCTTCATTGTATGCACCCCCGAATCCCAGTCTTTCATCAATAATTTGTTAGCGGAACCTGGGAGTAACGTTGGGTTATATTTAACCATTTTATTCCTGGTGCCTTTGCAATGCTTTCGTCTGCCAGATCCTGAATCTAATTAATTTTCCTTGGAAAGACTAACCAACATATAATTATTATCACCTAATCATCTGCTGTGTTCAGCACAACACATGGATGGATACATTCAATTTGTGCTTTTACACTTTATTTTCATTTCAAGGTGACAAAACATGACAAGTATCAACACTGTGATGTTTTGATTAGAACATAGCATAAGGTTACAAGTACAACTTGCCAGTTAGAAATGCTACCATAGTATATTTACTAATGACGACAGGTTTTAAAAAGGAAATGGCAAAGTTGGAGATCGTATTAAGCTTAATGAACGATGAGTGAGGAAAGTGATAGTGGCAGATAGTCCCAGTCTCTAGGATTCTCAGCTGGCCTACAAGTTGAATAGAAATTGTGTATTGTCCTACATGTAGGAGGGATTTAAAATCCTGTGCAAGATCTAATTGGGTCTTTTGAATATTACATTAGAAGTGAAGGTCCATAGGGATTCTGAGTAGGGGTTCTATTGAAAAGATACCATAGACTCCCTGTTTGTAGGTGACAGTACCAAATACATGGAGGGAGCGTCAGGCTGTTTACAGTGAGTAGCCGTCTTGCACATGACCACATGAATAATCAGGACTACTAGTTTGTCTGTATGATTTGTCCAGGCTGTTGACTGGCAAGCCCAGCAGGTAGGACTTAGGGTTTCTTGGTGATGGCAATATTAGTCACCTTACTTACAAGATCTGACATTTCATCTCAATAAGTTGCAATTTTAGGGCAGGACCACAATATGTAGAGGAGTATCCGCTACCACCACTGTCTCCATCAATAGGATGTTAGCGAGTAGGGACCTAGTACCTTCTCTAGTACATTGTCTATTAATCCACCTGAATGTGAGAAGAGAGGGATGACTTTGAAACTCTTTGTCTTATAGTAGATCAGTAATAAAAGCCCTTTTATTTTGACTATCAAGTGGAATATTTACATGAGGCCTAAGTTGGACCATGAGGCCTAAGTAAGGGAATCAATTGGGTTGAAGCGTTGACAAAGCAGGTAACCCCACAGACAAGGATATTCTGGTCACCCAATCACAAAGGGTCCCTAACTGATCCCTTTTCAACATTTATGTTCCAATGCAGCTGACAATAGAAAAGATCAGACTTGAAATAGTTTTCTCCTTATAGAGCCACAGAATCCTCTTATTTATTTATGGGGCGGCACAGACAACAAGGGTCCTCCCGTGGGGCACACAGACAGTATTTCATAGTACTTCCTCCTTAGAGAATATACATGTTCATTTACAAACTGCAAACAGTGTGTTGAGAGCATCCAGTTGTCAGTCTAACACATTTCAATGTGCACCCCTTGCAAACTCAATCTGCACCTAGCTTATGGTTTGTGAATAAACCGGAAAATGCACAAGGTGGAAACAGTAATATCATCGCATTAAAGTCAATTAATTATCACTCCAGGACTCCTTCATTGGTTTGACAATTTCCAAATTTCTCGTTTTAGTCTTGGATTTGTCTTAAATTAATCATGGGATTGAGGGGTCATTTAAGACCCCACTTATTTGCATATGCCTGGAAATGTGCAAATAATTGTAACTGAAAGTTGCAAAATGCATTACATTATGACTATAGACCAGATCTCCAGCACCCGCATGTCCTCCCACAAATCAGGGAACACAAATGTACCCTCTCTGCTCCTTTATCTGATTTAAATAATTTGGTTCTTAAAAATGAAATCTTGTTTTTCCACTTTACTCCTAAATGGGGAGCAGGGCTGTGCCTAACCTGCATTTAGCACCCTCCCTATTTCTCCCATTGGGAGGTTCGCGTGCAGAATAGCAACATCATGGCAGAGAAATTCACATGCACCCCGTAAAACTGGGTGTAATTGCATAAAGCTTATGTCATATAAGAACATCTTCCCGGCAGTTCTCCACTATTGTGCATTGATAATGACCCTCAATGAATTATTTGAATGTGTCATTAAATTTCCATATGTGCATAAGATCTAATTATTCATTAGGGGTGCTAAGAAGCACTTAATTAAATTAACTACTACTCGATTTTATTAATTTATTTTTTGCCTCTCCCACCAAGCACCACTTAATAATTTTTCAATCCCGTACGTCATTGTTAAATGTAAAATGTTATTGAAATTTTTTCCGCTTGAGTTACAATTCACTCTTACAACAAACTCAGACTTTTTGGTACTAATATTCTCTGTTTATCGGTTACACGCACAAGGTGTCTGGTACACATCTGTTACACACTGTATCTGGCATATACACTATATGGACAAAAGTATTCGGACGCATGACCATTACACCAACAGGGACTGTAATGACTTTGTATTCAATACATATACTTTAATATGGAGTTGGTCCCCCTTTTGCAGCAATAACAGCTTCCACTCTTCTTGGAGTGTTTCTGTGAGAATTTGTGCCCATTCATTCTGTAGAGCAGTGGATCCCAAACTTTCTCAGTCCGAGGCACCTCTAGGGTCTCAATAATTTTTTCAAGGCACCCCTAAACCAAAATAATTACAAAGTAGTCCCCCGCCTTGCTTACTACCAGCCCTGGCCGTGGCACCCCTGTGAGATCGCCGTGGCACTCCAGGGAGCCGTGGCACACAGTTTGGGAACCACTGATGTAGAGCATTTATGAGGTCAGACACTGATGTTGGATGAGAAGTCCTGGCTTACAATCTCTGTTCTAGTTCACTCCAGAGGTGTTTGATGGGGTTGAGGTCAGGGCTCTGTGCAGGCCAGTCAAGTTCTTCCACACCGAACTCATCACACCATGTCTTTGTAGTCCTTGCTTTGTGCACCGGGGCACAGTCATGTTGGAATAGAAAAGGTCCTTCCCCAAACTGTTGCCACAAAGTTGGTAGCATAGCATTGTCCAAAAATGACTTGGTATGCTGAAGCATTAAGATTGCCCTTCACTGGATATAAGGGGCCTAGCCCAAACCCTGAAAAACAGCCCCCTACCATTATCCCTCCTCCACCAAACTTCACAGTTGGCATAATGCAGTCAGACAGGTAACGTTCTCCCGGTATCCGCCAAACCCAGACTCACCCATCTGACTGCCAAACAGAGAAGTGTGATTTGTCACTCCACAGAACACGTTTCCACTGCTCCACAGTCCAGTGTCGCTGTGCTTTACACCACTCCATCCGACGCTTGGCATTGGTCTTGGTGATATGAGGCTGCATGCAGCTGCTCAGCCATGGAAACCCATTTCATTAAGCTCCCACCGCACAGTTTTTGTGCTTACATTAATGTCAGTGGAAGTTCACAACTCTTCAGCTATGGAATCAGCAGAGTGTTGGCGACTTTATGCTTCATGTATCTTAGCAGTCATTGACCCCGCTCGGTAATTTTATGTTGTCTTCTGCTTCGTGGAAGAGTTGCTGTTGTTCCTAAACGCTTCCACTTTCTAATAATATAACTTACAGTTGACCGTGGAATATCCAGCAGGGTTGAAATTTCATGAACCTTCTTATTGTAAAGGTGGCATCTATCACAGTACCACACATCCTATCACAGTACCACACATCCTATCACAGTACCACACATCCTATCACAGTACCACACATCCTATCACAGTACCACACATCCTATCACAGTACCACACATCCTATCACAGTACCACACATCCTATCACAGTACCACACTTGGTGTCACTGAGCTCTTCAGAATGACCCATTTTGTATCACAAATGTTTGCAAATGGAGACTGCATGGCTGGTGCTGGATGTTATACACCTCTGGCAACGGGTCTGATCGACACACCTCAATTCAATAATTAACAGGTGTGGCCAAATACTTTTTTCCATATAGTGCATCTGTTATACTCTGTATCTGGTTATATATTGATTACACTGTATCTGGTTATATATCTGTTACACTTTGTATCTTGTATACATCTATTACACTGTATCCAGTGTATATCTGTTACATTCTATATCTGTTACATATATGTTATAGTATGTATCTATTACTCAGTGTATACTATATATCCGTTTTACTCTGTATCTGGTGTATATCTGTTACTTTCTGTATCTGTTACTCTGTGTATAGTATATATCTGTTACTCAGAGTACGGTATGTATCTGTTTTACACTGTATCTGGCATAGATCTGTTACACTTTGTATCTTGTTACAATGTATCTGGTGTATATATGTTACATTCTGTATCTGTTACTCTGTGTATAGTATGTATCTGTTACTCAGAGTACGGTATGTATCTGTTGTACACTATCTGCCATAGATCTGTTAGGCTGGGTACACACTACAGAAAATTTATCCCAATGCAATATTGTTAACAATTTTACGAACGGCCGAAAAAAAAAAAGGTCCAGATCAGCAGCCGGTTCCTGTGTACACACTGTACACGTTTTACAAGATTTACCTTCAGATCTGTGCTCTTCATCTGTCATAACCATTGACTTGAAAGATTATGAGTCTGCACACTTCATAGAGATCTATGGACACTGTCGGTCCTGAGTGCATACAAACGACAGATATGGAACATCATTGTTCCATCCTTGAACGAGATTTTTAGTTCGCTTTAAAAATGAAATGAAACAATACGATGTGCTTCGGAGCGATGATCGTTCATCATTGAATAATGCGATATGGGGCCGAACAGTCGTTTATCATGTGATTGGCCCTGATAATCGGCTGAACACCCTGTAGTGTGTATTCAGGCTTACTCTGTATATACTATATATCTGTTACACCCTGTATCTGGTATATAGTAGCATCGTACTGTACACAGTCACTTTCTCTAACCACCATCTCTCTGTCCTGACTTATTAACACTCACAGGCGTAGAAGCATATTCGCTTTCCTAACCCTCCTGCCCTCGTGTCTGTGGACTGACTACCTCTTGGCATTTTATATTAACCCATGGTGAGTAATTTTCCTATTAATTGATTTTATTTCCATTCTGTATCCCCCACCTGTTCCATAGTGAGCAAATGTGGTTATGAATGAGCTCTTCAATAAACCAGGCTAAAGACTTTCACTAATTGTGTTTCACAGTATATCTTCCCATCAGTGGAGGTGGATGAGGTCAGGATGTATGTGGTGTCTCACAATATATCTTCCCATCAGTGGAGGTGGATGAGGTCAGGGTGTATCTGGTGTCTCATAATATATCTTCCCATCAGTGGAGGTGGATGAGGTCAGGATGTATGTGGTGTCTCACAATATATCTTCCCATCAGTGGAGGTGGATGAGGTCAGGGTGTATCTGGTGTCTCATAATATATCTTCCCATCAGTGGAGGTGGATGGAGTCAGGATGTATGTGGTGTCTCACAATATATCTTCCCATCAGTGAAGGTGGATGGGGTCATGGATTATCTGGTGTCTCTCAATATATCTTCCCATCAGTGGAGGTGGATGGGGTCATGGTGTATCTGGTATCTCACAATAAATCTTCCCATCAGTGAAGGTGGATGAGGTCAGTGTGTATCTGGTGTCTCACAATATATCTTCCCATCAGTGGAGATGGATGAGGTCAGGATGTATGTGGTGTCTCACAATATATCTTCCCATCAGTGGAGGTGGATGAGGTCAGGGTGTATCTGGTGTCTCACAATATATCTTCCCATCAGTGGAGATGGATGAGGTCAGTGTGTATCTGGTGTCTCACAATATATCTTCCCATCAGTGGAGATGGATGAGGTCAGTGTGTATCTGGTGTCTCTCAGTATATCTTCCCATCAGTGGAGGTGGATGGAGTCTGGTTTCTCTGGTGTCTCACAATATATCTTCCCATCAGTGGAGGTGGATGGGGTCATGGATTATCTGGTGTCTCTCAATATATCTTCCCATCAGTGGAGGTGGATGGGGTCATGGATTATCTGGTGTCTCTCAATATATCTTCCCATCAGTGGAGGTGGATGGGGTCAGGGTGTATGTGGTGTCTCACAATATATCTTCCCATCAGTGGAGGTGGATGGGGTTATGGATTATCTGGTGTCTCTCAATATATCTTCCCATCAGTGGAGGTGGATGGGGTCATGGTGTATCTGGTATCTCACAATAAATCTTCCCATCAGTGAAGGTGGATGGAGTCAGGATGTATGTGGTGTCTCACAATAAATCTTCCCATCAGTGAAGGTGGATGGAGTCAGGATGTATGTGGTGTCTCACAATATATCTTCCCATCAGTGGAGGTGGATGGGGTCATGGATTATCTGGTGTCTCTCAATATATCTTCCCATCAGTGGAGGTGGATGGAGTCAGGATGTATGTGGTGTCTCACAATATATCTTCTCATCAGCGAAGGTGGATGGGTTCAGGGTGTATCTGGTGTCTCACAATATATCTTCCCATCAGTGGAGGTGGATAGAGTTTGGTTGTCTCTGGTGTCTCAGAATATATTTTCCTATCGGTGAAGGTAGGATGAGGTCAGGATGTGTCTGGTGTCTCGCAATATATCTTCCCATCAGTGGAGGTGGATGGAGTCTGGTTGTCTCTGGTGTCTCAGAATATATTTTCCTATCGGTGAAGGTAGGATGAGGTCAAGATGTATCTGGTGTTTCACAATATATCTTCCCTTCAGTTGAGATGTATGGGGTCAGGATGTATCTGGTGTCTCTCAATATATTTTCCCATCAATGGAGGTGGATGGGGTCAGGATGTATCTGGTGTCTCTCAATATATTTTCCCATCAATGGAGGTGAATGGGTTCAGGGTGTATCCGGTGTCTCACAATATATCTTCCCATCAATGGAGGTGGATGGGTTCAGTGTGTATCTGGTGTTTCACAATATATCTTCCCACCAGCGGAAGGGGACGGGATGAAGGTGTATCTGATGTCTCACAATATTGTCCTATCAGTAGAGTTGGGCAGGGTCATGGTGTATCTGGTGTCTCACAAAATATCTTCCCATCAGTGGAACTGGATGGGTTCAGTGTCTATCTGGTGTCTCAGAATATATTGTCCCATCAGTGGAGGTGGATGGGTTCATGGTGTATCTGGTTTCCTCCTTAAGTGCTAGGAGAGATATGTTACGTTGGGAACATTTGCAAGGTCAGAACTTGTTCCTAATTTTAATTTGGTCAGGGACAGATCAATCTGTAGCCAATATGATTATCAGAATGTTCACAACAGCACAGAGTATTTCAGGAAATGAGGTTGCTGAACTTGTGGGTGCCAGTGATCTGTCCTCTGGTGTTATTGTACCTACTTCTCTTCAAGAAATGAGTTTGAAAATGTTATATTTCAACGTTTAATTATTCAGATTAAGTTTAGAACAGTCATTTTATTATGTTTTAGGGTGAATAAAGCAAGCAACCAGCATTTTAGAACGTAGCCCCCGTTTATCAAAAGTTTCTTCAGAGTGTAAGTCCTTGCATTACTATCCATGGGGTCCCAGAATTCAGCTCTTTCCACCTGTGGATGACCCTGACTATGGGGGTAATTTGCTAACATCCTTAAATGCAAAGTAAAATGTAACAAATGATCTATTGTAAGTTAAACAATAAAAGGAAAGCGCTGACTGGTTGCTGTTGCTTATAGCACACTTCCACTTTGCTAGTAAATGACTCATTATTTTGTGAAATGCAATGAACAATCCCAGGATAATTTGTAATTAAACTGAATTCATTTTTGCATTCTAGCAGGTTCCACTCAATCACTCTGAAGAGAATTTCTATTTTTCTTTTTCTCATAGTGTTACTCGAATCTTTTACCAGCGAGGTAGCAGTGTTTGTCTGGAGCAACAATGCCCAGTTAGGTTAGTCACTGACTATTCCAGAGACCATACGTCTGAGTATTCTGCTCTCCAATCACACACAAATGTTTCATTTAAAAAGAAAGTATTTTTGTACGTTACTCGTTGGCTAAACAAATCTTAGTTCTATGTAACCAGTATATTTCCAGTCTGACGGAATATTTTATTTCATTTTGTGTCAGTGTAATAATAAATGATGATCTTCAATCATTACGTACAGAAGAAATGCTTTCTTCATGTGTTAGTTTCTTTGATCATTGCTTGTTCCTTAATTCACTACAGTAGTCTCACAACTAACCCCATGTCGCTTCTCCCTACCTTGTCGGTGTGTGATCTCACAACACCCAGCACTGTCCTGTGATAATCCCTATAAATCACACAGAGATGACCAGTCCAGCAGATTATAGCACTGTAGGAAGAGTCATTGGTTAAGATGGTGTATACAACGTTATTGATATCATATGATGATATTGAGCACTTTATTTTGGTGTCCTCTTGAAAGTGTTATTTGTCTAGAGAGTTTAGTTACTTACAGGTTCTACAACCCAGATTATTCACATACTTGGACCTCCCTTCCTTGAGGTACAAGGGTCAAGTGTGGGGTGTTGTCAGCAAATTCCCAAACCCACACTGCACAATGTCTCAATTCACCCACTTCACAAGAGAAAGAAGCGGAGTACTGGAGAGTAGGAAAGTATCTAACAGACAAACATCTTAAAGCAGCCCAACAAAACAGTGAATCTAAAAATGGTTATTAAAATGATGTTTTATCTTTCATATATCATTTTACATAAAAAATTTACAATTGTACATAAATAGAACAACATCCCACATCACACAGAAATGTTTCTTTCTTCCACTCCACTCACTGGCAACAAAATTCCTGCATTCTGTATCATTACTTTGAATTTCTGAATATTTGTATATTGATAATATAACTTTGTATGACATTCCTGATTCATTTGGACCCACATTGACTGTACCAAGAGCATTCTCTTCTATGGATTGTGGAAGATGTTTATACCTAAGTAGAAATAATATGTTTACATGTCATCATCATCCAACTGTAAAACAGAGCCAACATATTGTAAACTGAATGACTGCCTACATACAGGGGTGGAATCACGAGTGTATACACATTCCATGCTCTGCCGTCATGTTTCACCCTCCTCGGATTTACCATCGGATTTACTGTGTTATAAAAATTGTGCCAATAAACAGAATATTTAGTGACACATTATGAGTCTTGTCTGTCAGGCAGAAAATTCTGCTTTGTTTTAACCTTAAACTTGAAATTGAGTGTAGTATATGCGCTTGTAGCATACTGTAAATAAGGGCATCTTATTTACAGTAAGGACGTGTACCCAAAGATGCAGCATATTCTGTCCATCTGCCCTGATGTAAAGATACATCCTGGTAATGATCATAAGCAGCATATGTCATTATCCGTAAAGAAAAAAAAGTTTAAATAGATAAATGAAATGTAGCCCGCTTAATTTAAAAGCAGCATTCATAGACTAGGCTTGTTATCGCGGATGCTGGATGAGTAGCAGCGTGAGGTCCCCCTTAGGGAACACCAGCCCTGTATTTAATAACCATGGGGCTCATCTGAACAGTCATAGACTGGGCTTGTTATCGCGGATGCTGGATGAGTTATCGCGGATGCTGGATGAGAAGCAGCGTGAGATCCCCCTTAGGGAACACCAGCCCTGTATTTAATAACCATGGGGCTCATCCCAATAGTTTTGCCCATTAAGCCTTAAAACAGTAAAAAAAACAATTTCATTATTTACACAATCACTATAATGGCATTAACATTTCACATGGAGGGTTATTTGCAATGCTGTTAGTGGCTAAAAGACTATGGAATTGTAATTCCAATCAGACACCCAATTGTCCCTAACACCCTGTGTGCCCCCCCCCTGCCTTTGCTGACGTGGTTTCTGTGTTGGGATTAACCTGTCAAGTGGGTTAGAAAAGAACACTAATATCCCAGTGTGGTTAGTAACTAGTCCTGAGCTGAACAAGTGAAAACAGTGGATGTTCTCACTGAAATACTGCCGTAATCTCCAGATAAAAATGCAAATATGAATTTCCTATAAATCCGTTCACACACCTCCAAATTATTACATGATCAGCTAATATATAACTCTGTTGTTTCCTAAATCCTTTACAAGCCAACAACACAGTGATTACAATGTTTTTATTAAATTGCAGTTTTTATTAAATCTTATGTGCTATATAAAATATTTGCTTGTTTTAGGAACAAAAATGGATTCAAGAAGAGGAAGTTGACCAAGTATGTTCTTATTTATCATTTATTTCATGAATCAGCACAGTTGTATGTTACTTTGGCTTCTATAATTAGAGTACAATTCATCAATTCAAACAGATATTTCTTACAAATAATTTTATCTTACATTATCTATCATTAAATTTATGAAGAATTAAAAGCAGCAATTTTACAAAATACAAATAACGTTATAAAAAGTGGATGCGGCCAAATAAAATAAATAATGAAAATTGCACTTAATCAAGAACAAATGTAAATATTGGTTTATAACTTTATATCCAGATCATAAACTTTTACGTTATGGTTCCTGCTGACAAATCCTTTCTGCAAAACCACACTGCTAATTCAGGAAACAGTTACACTGCCCTCCCAGTTAGGGGGCCACGTTGCCCTCCCAGTTATGGGGCCACGTTGCCCTCCCAGTTATGGGGCCACGTTGCCCTCCCAGTTGATGGGGCCACGTTGCCCTCCCAGTTATGGGGTCACGTTGCCCTTCCAGTCGATGGAGCCACTCTTGTTTTGTTCCTGGGAAGAACTCCAGCATTGAAGTCTAAGCTTCTGCTGGACTGAGCATCCAGCTGGGACATCTGCAGCTCAGAATGACTCCATTGGACTCGTTACTTGGTGGGCCTGATCTAACAGGGAGACCAAGGGTTTGACCCCTACCAAGCTGATAGAGGAGAGATTGTCAGGGTGACTGGCCGGGATTTAGAAAGTCAGGACATCCAAGTGACTATATATCTCCTTAAAAATGTGGGGTAGGGTGTCCCCTACCCCACATTCTTAAGGAGATATAACCTCCCTGGCATTTACTGTTTGTAAATAGAATTCGATTGATTGTTTTTATTACAATAAATGTACTGTTGTACCTTTCTAACTGCATTTGCCTGAGTGACTATAGGATTCCTAGAAGGTACTGAGTATGCTTCCCTGGTATAGGAAGGCACTCTTGGGTGGCCAGCCAGCGTGATGTGGGTATAATTGGGGCAGATAAACCTGGCATTTTCTCAAGGCCACATTACAATCTCAGGAGATGGAGCTATGTTGCACTCTCAGGGAGGAAAGGAGTCTTTTTGTACACCCATGAACAAATTCATACCTAATACAACTAGGGTGATACTACGATATCACCCTAATCCTTCAGTTATTATTTGATTTTTTTCCTTTCTACCTGTATTTCTGATTCCATGAATGGCCCTAAGAACATTATGTACAGCTCTGTTAATAAATGAGTATGTATTTAAATAATTGGTCTCTGTATAGAAGATATTTATTTTCACTTTTGGGGCTAGATTTACTAAGCTGCGGGTTTGAAAAAGTGGGGATGTTGCCTATAGCAACCAATCAGATTCTAGCTTTCATGTATTTAGTACATTCTACAAAATGACAGCTAGAATCTGATTGGTTGCTATAGGCAACATCCCCACTTTTTCAAACCCGCAGCTTAGTAAATCTGGCCCTTGATCTTTAAATGTCTTATCTTGTTAGTAGCACATGACCACAAAAACACTAGTTATTTAGAAACATTGTAATGTGTAATTGTCTTTTTCTTCTCTCGAAAGCCCAATACAGTTGGATGACTTTGATTCCTACATTATGGACATGACCAAAGATTCCGATTACAAGTTCTCTCTACAGTTTGAGGTAAGACAAAGTAATAATATCCGGAGATTGATAAACAAGGGGTAATATTAATATACTAATAATATAATATAATATACTAATATACTCACCCACAAATAAAGGAATGTGGTCCCATCAAAATTCCTATATATTTAACCAATTTCTAGATAACACATTTTTTTTAAATGTTATTTATATTTTAGAGGAGGGACAGTTATGTTTTGTTATAATCAAACATGCCGAAGAGTCAATATAGTATATTACTTTGTAACCAAATAATAACAATCACAGTTTTATTGAAAGATAATTTTTTCTTAGAAGCAGATTTATGTTCCCGTCCCACCCCCCACTGATTCAAACCACCAACCCCAACAACCTCGTCCACATCTCTGCTCTTTCCTCTCTTATGTCCCCGGCTGACACCACCTCTCCCACCATTCTATACTTCTGGGTTCTCTCCTTCTTCCGCACTCCCAGACCTGGGGGTTGACAAGGTGGCACTTAGTATCCTTCTGTCTCTGTTCTGCACCTCCTAAGTCAACTAACCAGGGTCAATTAAGCCGGTCACCTTGAAGGTCTGGTTAGGGAGTTGAATCTGAAGTTTTATATGAAGGCTATATAGCAAGTAAGTATCATTCCATGCGTTACTTAGGGTTAAAGATGGAGTTGGCCACCTCCACTTTAAGGTGTCTGATTCAGAGCATTTCCCATCAGCTTTCTTATCTCATTTCTTAGGGGACACTCCTGCAGAAAAGGCTTTGGACTGGCACAGTAGATGCAATTGTTGTTCTCTGGTTCCATTCCTGAACGGAGATCTGACTCTCCCCATCTCCCTATCATTTAGGAATTCATTCAGGAGAGGAGTAGTAGATGTTGATGACAGGTTCGCTGATGCCGTCACTTCTCCCACTGCCGTTCAGTTAGATGAGAATTGTGATACAACATATTACAAAATGTTCAGGTGGATCTATTCCGAGCTTTTCTTCATCATTCAGTTCTTTTCAAACTGATGGTTTTAGGAAGCACTGTCCCATTCACAGTCCCATTAACTGATCCTGCTTGTCTATGAAGGTCATCAAATGCAGCACTGAAGGTCTAGAACACTAAATTCAGGATGTCATTGCCCCTCTCTAGATACAAAGTGGCTCAGGCTAAAGAGGGATCTGTGAAATAAGTGTGTGACCTGTGCTGGAAAATCTGGTGACACTGAGCAATAAACTGCAGATATTCTGACTTGTTGCCCCCGAATATCTCAGGTATCATAACTTGAGGCTCAGGCTGCTATTGCAGGTATATAATTATGTGCTGGGTACAGGGGAGTTGCTGTAGTTCTGAAACCAGTAGCTTTCAGGGCATCGAAGCAAACACTGTACTGCAAGTGGTAGGTCTGTTGGTGGTAGGTCTGTTGGTGGTAGGTCTGTTGGTGGTAGGTCTGTTGGTGGTAGGTCTGTTGGTGGTAGGTCTGTTGGTGGTAGGTCTGTTGGTGGTAGGTCTGTTGGTGGTAGGTCTGTTGGTGTGGCATTGGCTACAATGATTTTGTGAGGACTACACTGGTTTGACAACAGTTTGTATACAGGAAAAGATTCCCATGGCTGGAAATTGAATTCGCAACAGTAGGATCTTGATTTATGTTAAGTCCCAATTTCAGAAGCTGGTCAGACAGATCTATTTATTTAGTATTGACTGATTATATAATTGTTCTGTACAGTTGCGTGTATTTAATTTCAAATTTAGAATTGTGAAATATGTTATGTTATGATATTTTTAATATTCTTAATATGATTTTTGATTAATTGTACATTATTTGAGATGGACAATCTGTGTTTCTGTATGTTGATAATCCATTTCAATATGCTGGATCACCTATATCTTCTGAAAAGAACAATGTAGAACTCTCTCTTGGAGAGAATACTGTATATTCCCAATGAACCGTGAGTTCACACTTTTGTTGGTTTCATTGGAAATATAAAGTATTTTGCATTTTTTAATTTCATAAAACATTTCATAAAAGTCTTGTTGACTTTTATGAAATCTTCATCAAAACTCAAATCTCCAACCCCAACAATGATGATGATAAAAGCATTTGTGCTACAGTTTTGCACTTTTGTGCATGACTTTACCGTTGTGAACTTACACTAATACACATAACATAACTCACAATCTAGTGACGTCATTCACACCGGCTGCCCCATATATCTTATTTCATTAGTTGCTGCTGCATTGTCCATTGAAAAGAATAGTTGTAATGTAATATTAATGTTAAATATTTTGTTTTTACCTTCACCTCTGTTCTTTTCATTTTTCCGTACTAGAAGCTAATATCTAATAGGCTTGTGAGAATTGATTGAAAGCATCAGGTGGCTATATGGTATCTATGAACAAATACATATATCTTCAGTATCATTCAAATTACTCAAATGCTGTCACCTTGTAGCAGCTTTGGATCAATAGACATCTGAACAGATTAAATAGTATATTGAAAAAGAGACATGTGCAGCTTTGGTTAGAAGGCGTAATTGGTAGTATGGAGCCCAGTAACTAACAGGCCAGTCAGAGCCCCGTATATCTGCTTCGCTGGACACTACACCCTACTGTGGACACTACACCCTACTGTGGACACTACACCCTACTGTGTGACTGCTGACACAGGATTAATTCTGGAAATGAATTGTCTGTTCCCTGACCTGTATCCCAGCACTGGTACTGATAACACCTCACATGTCTTCTCCAGGAGCTCAAAATGATTGGTCTGGAGATAATGCATTGTGCCGCAGACCTTCCCGCAAACAGATGTAAGAATCGCTATACAAACATCTTACCATGTAAGTACAACCATCCTTTATATTCTTACTGCTGCTGGATTCTTATTGTTAATGGTTACAAATCAACTCCTTTAGTGTCAGGGCTGGAAATGATAAATCAATGTGACAGAATGAAAAGTGATATAAATCATTTCTGTACATTCTGAGGGCAGTTACCAGACAACCAGGGGGCCCAACTCTCCAAAGGACCAATAACATGCAATATCCTTGGTATTTTACTTCTGTTTTTACTAGTGTTTTAGAGCTCACTAAAGGCTTCCCGATCCAATTACATGTGGTAAAAATGAAACTTGTAGCTTTCCAAAATGCTACCGTGACCAAAACACAGTAAAACACCACTGGATATAATACCGCTACACACAACGATATCTAATGCAAGACACATTTGCATGCACTAAAAACATCATTGGGCATGAGCCGGTCTGTGCTGCCACCTGCTGTAAATCAGGGGAATCACAGTCATAAGTGTTCAGTGTGATCATAAATACATTAATTACAGAGATGTTATTAGGGGGCTGATCTCTGAAAGGTCCAAAAACCCTATTAAATGACAAACAGGCTTTTTTTTTCACTTTGCCCTATAACCCTAATATCAATGTTTACTGCCGAAGCTAACAGCTATTACCCCTGCCAGTGGTAATATTTGTCCACTTCCAACTTCAAAGACTTTTACATGGGGAAGCCTATGTAACAAGTATTGGAGTGTGCTTGTACCCCTATCTGAGGATGGCAACAATAAATTAAAATAATAATGTGCTTTATTTTTTTTCAATCTATTTTTTTTTAGTAAATGTTTTATTTTTTTCCACATTGATGGAACTGAAAGCTCAAATCTGGGCTTTCAGTTAAACTGAACATGTGAGAGTCAGCAAACCAGCTCTCACATGAGCAACAAAGCAGTAAGTTAACCCCTACCAGGACAGTGTCACTGAGACAGCTGAGTATTCCTATCTCAGTGTTATATTTGTGATACGTGACCCATGTGATGCTACCATAGGCGGTGATAGGAAAATCAACCTTATTGCCGATATCTGGGCTCTGCTGATAAATAGCAATTTAAAATGCAGTAATTCAGAACAATGATATATTACAAGTGGACGAGACAAGCACACAATGATGTGTAAGGATGGCAATTCCATAACAAGTTGTGTCCCTTAAATACACATTATATATATACACATAAAGACACATTTCATAAGGCCTCTTCAAAAATTCCACTTTGATCCCTGGCTAATGCTATATATTTACATACACACACACAGTTAAGAGGAGGAGGAAATAGATACTTGTGTGGTAATAGAAATAGCATTTTTTCATGAGAGATTCCAATCCTTCTTTTATCTGTGAGTGGTGATATATTTACAATGTACTGTAAAGGAGGCAATATGAGGCCTTGTACATCAAGAGGTCAAAGAACAGCAATAACAGAAGAAAAACAATAAAAAAAATGCTTTATTCTTTTAATGAAACATTTTTTATTGTCAATATGTTTAACATTGGTAGACATTTTTTCACAATTTTTTTTTGCGAATGCATGATCCGGACACGCAGGTGACGTATATACATCTCTCAGACTAACCCAGCCACAAGTAATCTTCTGTCTCTGCGAGATTCTGATGATCAATTACGTTGAAATTTCTATCAGGCTTATTCCTGGAGATTAATAATAGTTCTGTTAGATCTGTACCCAGCCCCCTCCTTACTCCTGTGCTACATAAGGAGAGGATTCAGTCATCCATGAGGTCCGGTAGTAACATCGCCCATTATGTTTATGAGCACAAAAACAGCAAAGATGGAAACATTGCTCATTTTTACTCTCATTCCCTTGATGTGGGAGCAAATTATGCGCGAAGATCATTACTTACAAATCACATGGAACATAACCTGTGTTGCTACTACGGCATCTTGTGGCTAATTTCACATGTCTATGGAACACGAGGGAAAATGAGCAAAGATTTAAATGCCAATGGTCTGATACCCCCACACGGCCCCACCTTCAAGTACCTTAAGATATGATTTTATGTAAGACCTGAAATAATGACACAGGACACGTGAATGAATTTGGCAAACTAAGATCAAAGTTTATTAATTTATACAACAAATGGTGGCAACGAAAGCAGATGCAGGCAAGTTACCAGTCAATACCAAATGCCTTATAGGGTTGGCCAGCCGGCCCATAAATCCCGGTGCTACTTTACAGCATCAGAAAGGCTCCAGTCCCTCTGATACCCATGTTACCTGCACAGGTGACTCCTTAAAGAGACAGGATCAAAGGGAGGAAGACTCCTGCAGCCAATATAAGCACTGTAGTAACCGCTGCCTGCACTGTTCTCCCGTCTACTGTTAACTGTCACATTTGCTTATCAGTACTAGTGAACCCCGCCCCCTTGGACTCCTATTGGCTAGCAGAATTCCTCAAACTAAACCCCTTATGATAGGAGCAATGTAGCTTATCAGCCCGGCGTTTAAATTTCCTCATCCCCAAACAGGTCTTAGTTCACCATTAGTAAAGACTCTGACGCGATTTGTCTTCGTGGACTATCCAATCACCTTGCGACAAACTCCCCCCTAAGTGTCAGTAAATAGCAAGCAAAGTGTGCCACCTATAGGCTATTGGTGGTACTACACCCCAGTTAAATGTCATTGGACAGCAAGGAATACCCTGAAAGATACAATTACCTAAAATATTTCTTACTTAGAGCAGAACTGTAATAATGTTGCAGAACGATACTAATGTGTGTAGTGTTGGAAGAGAGATAGTTCCACTTACAATATCTTTATCCCAGATGACTTTAGCCGGGTGAAACTCGTGTCCACAGAGGAAGAGGATGGTGCAGATTACATTAATGCCAACTATATTCCTGTAAGTTTGGTGTGGAGAACTTTCCTGTCTTTGGAAAATTATTATTAAATGTCTGTTGAAAACTGTGTTACAAAGTAGCTACACATTATCATGTGAACAATGTGACTCACCTTCGCCTGCATGATCCCTGCGGCGCACGGCGACATAAGCACTAAGCATTCATATTCCTGACTGACACTGGCAGCAGCACACCCTGTGATTCAGGACAAATGTGACTTAGTACTCATAGAACCGAATTACCCGGGAACATCTACGGTCATTTATAAAGGAAAATGGCAGCTGTTTGCTGCATTGGGGAGTGGCGGCCGTTTGATGTGTTGGGTAATGGCAGCCATTTGTTGCGTTGGGGAATGGCGGTAATTTACTGCGTTGGGGAATGGCGGTAATTTACTGCGTTGGGGAATGGCGGTAATTTACTGCGTTGGGGAATGGCCGCCGTTTGCTGCGTTGGGGTGTGGCAGCCGTTTGCTCTGTTGGGGAATGGCGGCCGTTTGCTGCGTTGGGGAATGGCGGCCGTTTGCTGCGTTGGGGAGTGGCAGCCGTTTGCTGCGTTGGGGAATGGCGGCCGTTTGCTGCGTTGGGGAATGGCGGCCGTTTGCTGCGTTGGGGAATGGCGGCTGTTTGCTGTGTTGGGGTGTGGCAGCCGTTTGCTGCGTTGGGGAATGGCGGCCGTTTGCTGCGTTGGGGAATGGCGGCCGTTTGCTGTGTTGGGGAATGGCGGCCGTTTGCTGCGTTGGGGAATGGCGGCCGTTTGCTGCGTTGGGGAATGGCGGCCGTTTGCTGCGTTGGGGAGTGGCAGCCGTTTGCTCTGTTGGGGAATGGCGGCCGTTTGCTCTGTTGGGGAATGGCGGTAATTTACTGCGTTGGGGAATGGCGGCCGTTTGCTGCGTTGGGGAATGGCGGCCGTTTGCTGCGTTGGGGAGTGGCAGCCGTTTGCTCTGTTGGGGAATGGCGGCCGTTTGCTGCGTTGGGGAATGGCTGTCATTGTTATGTATGATTTGCTATATTATGGTGCCCTGGACAAAAATATCTTTGAAACAAAATTACAACCACAACATCCAATAAATGGACAAAGGCTGTAAATACTGAACGGTGCACTTTGCATGCTGTGTAGTTGGTGCTTCGCTCTCGGCTGACCATGGTTCCTGTGAAGTTTTTTGCTGTTATTCTGTATGAAATGACAGTCATGCACTGTAAGTTGTGTTCAGTGTGTGTGTTTCACCATTGCACCAGTTTGTAAATGGTATTTAATAAAAAATAATAATTTTACTATCCAAATATAACCCCATAAAGATAAAGTATTATTAATTTGCTTAATTACTTGAAGTGATTCATTTGATGGTTAGGTTTATTAGTGAAGATCTATATTATAACCATTATTGTTTGTTTACTTGGTGAATGACTGCAGGGATACAACGCTGTACAAGAATACATTGCAACACAAGGACCGCTGCCTGACACCAGGAATGACTTCTGGAAGATGATTCTTCAACAGAAATCACAAATTATTGTAATGCTCACCCAGTGCAATGAAAAGAGACGGGTATATGAAAAGTACATTATTATCTTCTGTATAAACTCTGATCACATTTATAAGATTTATTCACACGATTATTTCATATTTCTATAAAGCTAGAAAACCGTGTAACAGGCAACAAGTAAGAAGGATTCTTGTCTGCACACACACAGATTTCCAATCAACACGTCTTAGTGAAACCTCCAGTACGGAGTCTGGTCCTAAACCTCTGTTTCTGCAGAAGGACATTGATAAAGTGGGGAGGGAAGTATCTTTGCTAAGATAAAACAACAGATTCTGATCTAATAATAGGTTAGAATAATAATTGAAGATGCCAGGAATAAACATCCAGAAAATACTTTAATAAACATCGTTATAGTGGGGAGGACACCTAGAGGAGAGCGCTTGGAGTGGAGAGAGCTGGGATTCCACCTGGGCACTTGGGACAGTTTTGGTGGTGTTGGACCTTCTGCTCTACAACTGGAGTCACCTATATAAGCTGCTGGCTTTATAGTAAATCTTTATCTTTTGAGCGTATTGGTAAAAACAATAAATAATTTTATTCATACAGCCATTTTCTCCAAATAGGACTCAATTTTCCATTTACAAAATAAAACACATGACACAAAATAAACATATAGAAGATTGACAGAATATAGAAAAAAAAAAGAACTAAAAAATATATTTAAATAAATGAAGCAATAAGTTCCAGATGTGCTGGTTGCTGCATCACCAGATCGTCTCTAACCTTTGGGGTGGGAGTTGTGTTCCTATGTTATCCAGGTCCAAAGGAGACTCCTAAGCCCAGGATATATAATATCCTTTTTGTGAAACACGTTCTGTTATTTGCAAATAGTTGCGGCATTTAAAATGTCTTCTGGATTATCTACAACTTTTTTTAAGGATTTCATTTAGACTGATATTTGCAAACAACAAAACTTGATTCACAAAAAGTGCACCAGATACATTGGGCCTAGGAGTCCTCCTCCGACATTGATCACACGAATCAAGGTTCCCTGGACTGGAGACTGAACTACACTCCTCCAGCAGCCAATGAGAGAGAGAGATTTCTATTGTTATAACTTTCACCTGTATATATAAATGTACAATGTATCATCTAACAGATCTCATCTTCACATTGCAGATAAAATGCGACCACTATTGGCCCTTTACTACAGATCCTGTCAGCTATGGAGACGTTATGGTGGAGATGGTATCAGAGGATGAACAACCAGATTGGGCTTTCCGAGTATTTCGGATCTCGTATGTAAGTATTGGCAAAAAACAAATCTTCTAGATTTTCTTCCTTGCATTAAACACATTAAATTCATCACACACAAATATACATAAAACCATCCATGTTTTTTTTTGTTTTTTTTAATAAATGAAAGTAATCAATGACACCATAAATCACAAACAATATTATTGCAAGAACTCCATGACTTCTGGCACTTACTGGTATCAGCTTTAAATGACTTTTATTATTTTTATGTAGAAATAATCTAGTACTAAACACCGAATAAAGTTCCAGCGAATAAAACACTGTAGAGATTCTACCATGTTGTTCAATCCTATCACCAGGACACTAACAATAAGAGTGGATAATATGGTTGTACGGCCCCCTCTACAGCAAGGGGCCAGGACAAAGGCCATCTGTGCCCGACCCTCAATCAGTCCTGGACTTAAGTGTCTTAGTGATTTTCTACATCTGGTCAACACTTTGCTCAGAGAGTGTCATGAAATGAAGCTAAAGTGAATTAATACTTTGAGCAGATTTCCATGAATGGGGAGGAGGCATAAAGTGGAGGTAAATTGTCCTAAATATGATGATAAATTGTCTTCATATTGTATAAAGATAAATCATAAACTAGAGGTAAACATGGTTGTATTTTTTATAGAATATGGAGTTTATTTGACTTTGTGCTTCCTCCCTATTTTAGGGTTATGTCACCTAAAGATGCTCCTGTAATGTTTTACTTGAGTATGAAATGTCCCTGATCTAACGAGAATCCTGCATGTTCTTCTAGGCAGATGACGTACAACACATTATGCATTTCAACTTTACAGCGTGGCCGGACCACGGTGTCCCAGCAGCCAGCGCGGCGGAAAGTATACTTCAATTTGTATATATGGTGAGACAGAAAGCATCCAAAACCAAAGGGCCAATAACAGTGCATTGCAGGTAAACACCATCACAGCTCCTATGAAATGCTTAGCTGCTGATACCATAACGCTAAACCTTTAATCTTAACACTTATACTATGTAATAAGACACCACACCAACCGGTTGTCAATTAACTTGTTTATTGAGATAACCTTGCTCTGATATGGTGGAGGGAGAACATTGTACTCAGCCATGGCTACTGATCGATAGTAATCAGGATGTCCCATCACGAGTCCCATTCTTGGCACATCCGTATTTATCCGCTCTTTTACCTAAGCGCACCCTTGAAGTGTATCATTAAACTGGGACAATAATCCCCCAGGCATTTCGGAACCCAAACCCTTCTGCACTAATCGTAACGCACCGCAAGCCAGCCCCCAGGAACTGTACTTGCACCGAATCTAAGCCGACTCTTCGAAGTGAACGGACTCCAAACACCTTACTGCCATCAATGTGTGCTTTACCAACCTTGCTTATCACCTATACAGTGTTCTCATGCCACGCTAAAGGCTGCACCAGCCACATGACCCCAGTACTGACATTGAGACTGTGTAACCAGCGGTTTTACATACCTCCATGGCTTTACCAGCACACTGTACCATACCACAATCCCGTGCACCAAGTAGCCCATCATACCACTGGGGCTAGACCAGCACACCCGTACCTTACTACGAGCCCATGCACCAGTTGGTCCATCCAGGGCCCGATTAAGGGTTCCGGCTGCCCTAGGCTATTTCAGCCGTAGCGCCCCCACCCCCCCTCCAGCCACCTCACCTGCCCCCTTCAGCCTGCTCACCTGCCCCCTTCGGCCACCTCACCTGCCCATCTGCCGCCCCTCCCCCCAAGTCATTAGAACGGACTTACCTGCTGTGGAGTCCTCTCTTCAGCGCTGTGTATGACAGGCAGTCTTGGCAGCGATCGCTGCTAGCTGCCTGTCGGTGTGGCCGCGGGCGCTTCTTACTCTGGTCACGTGAGATGTGGAAGTCCTGATCTCACGTGACCAGAGTAAGAAGCGCCCGCAGCCACACCGACAGGCAGCTAGCAGCGATCGCTGCCAAGACTGCCTGTCATGTGATAGTGACAGTCGGGACCGCTCATTTAGACCAGTGGCGGACCCGATGACTCCGCTTGCCACATTTAGGGAAATTTTAAAAAAAACATCTCGGTGATGCTGCGCCCCCCTGGCTCCAGCACCCCAGGCTGCAGCCTGGTCAGCCTATTGGCTGATCAGGCCCTGGGTCCATCATTACCTCCGGGGCTGTACCAGCATACCTGTACCTTACCACAAGCCCGTGCACCAGTTGGTTCATCATTACCTCCGGGGCTGTACCAGCACACCCGTACCTTACCATGAGCCCGTGCACCAGTTAGTCCATCATTGCCTCCGGGGCTGTACCAGCACACCCGTACCTTACCATGAGCCCGTGCACCAGTTAGTCCATCATTACATCGGGGGCTGGTATGATGGCACCCATACCAGATACCAGAACTCGGTCACGCAGATGCGGGCCAGTACCAGAATCCGGGCTATGACACAGGGAGCACCTACCTCAAGGCACATCAACAGGAAGGTGAACACCATACACAACCAACTGCCACCTGGTCAAGCAGCCGGGAATGGGCGGAAGAGACGCTTTCCTTGGCCCCAGAGAACTGGATGACTCCTCCCTGTGCTTTTATTAGCCTGTTCCCTTGATCCTGCCGCCGCTAGGAAAGTTACATAGGCATGACCACACCTCCCCAGCTTTGATAACCCTTAGTGAGGCTAAATAGTTACATACACAAACCTCAGCTTTTAATCTCCCTCAGGCTTAATTCATCCCTCAGTTCTAATTCAGTCCATCAATAACAAAGAGAGTCTGACAATCGTTTCCTCTTGTCCTCTGAGCAAATGTTTCATTAATGAATGAAACAGAAGATACCTCGGTAATAACGGATTTTTATTGACCACCCAGGATATGAGAGCAATTGTACCTCCATTCTGTGTGGATTGCTCCAAAGAACCAATGGAATTTTTTACCTTAATATACTTGTCTGTGAATTTTCCCAGCTTTGCCTTTGTTTCCACTCAGTGTCCGTCACCTGAAATCTTCCTCTTATGATACTGTCTTGGTAGCTTATTGGTTGATCAGGCCCGTGTCTTGGGTCATTTCCTTTGACATCTTGTCATACAGCCATTTACTACATATAGGGAATAAATGTTTTAAAACAAAATATGGCAGATTTATGTACTTTTTCCATTGAGTGTACAAGAACAAAAACTAATTTTCCTTTTGTACATAGGAGGGTTACCTGTCCATGTTTTGCTTTACTAGAGTGTACTAAGTGTTTACTATTTGCACATCTCTGTGTTTTAGTGCTGGTGTTGGCCGTACAGGAACCTTTATAGCTCTGGATCGGCTGATGCAGCACATTCGTGATCATGAATTTGTAGATGTTTTAGGTCTTGTGGGAGAACTCCGCTCTTACAGGATGTCTATGGTACAGACAGAGGTTAGTATACAGTATATACATAGATTTAGGCTTTCAACAACTCATGTATTTTAAACAAGAAAATGCAAACTGATGTATCCTCATCATTTATTTATATAGCGCCTGCAAATTCTGTAGCGCTTTACAATTTGGATGTATTACTTGATGCTGATCCAAGTACAACAGATCTAAGTGTGACACTCTAATTCCTGCCTATAAGAGACACCCAGAACAGCTGTGTCACTATCTGCAGATCTGAAAATCTCTTTTTTTTTCCCCCAGGAACAATTTATTTTTATTCATCAGTGTGTTCAGTTAATGTGGAAAAAGAAAAAACAACAATTTCGTATCAGCGATGTCATTTATGAAAATGTCAGCAAGTCATAGAGTGAATTTTATCTTGTAAGTATTTTGGTTCAATAAACATTAAATACTGTGAAGTGAAATAAAGGTTTTGGAAAAAACCTTCTAATGCCAGTGATGGGTACAGAGGTACCGAAGTCGGGCACAGATTCTGCAACCTCCTAGCAGTGTAAATACCGAGTCTGCGGCTTTGTATTGTATTTAACACAAAGATATTCCTGTTAGTGTTCTAAAGACTTTCGTGTTGGTTTATGTTGTTAGGTGACCGGTCTCTTTAAAAGAATAAGGTATTTCTATCAAATTCATAGCTTAAAAAAAAAAAAAAAAACTTGTTGTTTTCTAACTTGAAACTATGAAATTGCCAAAATAAGTTTGGGGTAAAAAAATACACTGTAATTCCCTGATTTCTCCCAATGATGATGGAAAGAATCCCAATGATGGTTTTCTGTGTGATGTCATTGAGCACCAGACTGAGTGACAGATGGTTGAAACATTATCTTGTTTGTAGAAGGAATCTTTCACCTTACTCTGGGCCAGTATCGCTGGGCCGCTTGGTGCAGAGAGTCGCTCCGCTGATATTTTTTTGATGAATTGAAGCAATAAGGCTGAAATTGGGGTTTATTGCTAAAGAGACCCCTTAGTCCTAAGAGAGCTTATTAGTAACATAAACACACGAGCCAGGAGATGAGAGGTCACAGCTCGATCACTTAATGCATAGCATACTTAGATGAGATAATACACAGACATGAATGTTGACACTTCTCCTGCGTAAGTGGATGTTAGACGATATTACGCTGCACCTCTTCAGTCAGGAACGCCAGCTGCTTCCAAGTTAGTAGTTCCACCTGGACAGGGGAAGAGAGGACCTCATCCTGTTCTACACTGTGGGTTGGGTGATACTGTTAGTGAGAATGTACATTAGTGCTATGTGTATGACCAAACTGCCAGAAATATGCACCGTGTCTTTCAGATGTGGAGCGTACAACCATCTTCCCTAGTTTCAGGCTTTCTTTCTGAATCGATGTGCAGGAACCACTGCCCAGCCAGTGGTGGACGGACACCGGGAAGACCCAGCCTTAAAACCTGACGTGTCTTTTGGACCTTTCCTTCATGAACTTTTTTGAATACTGGACCAAATTTAAACATAACAAAATAAAGACTCTAAAGTGGATGGGAAAAAAGCTGGGATCAGTATCATGGTGAATGTTGTTTAAGGAGCAGGTGCAATATTCTCTGATATTAACAAAGGGACAATTCCCCAGAGTGTTGTGAATATTGTGAGCAATCTTCGTGTCACTAGTTACCTCATTATACAGAAGTTAGGATTACGGGCTGCTAGAACCGGTCCATGCAGAGTATTATCACATATAATCTTCCCACCTACTGAGGAAAGTAGGGAGCAAGTGTCGGCTCTCCACCGCAGTATGTAATACCGTATGAGACGCACATAATACAGCTCTTGTATAAGATGATCAACATTTTGTTAGTTTGACCAGTTTGGAGAGAGTGGGAACATATGTGGTCTCTTTACTGCTGAAGACCTCACAGTAAGGATCCCGTATGTTTCAGAGACCCAATGTTCATGTGTTTTAATGTCACTGGAACCAATTCCATGTATTCAGTTGAGTTTTCTTTGTGGTATTTGAGCATAATTCCTGTTTGACACAGATTAAGATTGGCTACATGGGCTGTGTCTTTGTACAGTGTCAATGGGATAGGAAAATTGTAAAGAACAGTGAGATAAATTGCACATTAAATAAAATATTTAAAATCTTTAAATAAGAACACTGTCTCTTTAATATAATATCCTTAGTTTGCAGTATGTATACCGTGATGTGGTATAATCTTCTCATACACGTTCTAAGACTACCAGTAATGTGTGTCACACCCATGGGCACGTTGTGGCACCCTCTACGAAACTAGCCCCACAGGTAAGGCCTTTAAGTAATCCTGGTTTCGCTGCCTAATGACACCTTTTCATTTACATTCAGCCTGTAAGAGATGGAAATTGTGTTTGGCTCATTGTGTGTCGTTAATGTTTAAGGCAGGAGCCAGAGTTCTGCAATGTGATGATGGAAAGCAGTAACCAGGATCTTGTCACATTCACATGTTTATCTCTGTGTTCTCTATATGATCGCAGCAGTAGTAAATTGCTGTTAAATTGTCATTAAACAAAAATTATTTTTGGAAAGATGAAGGTTGAACACAGTGAGTCTGAGTCATTAAGGAGAACTAAGCATAAAAAGGAGTAACTTTCCACCTGGGCAAAACCATGTTGCATTGGAGGGGGAGGTAAATTTAAAATGGGGGGTCAGATTTTTAGTTGGGGTAGGACATGTCCTAGATAAACTTTAAATGTCAGTGTACAAATAAGCTATCAAGTATTTGTGCGCTACAGGAAAAAAAAAAGCCAGTATTTAACTTGTGTGCAAAAAAATTGAACTCATTTGCTCCCCTTGTATTGTAACATGGTTTGTCCCAGAGAACATTTAGTCCGTTTTTTTGCCTCACTTTCCTTAATGACTCAGGCCCAGAAACATCAAGTAAATGAGAGATTAGAGATGAGAGATTGTAATTTGCGCTCCAGTTTCCCCTATGGAGTGACTGTTTATCAGCTGCTCCCTATATTAATCACACAGGGTGTCCAAACTCCAAAAATCCAATGTTACAGCTTATAACCAGCACTGCACCTATAGTGATTATGGGTTATCTATGCTTCCTGTAGATGTGGTTTAGTAGCTGCCAATTTAGGGAGTGTTTGTGGGGAGTGGGATTCTATCCCGCAGGTGAACAATCTCAATAAAAACTATTCCCAGACCGAATACTCTATAAAATTGTGTATAGTAACAAAAAAAATATTATTTTATTACACGTATCACTCTTGAATGGCATATATAAATGTAATTCTGGCCAGAACGGCTCCGTACAATCATATAAACAATACAAACAAAATGTAAGTACAATTCACACATGTTTTATAACCATCTATAAAGAGATCAGCATATATGCTGATCAACAGATAAACTATTATCTGTTGATATTGAATGAACAGTGTGGTATCAAGAGGCCTATAGGTTGACCAGTTCGCTTATGGTCCACAATACTGCTATTAATTAATGTTGCCTCAGAAGATTATAAATCTGTTATGCAGCATCTGATGGGTGAAGAGGGGCTTAATTTCAGCGTGGATTTGTTTAAAAATCTATTTGCAAGGTGATGGGAATTGAGGATGTGTCAGAGAGGCAGTCGCTGGAGGGAACACTGCCTCTGGGGCCTAAAAGAAGGGTTACCTTTTTCCACTAAATAAGGTTATCAGCAGTATTATATCAGAAGAATGGAAGTTCCCAGATAGATGTGTAGAATGTGTAGATTGTGTAGATTGTGTAGAATGTGTAGATTGTGTAGAATGTACGCGTCCTCTCCTCAGGAGACTGTGGTTTGGGATACACCCACGGCAGTAGCCATACTGACCAAAACAACTACACTTTCTCTCGAGGATGTTACCTTCTTTAGGGATGCTATGGATAGAAATATTGACGGATGTGCAAAAAAACTTAGACCTGATTTCTGGGGTAGCATTAAGGCCTGCTGAGACTACAGCCGTGACAGCCAAAGCCCTACGCGTCTTAGGTAATGATGCGGAAAAATGTCCACAGGATGAAAGAGGAGGAAACTTCTAAAGATTGTAGTTGGCAACGGAATTGATGTGTGACGCAGCCCTGGATGCCATTAGACTAGCTTTTAGGAACATTGTTTCCTCAGTTATTATAAAAAGAGCATTAAGGCTGTGAGGATACCGGGTTTATTTTGCCCAATTCTGCCCACTTGACACTGGCTTGCCACCCAGGCGTGCCTTGTACCAGGGAAAAACATATAAAGTGCCACTTAAGTCAAACAGGCGCACAGACAGGCAGCTTGTAGCTAAATCAATAAGGTCACACCCGTAACCTAAAAGTATATAACATGACAAAAATAATGGATAAACTGACAGGCGCCAATCAATAAGTAAGAAGACAAATGATCTTCAATACATTAAATAATGAATAGCATAATAAAATGTACACATCAAAGTCAGCAAGAAGGAGTCTTATTGGAGATGTGGATCCTCCCAGAAATGATCCTGTCATCAAGATCAGCAATAAAGCTCCTTTAATAAAATACTCCTTATATCATGAATGGAAGTCAATGTCTCTATAGACCCGATACATGAACCTGAAACTCTCCGTGTAGATCTCCGTTCTCACATCACATAGTATAGCGGATCCGTGGTGACCTCTCATTGGTCGGTCAGACGCTGCCCAGATCGTATCACATCACATAGTATAGCGGATCCGTGGTGACCTCTCATTGGTTGGTCAGACGCTGCCCAGATCGTATCACATCACATAGTATAGCGGATCCGTGGTGACCTCTCATTGGTTGGTCAGACGCTGCCCAGATCGTATCACATCACATAGTATAGCGGTTCCGTGGTGACCTCTCATTGGTCTGTCAGACGCTGCCCAGATCGTATCACATCACATAGTATAGCGGTTCTGTGGTGACCTCTCATTGGTCTGTCAGACGCTGCTCAGATCGTATCACATCACATAGTATAGCGGTTCCATGGTGACCTCTCATTGGTCGGTCAGACGCTGCCCAGATCGGATCACATCACATAGTATAGCGGATCCGTGGTGACCTCTCATTGGTCGGTCAGACGCTGCCCAGATCGGATCACATCACATAGTATAGCGGATCCGTGGTGACCTCTCATTGGTCAGTCAGACGCTGCCCAGATCGGATCACATCACATAGTATAGCGGTTCTGTGGTGACCTCTCATTGGTCTGTCAGACGCTGCCCAGATCGTATCACATCACATAGTATAGCGGTTCTGTGGTGACCTCTCATTGGTCGGTCAGACGCTGCCCAGATCATATCACATCACATAGTATAGCGGATCCGTGGTGACCTCTCATTGGTCTGTCAGACGCTGCCCAGATCATATCACATCACATAGTATAGCGGTTCTGTGGTGACCTCTCATTGGTCGGTCAGACGCTGCCCAGATCATATCACATCACATAGTATAGCGGTTCTGTGGTGACCTCTCATTGGTTGGTCAGACGCTGCCCAGATCGTATCACATCACATAGTATAGCGGATCCGTGGTGACCTCTCATTGGTCTGTCAGACGCTGCTCAGATCGTATCACATCACATAGTATAGCGGTTCCATGGTGACCTCTCATTGGTCGGTCAGACGCTGCCCAGATCGGATCACATCACATAGTATAGCGGATCCGTGGTGACCTCTCATTGGTCAGTCAGACGCTGCCCAGATCGGATCACATCACATAGTATAGCGGATCCGTGGTGACCTCTCATTGGTCAGTCAGACGCTGCCCAGATCGTATCACATCACATAGTATAGCGGTTCCGTGGTGACCTCTCATTGGTCGGTCAGACGCTGCCCAGATCGTATCACATCACATAGTATAGCGGTTCCATGGTGACCTCTCATTGGTCGGTCAGACGCTGCCCAGATCGTATCACATCACATAGTATAGCGGTTCCGTGGTGACCTCTCATTGGTCGGTCAGACGCTGCCCAGATCGGATCACATCACATAGTATAGCGGTTCCATGGTGACCTCTCATTGGTCGGTCAGACGCTGCCCAGATCGTATCACATCACATAGTATAGCGGTTCCATGGTGACCTCTCATTGGTCGGTCAGACGCTGCCCAGATCGTATCACATCACATAGTATAGCGGTTCCATGGTGACCTCTCATTGGTCGGTCAGACGCTGCCCAGATCGTATCACATCACATAGTATAGCGGTTCCATGGTGACCTCTCATTGGTCGGTCAGACGCTGCCCAGATCGTATCACATCACATAGTATAGCGGATCCGTGGTGACCTCTCATTGGTCGGTCAGACGCTGCCCAGATCGTATCACATCACATAGTATAGCGGTTCCGTGGTGACCTCTCATTGGTCGGTCAGACGCTGCCCAGATCGTATCACATCACATAGTATAGCGGATCCGTGGTGACCTCTCATTGGTCGGTCAGACGCTGCCCAGATCGTATCACATCACATAGTATAGCGGTTCCGTGGTGACCTCTCATTGGTCGGTCAGACGCTGCCCAGATCGGATCAAATCACATAGTATAGTGGTTCTGTGGTGACCTCTCATTGGTCGGTCAGACGCTGCCCAGATCGGATCACATCACATAGTATAGCGGATCCGTGGTGACCTCTCATTGGTCGGTCAGACGCTGCCCAGATCGGATCACATCACATAGTATAGCGGATCTGTGGTGACCTCTCATTGGTCTGTCAGACGCTGCCCAGATCGGATCACATCACATAGTATAGCGGATCCGTGGTGACCTCTCATTGGTCGGTCAGACGCTGCCCAGATCGGATCACATCACATAGTATAGCGGATCCGTGGTGACCTCTCATTGGTCGGTCAGACGCTGCCCAGATCGGATCACATCACATAGTATAGCGGATCCGTGGTGACCTCTCATTGGTCGGTCAGACGCTGCCCAGATCATATCACATCACATAGTATAGCGGTTCCGTGGTGACCTCTCATTGGTCGGTCAGACGCTGCCCAGATCGGATCACATCACATAGTATAGCGGTTCTGTGGTGACCTCTTATTGGTCGGTCAGACGCTGCCCAGATCGGATCACATCACATAGTATAGCGGATCCGTGGTGACCTCTCATTGGTCGGTCAGACGCTGCCCAGATCGGATCACATCACATAGTATAGCGGATCTGTGGTGACCTCTCATTGGTCTGTCAGACGCTGCCCAGATCGGATCACATCACATAGTATAGCGGATCCGTGGTGACCTCTCATTGGTCGGTCAGACGCTGCCCAGATCGGATCACATCACATAGTATAGCGGATCCGTGGTGACCTCTCATTGGTCGGTCAGACGCTGCCCAGATCGGATCACATCACATAGTATAGCGGATCCGTGGTGACCTCTCATTGGTCGGTCAGACGCTGCCCAGATCGGATCACATCACATAGTATAGCGGATCTGTGGTGACCTCTCATTGGTCTGTCAGACGCTGCCCAGATCGTATTACATCACATTCACAAAAGAATGGCATAGAGGGTCTACTCACGGATCTATCAGTTGGTTCTCAAATCGGGTCAGATTTTGCCAGAATCGGTCAGCACGGCCACCCACAGTTCATATATAAGAAAATAATGATATACAATATGTCCGTGGTTCCATCCACTGCAGCCAGATCCGATTCATTATGGTCAGATGAACCATCCAAGCTCAGGGTTCTGGAGGCTACAGGCTACTGGGAGGAGACATTTGAAACACTAAGGGCTAGATTTACTAAGCTGCGGGTTTGAAAAAGTGGGGATGTTGCCTATAGCAACCAATCAGATTCTAGCTTTCATTTATTTAGTACATTCTACAAAATGACAGCTAGAATCTGATTGGTTGCTATAGGCAACATCCCCACTTTTTCAAACCCGCAGCTTAGTAAATCTAGTCCTAAGGCTTTTCTAGTAGGTTTATCCTACGCTTTCACATGCAATGAAAAAGTCATCATCCAAGACATATCATAGAATCTGGGACATGTTTGTAAACGGTGCGCTGATAAACAGTTTTCACCAAAAGGTCCAGCCACAGATACTGTACTTGAAATCCTGCAAGATGGACTTGACAAAGGACTAGCGGTTAATACACTAAAAGGTCCAAATATCTGCTCTTGGAGCCACATATACTACACAGGAGGTTTGCTGCATAAATCTAGAAAATATACATCTCAAAGCATTTCATGTTTCATATTTTGAGATATATCTCTCCCAATCTAATCTCAGGGACAGAATATACATAAGGGCCTCATTCATCAAGGAACGCAAAACAAACGTAATGTACGTTTATTAAAAACCACACATAGATCATGCACATCCGTATTCAGGCTGTAAAGAAACTTCTCTTGTTGATTATGGGTCTAAGTCCGCTCTGTTGTAACAGACAATAGACTACAGGATACATCAAATACATATGTGGAATATAATGTCCCAAAAAAAAACACACAGAAAAAAATATATATTCAATGATTGTAACCTGTTAAGTCATTAATGACAAAACAGTAAAAAAAATTAAAAGTTTGTTTTTTCCCCATATAATACATTTAGTAAGAATGTCTCCTGTACATAAAATGCATTGTTACAGTTGCTCCTGATTACACACACACATGTTCTAGCTGTATATGTTATCACTAGCAATGAGCACTTACACCAGACCTGTAGCCGGTGCAAGTAATACAACAGAAACACACGTGTGAGATGCCCAATGCTTGAATCGAAAGCTGCTGCATGCACTTGAGCTTGACACCCCCTTACTGTATATTAACTATGTGCATACACCTAGTCCCCTTCCCCTTTTCGACCACAAAATCTTGGAATGTATTAAGGGTCATTTGCACTCGAAGATGAATTGGAGATTGCTGCATTCGTTGGGGTATGGTCTGGTTCCGGGCATGCGCAGTGTGATTTTACAATACGGCACGTATCGCATTAATGTTCTCTGATGATTCAGGCCCAAGGTGTGCCAGTTATGGATAGCAGCTGGACAGGGAAACTATTGTAATTACATATCTTCTTTGATATGGGGCCTAATAATGTCCTATTTGATATGTAATTGTGTGGTGAATTATATTTACTGGATGGGGAATTGTGTCTCTGTGATGTGTTAGAGGAACGATATGGCAAGTGTTCAGAAATAGTCTAGATTTCTTATATGAATTCTCTATGATTCACACCCAGGTTTGAATTGCTTCCTTATATTCACATACACACTGCCCCTCTGAGTGATCACCCATGGGAATATGGTTAAATACTCTCTGCATGTTATGGAAAATTGTCAGTTTGGGGGACTCAATCCAATTGAGAAGCTGTCTATTTCACCCCTAGAGTGTTCCAGGCATACATGCATTACCCACATCCATGCAGTGTAGCTCTTTCCTACATCGGCAACGGCCCTCTGAGCCTTGGTCTGCAGCACCCAGTTTATCCCTGTTTTGTACATCGCTGGCTCTTAGTTTTTGCTTTATGCCCTATTGAACTTAATCTCAGACAAAGAGCAGGGGCCACAGGTTAAGGGTAATGTGTGGCCCTTTTGAAAGTTAAAGGGCGCTTGAGGGTACCAGATTTCCCATCAATGTTGCAGAAAAATATTTCGTCACTGAACCAGATTGTCCTGCATGTAGAAAATAATAATTAGAAAGGTTAATTGTCTAAAGCAAACACTAGTCGGAAATAAGGCGTTATTAATGTATATCAACATCTATCCCTATTGTGATGAAATGAGGGGTCGCTTTCACTTTATTCAGTCTATACCTCGTTTCGCACAAAATATGAACTAATAAACTGGTACTTTTATAGCACACTTCATGTTCCTCATGGTGCTGGGATAGGGGCAAGGTCCGGTTACTTGGGGGTTAAGTTAAGTTACCCTGTGTTTGTAAATGTGTCCTTATGTAACAATGATGTACTCGGAAGCCCTATATGTTAATACCTTAGTCCTGCTGAAATGTCAATATATATGCATGGGCTAATGTCAGGTCCTCTGTAAGAGTATGAGTACCGTGAAGCAGTGTCATATGCAAACTAATTACTTGTCATAAAAGTGCAAATATGTGTTTGTGAATTAATTCATAGTATTAGCTTGGGATGGCTCAGATGAACTCTGTGTGCAACCATGGGTTAAAACCTGAAACTAAATAAATGCATCTCTTTGATTGTTTCTAAACTCTTCTGTTCCACCCAAGAGTTATTTATGGATAGAGACTTCCAGACATGTAACTACAGATGAGTGCCCAATAACAATTTATGGCATGGGTCGTAAAAGCTCTTGAAAGCTCTCTTTTAAGGTTATATCATTATCATCAGTGATATCTCAGGATGTCTCAACAAGGGGGACAGAGCAACTGCGATAAGTGTGAATGAAGAGAAATAAGAACACATGATTCCTGTAAGTATGACATTTTCCTGTTTGGTATGCAAATGAAGGGGAACTTATGACCTACTCTGTGGTGGTAATATCACGTGTGTAGGACGTTCTGGTAAGAAGTTAAGCCAGTGTAAAGAAAACCTGACTTGAAAGGTGATTGAACAGAGATCATAAGCAACTAATTTGCATTTACAGGCTTTCTAGTTCTGACATCACAGGAAGGGGGCTGTGGATATCTGCAGCATGTTAAAATGTCTTGTAAAATCTAACAGAATTGTTCACTTTTTGGAGTTAATTTCATATTGAGAAGTGTCCTTTATGCCTGCCTTTCACAGGAAACAGAAAACGGTTCGTACGCGAGTATATCAATTCTGTATTTGTTCCATTTTATTTTACAAAACTATTGAATTGTACGCCTTTTTTTTTTATCTTAAGCATTGTGGATTTATTTTCCATATTAAATTACACTTAAGTTCAGGTTGCTGTGTTCTTATGAATTCACATATCAGACTTGGCTTGGTTTTAGAATGCTACATAGTTGAAACAGATAAGATCATTTCGTTTTTGATAGCTCTGGGTCAGGGGAGATCATTTGGTATATGATAACCCTGAAGAAAGTAAATTGTGATGGACTAGTTTAAAAGGGGAACCAAAGGCTTCCTGAGTAAGAGTGTCGGCTCTTCACAAAAACCAGTAATTATTAGGGATGTGCACCGGCCACTTTTGGTGTCTCGTGTTTTGGATTCGGATTTGCTTGAGGTTTTGGGTTCGGATTTGTTTCGCAAAACACCTGACGAAAGGTTTTGGTTCGGATTTAAGGTTTTGGATTCGGATTTATTTTGAAAAAAAACTTAAAAAGTGTTAAAATCAAGTTTTTGGGTTTATTTTCACTCCTACGCTATTATTAACCTCAATAACATTCAATAACAATCATTTCCACTAATTCCCAGTCTATTCTGCAGAATCAGTGAACTTTGTAATATTGCAGTACCAATGGACTTATACTGCAGGATTGTTTTTGGATATTTTTTTTTAATTTCTTTTTTTTATAATTATTTTTTTTATAACTTTTTTTAAAATTTTTTATAACTTGGGAATAATGGAGAAATAACAATGCCCTTAGAAGGACAGAGCACAGGACACAGCACCACTGGACTGAACAGGACACAGCACACAGCCCCACTGGACTGAACAGGACACAGCACAGCACAGCACAGCACAGCACAGCACAGCACGAGATATAGCAGGACAGAGGACCACCTAACACACCCTCCCTCTACCCTGATCAATGCCGAGTGAAGATGGCGGCGACTAGCGGGGAATTTATAGGATCCGAGTATAGCGAGATCCGACAGCGGGATTATGACTCAGAGCCTCGGTTTCACTTTTGCAATTGGCGGGAATACCCGGATCTGTCTCGGATCCGGCTCGGATCGGCAACGTTCGGGTGGGCTCGGATTTCAGATATCCGAGCCCGCTCATCTCTAGTAATTATGACAGGCTTAGGGAGGTTTTGCACAATGTCCAGATAGGACAGTTCCATCCCCATGCCTAACTTTACCCCGCCCCCTTCTTTCCCAGACAGGAAGCCATGGAAGGGATAACCTTTGGGAGGTTCCCTTCATGATAATGAACAGAGGCAAACCAATCACCCCCTTTGGGACTCGTGTCCAATCCTGGAGCTTCAAAGTATCTATTACCCACCCAGGGTGTATCCTAATATTATATGAATTTGGGTCCCTTTAAAATAAGGAGCAGGAAGAATCCCTGTGTGTCCTACTCTTGAGACTGGTGTTGGTCTAGGTGTCTATAAGGATTGCTGTTCCTCACCATGTTCTACTCTGGGATTCTGGTGTTAGAGTTTTCTACCAGACATTGTTGTGCTACCGGTTTACTGGACCGCTGATCTGCGCTATTATCCCGCAAGTACGCAAGTGTTGTGGCCTCCTTTGGGAGAACCAGTGAATTTGATAACCTGGTGAGCCTACCAGAGTAGAGAGACTGGCCATCAGGTTCCAACCCAGTTGGGAGAGAATAGCATGGCCCAGTGGCCCAGGATTTCAAGATGGAAAGAACATTCCCTTTGAAGCTGGAAATAACTTCACCTATGAAGCTAAAGCGTACAGAGACTGTGCAGATAACGGTCATAACAAGGGGGTTGATGACGCACCTGGCTATTGTTAATGTGTTATTATACATAGTTTATTACTGTATTGCACTGTAGCTTGATTATATGTAATAAAGATGTATCTTTAATAGCATGTGATCTGTGAACCCGAGGTACACGGAATGGAGTGTGAGCTCCAGCTCTAACATCCTGGTATCTTGACACCCGTATGAAAGTGGCAGACAGTTTCTTTAAGTATAGTGAATATCTGCTAGTGGAAAAAGAGAGGTGAGGTGTGCATCAGTGGGAGGAGGGGTGAGTGGCTTTGTTGGGTTTGACCAACCCCCAAAATTAAATAATATAGTCATAGGCTACTGTTATACTTGTAACTACACAAAGGAAACATGAGAGACTTGGGGAAAGGTAATTGGATACAGGAGAGGTGGATATTTTGCATAATGTAATATGTTTTATAGTATAATCATGTACAGAGCTGTCAAAAGGAATTTGGGGCCCAGGTACAACAACTTTCTGGGCCCCCTTCACATATAGTAGGAGAAGGGATGTGCGTCACCGAAGGGGGCGTAACCACATAGTGAAGGGGGCGTGACCAACATGGCTGTGGCTGCGTCTCTTTACTCGACATTATGGAGGGAATTCAATTAGCCGCAAAGCATCTCCGGAACGTCCATGAGACACTTCGCGGCGAGATTTTGTCAGAAATTTCTACCGTAATTGCCGGCAATGTGTGGAGTTTGTATGTTCCCCTCGTCTTTGCGTGCGTTTCCTCTCACACTCCAAAAACATACTAGTAGGTTAATTGGTTGCTATTAAATTGACCTTAGTCTCTTGGTCTGCGTGTCATTGTGTATATCTCAGGGAATTTAAACCGTAAGCTCCAATGGGGCAGAGATTAATGGGAGTTCTCTGTACAGCGCGGCGGAACTAGTGGCGCTATATAAGTAGCTGCTCATGATGATGATAGGTGCATGGAATAATTAGTGAACACCGTACACAGGACAGATCACACAGTATATAATTATATATTGTTATATAACAAGCAACATATGAGTGATAAAAATAATCACTTATCTATATGTTTGGAAATGGTCAGTTAATGAAACACAATTGTAAGAGCGTCTAGGGGCACTACAACCCCATACAAAGATATAAACTCAATAAAAATCAAGAAGCGTTAGACATAAAATGTTAAACTCCAAACTAAATATGGGGGAGATTCAATTGCCGGTGATGCTGCACGCAGACATCGCACTGCGCACATTGCTGGCACTTACAGCTGGAACCTCTGCCGCAAGGTGTTCAGGAGATGTTCCTGAGCCTCCTCCCATCTAAGTGAATCTCGCCCTATGTCTCACAATACAAAAAAGTTTAATACAAAATATAAAAAATTTTTTTTAAAGGGTTTTTGAGTGCCGCTTAATTTTTAGCATGCAGTATATAAGACACACATTATAATAAAACATAACATTTAACCGGCTATCCCCCCCCCCCCCCCCCAGCCACATCATGCCACCCCCCACACAAACATTACGGCACATTACAACCCCCCCAGACACTGGGGGAGGGGTGGACTGGGAACTGCTGACAGCTGTCAGCTCCCTTCCTCCCCCTTAACATTCCCCACACCTAAAATGCACGTGAGCGCACACCACCCGCTGGTAGAATTTTTTTTTAAAAGGGCAGGCCGGGCCCCGGTGTTTTGAACACAACCCCACCCCCCACCCCTTAGGGGCCACTGCTCTAAAATTGATTTCAAAATCCAATATGGGATATATCCATCTATATCAATTTGAAAGGATTCTAATAGAGAAAAGATCATAGGTTTCAGACAGATCATGAGGATTATGGGGAGATTAGAACATATCATAAATCTGGGAATAGGAAAAATATCTACTACATAAACTGAAAGAAAGAAAGTGCCAATTTAGATACGTTCCCTCCTCTCAATAGAGAAGCACAATTCCCTTCCATACATAAGAAAGGAAATAATGCTTCTAAATATAAAAGATACTAGATATGTGTACCATCCTCATACAATGAAAGAAACAAGAAACATTAGCTAAATTCCAACTACAAGCTTGTTGACAGGGGAGCAAGATTTAAGATTGATTCAATTAATTATGCTTCCGCAGATTCAACCCATGCTCCCTCCTTTTGGGGAGAGGAACAGAAAGATCAGGGACATCAAAGCCTGACAATTCCAGACACAGAATCCCTTCAAGCTCCCACATTTGAGTATATCCAAAAGGAGGACCCGAGGAATCAACTGTCTTCAACTCCTCCTCAAAACAACTGGCTGATCCGCAACTCAAACTACTGGTGAGGAGCTTAAAATATGCTCCATCGTCAAAACCTGATTATTTTGAATTATTTGTCGAACTAAATAGAAACAGCGTTTTCTGAATAACGATCTCACATATTTTGCTTTGAATAGAATGAAAAAACAAGAAACTGAGGGTATGGCAAGAAGACAAGAATGACTGATAAACCCTCTCCACAGAAGAATGAGGTACCGGTGCTTCATATTCATAAACAGTTCTTTTATTGCATCTTCTAAACTTAAAGAGAAATCACAAGTTTCCCCTCTTAGACATTAAAGTAGCTCTAATGAACCCTTCTACAAATGTCTCCTGGATGACTTCAGGATACTATGAGAAAGTAGAAGAAGTGGACACAATCTTACTATAAATGAAAAAAGAGCATTACATGAACTCTGCTCTGATTATACAATCACAATTAGACTGATAAAGTGATACAAGACCCAAGTGATTATTTATCAGCAATTGTCAGATAAAAGGTTTTATAAAAACTTATCACAAGACCCCACAAATATATATCAGAAAGAATTAGTCTATTTTAGAACAGGCCTACCTTAAAGGAGTCCTGTCCAGACAGGAATTAGGTGTAATGGTATAGTGTATAGGAAATCTTCTATCTGCTCCCCAAGATCCACAAAGCACTCCACAATCCACCGGGCCGATATTGAGATGCGGTGTATATGGATTTTAGCACTTTTCATTTTAACATACATGTGTAAATAATTTTTAAATAAACCAAGTTATAAAAATATATTATATACCATACTTGACAACTTTTCCTCGTTGGCTTCAGGGAGATCCCGGGGGAGGTGAGCGTGTGGGGAGGGGCTTGATGAATTGCATAATTTTGGTCCCGCCCCCCAAATGATTGTCACCATTTTGGCCAATTACAGCAAGGGGTGGGGCTAAGATGACGCAATATTTGCGTCACTAAGCCCTGCCCCTCGCCACTTATCTATTGAGGGGGCGAAAACTGGGAGTGTTGCCCTGCTCTCCCGGGAGGTCTCCCAGAAATGCAGAAGTCAACTATGTAGGCAAGTAGGTAGTATGTAGGGAGTAGGCAACTATGCGTTAAAGAAAAGCAGCTAATGAATCTCTAGAGACTGAAGTGTCTTTTACATTTCTGTCTCCATTACTGAAGTCATGTTTTTCTACCTGTCAGTCTTTGATTAAATCTTGGTCTCCAATGGCCACCTCCATAGGCATCAATACATGGACATAGGACACAATTTCTGAACTGTGTCATCATGCCACAGGTGGCGAAGCCAACCACGTCTTGTACTGGCTCAGCATCAGGGAGAATGCCAGACTCTTCAGGGAGTGAGGGAGATCACCCCTATTTCAGGGAGTCTCCATGACATTCAGGGAGAGTTGGCAAGTATGTTATATACTGGTCTCTATTCATCAAATGAAAAAAATTACTGGGAAAGAGTGCTGCACCATAACCTCAGCAGAATAATCTAATGTCTCTCCTTCTGCCAGAGTATATTATCTTCATTTACGGCTCAATCAGGGACTAGATCACTGTATTTTCTTCTATTTTATATGTTTTATATCCTCATCCTACCTGCTCTGGTGCTTCCATCTGTACCTTAATAGTGAGCAGCAGGGATTCCGGTTACTATATTCTAATTATGTACACTATTAAATACTATATTTATCTTTCCAGATGCATATGAGATTGTATGTTCTCTCTGTATCTCACACATATGACTAAACAGTCAATTATTCTTTGGCCATTTGAGAGAAATTACACATAATAAATACATAGAAACCAGGTCGGTAAAAACACTTTACTGGTCATTTTCAAGAACCTCTGTAAAATAATTTATGTTTATTATTTGTGCATCAACTTTCTAAACTTTTATTCAAAGAGGACAAATGCTTTTTACATAAAGACAAATATACAAGAAACTTATCATGTAACAATTTGTTTGGATGGCAGATAGCGAAAGCCAACATATAAGAATACAGTTACTGCAATATACACTTAATACTTGGGTAGAATTCTCTCTAATCCCATTGTTTAGAAAGAACATTCGCTCACTTCAGGCTGTAGGGATGGTGTGATGGATCCAGGTACTGTACAAAACGCAATAAGTAGGTGAATATCAGATTCACTCACACAATACGGACAGAATGTTGAGAAAGTTGGACAAAAATTCCCAGAAATAAAATTTGGCGAATTGATGAAGATATTAAACCCTCCTGAAATAGATACAAAAAAAAAAATCAGTGGTTGTTTCCTTCATCAAAAGATTCAACCCCAGAATCGCTGGCAGCGGCGTTGATCTTCTCTTGGCGTTTTTTCATGATTTCCAGCAGCTCAGAGCTTCCATTTAATTCCTGGATGACGGAAGAGGAGAAGGGCAGGTTTACTACATATGAAGCGTTGCACACTCAGGGACAACTGCGCTCATTAGTAACAGAAATAAAACTTTTATCCCCGGCATTATATACTAGAATATTAACAATCTGCAGATTTATTTCTAAAGGGCTTGATGTGGCTGTGAGTGAGATGACGGAAGACGTGCGGAAAGTCTGCCATATAATATTCATGAGTGAGAACAGCCTATGTACTGACAGGATCTTCCTGTGACATCATCAGACTGCCAGCTTTAAGCACATTGGCTGTCACAGTGGTATTGTTTTATAGAAAAAAAACTGGTTTGTGTACATTAAGGTTGTATTATTAGCTTTATTAGATCGTTATATGGCAGGTGAAAGAGAGAATTATATTCTTACATTCTCAAATGACAACATAATTCACATTGTTACATGAAAAAAAGACAATTCAGTCATTAACTTTTAAAATTTGAATAAAACATCTTAAAAACAAAAAAACACTCAACTTGTGAAATTCAATTTACACATATTCACGATTAAACCCGAACCAGAAGTCTGTGCAAAACAGCATGTAGAAAATCAAGCATGAAGAATCCTGATCCACCACTGCCGTCCAGACTGATCGGTCACGTGTCTCTGCTTCCAATGCGGTTCAACCCAATGCAATGGTTTTTATCAAAGCAAGTGGAGTGTGGTGTTTTGTTTTTTTTTTTGTTTTTTTTAAGATGTTTTATTAAAATTTGAAGTTAATGCACAAGATTGTCTTTGGTATTTCCACTCTCTATTGCATGGCAAAAATACGTGGATTGGAGGTTCTGACCTAAGACTCGATGAGAGAACGGATCTACAATTTGCCCTTTGTTTGGCTGTCAGCATACACCCTGAGGGGGGCTGAGAATAAGAGAAGCACTTGGTGTGTTTCTGTTCACATTATAGTCCACGGGGACAAGTGGAAGACACCTGTCCTAGCATGACATATTGCACTATGGTTATTATGTTATTTTACATGCGAGTCTTATTAAGGGCACTTCAATTCACCTTTTTGAGGGAAAAAAATATTTTTGGAAGAGTGGATCCAAGTTGATCAGCACCCTATTGAACATAATTCACATTGCATTCAGCCTTTACTGGGACAGATACGACACAACTGAGCAATATTCTTTTATCCAGCAGCAATTGCTGCACTTTGTCTCATTACAGCAGAAAGTGTCACTATATAAATATATATTACACCTATACAGTCATATATACACATATAAATAATTACATTCTAAACAGGTATCTATATATAAGAAACATTTATTACCTCCAAAGTGGCCTTTTGTACAGTCACCTGATTGTAGACTCTGGGTCCTTCAGGACAGACGGTCGTTAATTCATCCTTCGTTAGAGAGAAGAGCTGGGCGCCCGTTAATACTCCCAGACTAGTGATTGTTCTAAAGACACAGTGACATTGATTTGTTAATTACCCAATTGATTGATAGGGGATCTGTTTCCTACTACACAGCTCACAGATCACATGAAGAGGAATAAGAAAGATGATTATTGGTGAAAGAGCTGCAGAGTAAGCTATCACTCTATAAATAAATGTAAAAAATATATAGCGAATTACTACGATTTACACAGAATTGAATCCCTTTGCTTGCAACCATAGTTTCACATCCTCTGTGGACGAACTGTACGAGATATTGACAGCTGGTGCGTTTTGTCGCGGTATTGTGAATTTTCTCTGTGCTGCGCTACGCCCAATAGTGAGTCTGTGAACTAATTCATCCTGAACTTCTTCCATCTGAGATTTCCTCCCTAGAAGTGAAGAATAATGTTCATCAATAAATCCACAACTTAGAAAATTGTACCTGTGACACATTAACTTTTATGTGTAAATTAGCAGCATTATCTGTTACATATCATATACACACACACATAAATACACAGAAATCTTTAGTATAATACAATGCTTCTGTAATCTCTATAACGCAGTATAAGAATGTTCTCTACACACGCTCTAGAGCTCAGCAACCGAGGTTGTCAAAGACCTAATAAAATACAACAAAATGTAATATGTACATCCATGTTATACAGATGACGGAAGCAGTTATCCCTGAGGCTGATGACCTGCGCAGATTAAAGGGAAATATATTCATCAGAAACTGCTACTTTCAATTTACCTTTCTAAAATTATCCTGTTAAATATTTTGAAGCACAAAAGGGAACTATGCTGTAACCGAGGAGGTGGCCAAACAGTCCTCAAGAGCTACCAACAGTTCATGTTTTCAGGATTTCTTTAGTCATGCGCAGGTTAGTTAATCTATTTGCCTGGGTCTGTAATTATCCCCTATGTTGCTACAGACAGAAATCCTGAAAACATGAGCTGTTGGTAGCTCTTGAGGACTGGGTGTGAGCACCTCTACTGTAACCACAACAACCTTTCAGATTATAGCTATGATTTATGAGTAAAGCTGGGAAAATGAACGGTACAATCCAAAAAACCCATCCCTGGCAGAGGTCAGATGAGAGCCCCACAGCTCTACTCAATACACTGAATGTGATATTATATTATAATATGAAACACCAGGACCCAATTATCCAATAGGCTGACTAGGCTTTTTGAGGGGGGGGGGGGGAAATCACAAATTTTTGGGGTGCTAAATTGTGTCAGGGAGAGGTATAAACTGAAATGTTAAAATATAAAAAGAGGATAGTTGTTCTCAAAAGTAAAAAAGAAAACATGGGCAGCACATGGTTCAGTGGTTAGCATTTCTGCCTCACAGCACTGGGGTCATGAGTTTGATTCCAGACCATGGCCTTATCTGTGCGGAGTCCGTATGTTCTCCCTGTGGTTCCGTGGATTTCCTCCCACACTCCTAAAACATACTAGTAGGCAGGGGAGAGCTGGTAAGTTGTAGCCCGGGGGGGGCAAGACTCTACTAAGCAACCTATTAGGAACATTTTAAATGAAAAGCAATGGAGCCAGTCCCATAGTGGACTACCCTGGGCTGGGACACTGGGCCACCTGCAGGTTAAGTGGATGGCTGGTAGGCTTTGAGAAACAGATGGGTATTGAGAGCCTGTTTGAAGGAGCCCAGCTTAGAGGACAGACCGATGGAGCGTGGGAGGTCATTCCAGTGGAGGGGGGCAGCACAGAAGAAATCTTGAATTCTAGCGTGGGATGAAGTGATCAGTGAAGAAGCAACGTCATTGGCTAAGCGTAGGGAAGGGGTGGGAATGTGAAAGGAGATTAGAGATATAACTTGCAGAGGAATGGGAGAGAGCCTTGTAGGTGACAGTGAGGAGTTTAAAGAGTAGGGGAAAGGGAGCCAATGTAAGGCAAGGCAAAAAGGGGAGGCAGAGGAGGAGCGGACGTGAAAGAAAGATAAGTCTCGAAGCAGCATTGAGAATAGAGCGAAGGGGGGCAAGATGGGAGTGAGGGAGGCCGGTGAGGATAAGGTTACAGTAAATAGAGACAGGAAATAAGTACATGGATAATAGTTTTGATGACATCCTCAGAAAAGAAGGGCCAGATGTGGGCAATATTGCTGTAGCTGGAAGAGACAGGATTGGGCAAGAAATTGAAAGTGGGGGCAAAAGAGAAGGAGAAGTCTAGGGTGACTCCCAGGCAGTGGAGTTGGGGAACAGGAGATATGGTGTTATTAACGGTGATTGAGTGATCAAGGTGGGGTGAAGATTTAGAAGGAGGGAAAACAATGAGTACAGTTTTAGCAATGCTGATTTTGAGAAAATGTGAAGACATCCAGGAGGAGATGGCGGAAAGGTAGAAACACGAGAGATGGGGGCCGTCAGGGAAAGAGATGCAGAGTTGAATGTCGTCGGCGTAGAGGTGGTACTGGAGACCAAAGAAAGAGATGAGATCGCCCAGGAAGGTATTGCACAGTGAGAAACGAAGAGAGCCGAGAACAGAGCCCTGAGGGTCTCCAACGGGGAGGGCGGAGGGGGGGTGAGGATGAGTCAGGAGTGGAAACAGAGAAGGAATGGTTGGCATTGTAGGAGGTGAACCATGTAAGGATGGTGCCAGAGAGGCCAAGAGAAAGAAGGGTATGCAGAGGGAGGGGGTGGTCCACGATGTCAAAAGCCGCAGAGAGGGTCAAGAGTAGAAGCAGGTAGAAGTTACCCATGGATTTAGCTGAGAGGAGGTTAGTAACTTTGGCTAGGGCAGTTTCAGTGGAGTGGAGGGGGTTGAATCAAGATTGGAGGGGGGTCGAGGAGGGAGTGAACTCAGATGTGACTAGTGAGGTGGTTGCAGACAATGCGCTCAAGTAGTTTGGAGGCAAAGGGAAGAAGTGATATGAGGCAGTAGTTAGCGAGAGAGGTGGGGTCAAGGTTGGGTTTCTTAAGAATGGGGGAGATGAGGGCATGTTTGAAGGAAGATGGGGCAATGCCAGTGGAGAGTGACAGATTGAAGAGGTGTGCAAGGTGGGAGCAGGCAGTGGTAGAGAGGGAAAGAAGGAGGTAAGAGGGGATGGATCCAGTTGGCAGGTAGATGGGAGAGAGGAAAGAATGAGAGAGGACTTCATCACCCAATGTAGGGCAGAAGGATCTCCAGCAGAGTTGGATGTTGGAGGAAGGTGAAATGATGACGGTGCTTTGAGGGTAAGAGAAGTCTGATTGCCTCCTTTTTATCCTCTACTATTGAGGCTAAGTTGGTGGCAGAGAGGGAGAGTGAGATTGGGGTGGATTAAAAGTAGCAAAGAGGTGGTGGGGATTGGATGACTGAGAGGAAATGAGGGATTTAAAGAAGGACTGTTTGGCAAGGGAGAGGGCAGAAACGTAGGAGAAGAGGATAAACTTGTGAAGGAAACTCGGCCAGGAAGCAAAATTTTCTCCAGAGGAGTTCAGCAGCACGAATGCACTTCTGAAGGAGGCGGGTGAATTTGGAGTACCAAGGTTGGAGAAGTAGGCGGCGACAGCGGACAGAAGAGGCAGGGGCGACAGTGTCCAAGGAAGCAGTGTTGTGGAGTGGTTGTAGAGAGAGGTTGCCTGGTCAGGGCGGGCCAGGGTGGGAAGAGAGGAGAGGAGAGTTTCGAGAGAGGAGAGTTTCGAGAGAGGAGGAGAAGGGTCTAGAGCATCAAGATTGCACCTAGTGGGGGTAGGTTTGGATGGGGTGAGTGCAGGGAAAAATGTGAAGGTGAGGAGATGGTTGTCAGAGTGGTAAGGGAGAGCTAGAAAAGTCAGAGAAAGTACACAGGTGAGAAGACAAGGTCAAGGGAGAGACCAAGACTGTGGGTGGGGGAAGAGGTCCACTGAGTGAGGCCAAAGGAGGAAGAAAGGGCAAGAAGTTTGATAGAGGTGAAGTCAGCGAGGTTATCGATAGGGATGTTAAAATCACCTAGTATGATGAAGGGAAGGTCAGAAGAAAGGTAGTGGGGAAGCCACGCTGCGAAGTTGTCAAGATAAAGGGAAGTGGGGCAGTAAATGAATGAGACACGGAGGCTGCTATTAAACTGACCTTAGCCTCTGTGTGTGTATATGTGTGTGGTGTGTGTATGTTAGGGAATTTAGGCTGTAAGCACCAATGAGGCAGGGACTAATGTTAGCGAGTTCTCTGTACAGCGCTGCGGAAACAGTGGCGCTATATAAATAAATGGTGATGATGATGATGGATGATGATTATAGGATTCAGGACTCCTTGGATGGATAAGTAACAAGCTGACTTTTCTCAATCATCTTTACTGTGGATTGCTCCCGCATTCTAGAGGGTTCTGTTGTACACAGTTTATATAAATCAGTGGATCATTAATCCTATTACAACTGATAAAGGCCTTCCCCTTATCCTTGTCTTGACTATCACCTGGACATATTTAAAGGAGGAATACTGAACTTTTCCATTATGGTTGAGGAGTATTGAAAAATTGGGCTTTATGTGTCCCATTTTATACATTATAGCATTTTGCTTAAAGTCTATTAATATTGCTGATGGTCCTGTGCATTCAAAGTGATTGCTGACAGCATTTTGTATTTATTCATTTATTTATGTAGGTACCCACGCAGAAAATTAACCTCGTGTGCATTTTACTAATCTTAGCATTTATTGCATTTATATTAAACATTCAATTATATATCTGGTTCCAGAGCTTCTTGTTGTTTTCTGTGCTGCATATATATCTGGGTTCATATCCCAGACTTGGAGAGCAGCGGTCCAGATAAGCACTATTTATATTTATGGTCTATTAGCGCCCATTATGTTGTTTAGTATTATATGACATAGCTTTTAGCAAGTACTTACGATCAGCAGGTTTGGTTCCCTGGGGGTCTCGCATACAACTGCCACTGTCACTGGATGTACTGCTCTGGCGACTGACAAGATATCCTGATGGATATGACTTGGAAACAGGTATTGAGATGACTGGAGGGGCAGGTACCGGGTTCGGAGGGGGGCTGGGAATTAAGTGCTTTGGGATCAACTCAGATTTTTGTTTCTAAAAAGGAAGAAATTATTGTATTAGGCAATGTATGTAATGCTACAAATGCTAGAACAAAACTCGATCTGGTTCGGACATATAATCTGAACCAGACTATATGGATGGGGAACTCCCTGGCTCCCATTCTGAACAATGGACCTTTCCTGCTTGTCTGTAGCCCTGACCTCTGCCTGAATTACCGGACCTCGCCTGTTTACCAGTTGCCTCGGCTTCTATTTTGGACCATTCCAGGTTGTCCAGTCTCCTGGAACTCCTCCTACCACCCGCACTACGGTCTCCAAACATAAGATCCTACTACTTAGAGTTAAGACCTGGTGGCACCCGAGTACCAGTGAGTAAAATCAGCTCTACGGGAATGGCGGCTGGTATAGGCGAAGACCTCTACTGCGCTTGTTCTAGGAGTTAGTGTTTGGGACACTAGACATAACACTTACATCAAAATCCCCATACCTCCATGCACCTAGTCAGGATAACTAAGCCCCGAAAGACACAGAAGGCCCAAGTCATGGGACACTCCCTTGTAAACCTCTACATTAAAAGGACACTGAAGCAATAAGTGGTCCATTGTCTCCATCTCCCCATCACATTCCTCCTGTGGACAACCACTATCATTGACACCCCTATGCTTCAGGTGCCCCTTAACATAGAGCAGGCCTGTCCAACCTGCGGCCCTCCAGGTGTTGTGAAACTACAAGTCCCAGCATGCCCTTCCAGCTATCAACTGGTTGTCTACTGGCAAAGCATGCTGGGGCTTGTAGTTTCACAACACCTGGAGGGCCGCAGGTTGGACAGGCCTGACATAGAGCTTTCAGTGAAACGCAAGCCATGAGATCTCTAAACTTTGGCGAATTCCAAGCGCCTCCCTTCTAAGACAAAAACTTTGAGCTCATATCACCTGGGCAATCCTTTAGTAACAGGGACACATCAAAGTGAGTATGCAAAGTTCTCCTCTCCAACACCCTCCTAGAGGAGTTTTTCACCTTACCCACCTCAATCTGTCATTTCCTTGTCACCTTCAAACCTTGAACCACATGGGCCAAGAGGTATCCATGCTTTACGTGAAGATTTTTTACGGGACCCCCATCCAACCATGTGTTGAGAAAGGGGTGTACCCAAACTCGAAAGCCAGCTACCCACCGAGGGGGAGACTCCAAAGAGAGTGAATAGCGGTACCACATGAGGTAGACAGATCTGAACCGTTCCATCCATTTGCAGGACCATTCCAGCTTTTAAAGCTGACAATATTATTTCTGCCCTTAAAGGGATAATTTAAGGAGGTGCCGCCTCTATAATTTAAAACCCTTCCTAAAAGACACTGTGGACCCGGCGCATCCTTAAATTATCCCTTTAAGAGCAGAAATACTACTGTTGGGTTTAAAAGTGACGTCATTTACAGCTGCCGCCCGGTTATCTCATCGGAATTCTCGCAAATCACATTCGACTTTACAGGTTTGTAGGACAAGAGACAGTTGGGTAATCCTTGTCGGGGTAAGTAGTATCGGGTTAGTGGTAGTCGGTGTAAGGACTACCACCAGCTTTTCTATTAACATAATACATAATCTCAGTGAACCATCAGTGCGCACAAATTAATTGTTAATTTTCAAAGCATAGTCATAGTTTAAACATTGCTAAATGAAACTAATGTTGGAAAGTTGCTCTACTGTGGAAATGTTTATGGATGCCATCAAAGGGTTACATCCAGCAACTGTTGAGGCAGTCTGTACCACTCAGGCACAGAGCAGTACTGTTTAAATAAAAAAAATCACAAATTCAGGGTTTATTCCTAAACAGAAATTGGTTTGTCCATCTCAAAAGATTCCCTCACAAAACACGTCACTGTGTAATCCACATACTAACATGGCTGCTCTTCCACCGGTAACGTGTCAGTGTGTAATTCACACACCAACACGGTTGCCCTTCCAGGGGTGTACCCAGGTTTTTTTTCTGGTGCCTGGAAACCCCCTCCCAGCCTGGGGCACTGTATGCTTGAAGTGACTTGCCCCGTGTATATAATGGGAAGAGTTTGAGAGCAGCACAACACTGTCTAAAATTATAGACACACCCCCATGCATACTGGTCATGCCCATTGGTGGCATGGTGTGAAAACCCCTCTCTAGAAATCTTGCATTTGCCCCTGCCCTTCCAGTAGCAACAGGTCAGTGTGTAATTCTCACCCTATTCCAACCTGGGCAGCCCTAAGACATCCTATACTGCTCCATGCCACCCCATTCCACTCCCATTATTGACCATCCCAGAAAGAGAGGAGGAAAGGGCCTACACCCGTATTCATCAGTGCATCTTCAGATCCGCTGGTTACTGAAGTATCTTTTTGTTTAATTAACAGAATTTTACAGCATATGTAAAATATATAAAAGTACCCAACACTATGTCTTCTATACAATAATAATAACAAGTTAGGAAAGGTAACCTGGCACTCAGACACAGAATAAGAATAAAACTGCATCACACAAATAAAAGAACATACAGTTACCTCAGACAGTTCTCCAAGCAGTTGCTGTTAGTAGAGCAGAGAGACACAGTAAGTTGTTATGTACATTATAACATTATAACATGACATCACACAATCACAACCTACTCATCAGGCAGGAACGGAGAAGAATAATATGCTGGGTACGAGTTCTAACCCATAATACCTGACAATTGCTGGGCTGCCATATACACAACGCCCATGTAAACCCTCCCTGGTAACAGGGTTCATTATATGAACCTCTCCCTCCATGTAGTAAATCAGTCTGGAACTCTCGCCAGGCACAATAGAGTGCAGCTATCATAGGTGAGTATTAGGGTATGTGGTGGGAGGCACGGAGAGCACACACAGGCGGGTGAGGTGACTGGCAAGGGGTTCCCAGTGACACCATCTTTAATGTAGCACACCGCTGGTTAATTATGTCCATTAATGAGCCGTTCCTGTATTTAGTCTTCTCTACCTATATTTTGTCCTGGGCATCTATTGATTAAATGATAATATGGCTGGGGGTGTTACTCAACGAATTACACCGGTTAGTCAATATTCTATTCTATTAACTCTGTATCTTATCCAAGCCCATAAAATAAATAATTTTCCACCTGCCCATGTATTTATTAGATACTGGATGAGGACTTGCAGCATAAATAAGACAACCATTTTTAGAAGGTATTTACATGGTATTTTACACAACTCTGATCTGTGCAGCTATTGGCACCAGGGGGCCCCGGTACGGTCAGATACTGGGCGATCTTGGGCTGGGTCACTGAACCACCTGCATTTTCTTTCCTTAAAATATTCCTAATGGACTGCTAAGTCCAGCCTTGGCCGCTGGGGTACAATTTGCCAGCCCTCCCCTGCTTGGCACCCGCTGAGGTATTCCCGACTCTCAATCTTCACACCGGAATGAAGTATTGGACTCTCAGCTCCCAGTTATCAACTCCAGAAAGGTTATTACCCATAAATGTACTATACACCAGAACATCTTTCCAGCATAGGTCTACATATGTTCAGGTGTAAAATAAAGTATATTGTACTCTAAAACATACTCATTACAAGTGTATAAGTGGCACCATTGATACTCCCATTTTTACCAATCACTTGATGCTTCTCTTTCACCAATGGCAATTTACACTGGACGGAGGGATAGATGGGTTTGGGTGTATTAAGCCAATATTAATATCACGTGTGTTGAGAGTACGGTGATATGCAGGGTCTACATTTGGTGTATTATAATTAGACATATGTCCTTTGTCTGGGGTAGTGTCGCTCTGGAGCCACTGGTCAGCAGGTTATTACTCTTCTCACTTTAATATATTTATTTCTCATCACCCCTTTTCCCCTGTTTCCATCAACCATTATCTTTCCTTTCTCATCCTTTTTACACATCTCCGACATTTTATTTATTGTATTTAACTTTCACTTACACCCATTACTCCATTTCACTTAGTCCCCAAGTACCTCGTCTTCAACAAGAAACCTGCAGACCCCCAGCTCCAGTGAGACATTACCCCTGACCATTGAGGGACTCCGTGGAGCGCTCCAGGACTACGATCACTAGGTGGAGGACAGGCGTACCACAAACCATCTCCAGCTACAGATAAGCACATCCGTGTGTCTGCGACTGCCTAATATCCATCCAAACTAAACACAGAGAATTTTATCACTTAATATCACTTTATTTTCAAACTATGTAAAGATTAAAGTACATAACTGAATTTGATTGTTTTTGTGATTTGGAAACTTCTCCCAGTGACACTCCAGTGTGTGCCCTTTGCAGAGTGGTCCTATTGGCCTCTCCACTAGCAGATATATTATAATCCTAATGTGGAGAGTAGACTATGTATGAGAATCACATATAATATCTGCTACCTTGTGTTCCGTGCTCAGATCTATATTATATCCATGGCAGAAAACCGGGGCCTGATACCCAAAGAGTAACTCCATCATAAGGGTACAACATTCCCATACTGGCGGTACAAAGGGTAACTGCATCATACAGGTACAACATACAGTGGCAGCCCCAAGGGACAGCTCCCTCATAGTAAAGTATACATGGTGAGATGTTCCGCTCATCTCAGGTCTCATTTACATGACACCATAGTGGCAGGCAAATATCTATTTGGCCAATCAGGAACCTATAGAATAATTAACTATCAAGAACAACAACTGGACTAAACAGGAAACTCTTCCAGGACACCCCAGATATCAATTGTTGGAGCTTTATTAGGAGAGTGGAGAGGGGAGAATAAAACAGGAGTTAGACTAGAGATGATAAGAAGTAATTTGTTACAATCATATCCATTGATATACAACTGGTTATTATTCATGTAAAGACCACAGTACTTATTTACAGACTTGGGCAAAATAACACCTCCTATAAGTCCTACTGATCATCCCAACTGCTCATGGGGGTCACACGTAAGGAAAACACTGGAAATCTACTATCTAAAGTACATGCAAAGCAGAAAGGTCTAGAACCCACCAATCTACGTGGCACACAGCAACCCTACCTTGAAGATCTCAAATTCCTTCTTTGGCATCAAAAGCTAACATAGGACAAGCAAAGTGGACACACAAATGAATAAAAACTCCTGATAAACATTATAGTCTTCATAAGTGTACAATACTCTCACCTCTAGCACTGTTCATGCAGAATACAGCAATTCTCACTGACAAGTTATTTCAATTAGAACCAGATAAAAGCCATAACATTGTAGAATGGTACAGAAAACAGTATACACTATGGATTCATACATTCTATCAATATGAAATGTAATGAAGACCAGGACAGAAAGACTAACCAATCACCTTTAGCTGGAAATAAAGCGGATGGATTAGGTTATTTGTTCAGGACTGAATATGGACACTTGAGGCAGGCTGGTTATCACTTTCATACACTAGGAGAGGCAATGGGCCCGTTCATCGAGGAACGTAAACAGCGATTTTGTGTGTACAATCCGCAAAATCACTCTGTGCATGCCCAGAACCAGCTCATACGCCACTGAAAGCAGCCATGTTCAATTCATCTTTGAGAGCAAAGGACATTTACTACAGCTTATGATTTCAAGGAGGGAACGAGGTGTGTAAGGGGCGCTTGGCTGTAGTCAATGTACAGTAAGGGCGTGCCAATCACAAGTGCACGCAGCCACTTACAATCCAAGCTCCGGTCCTCTCTCAGCTACTTGTTTTTCTGTGGTATCCATTGCTCCAGCTACAGGGCTAATCTAAGTGCTGCCTACTAGTGATGACAGTCCCGGATGCATGCTATAGCATGTGTTTGCAACCAGGAGCAACTGTAAAAATGTATTTTATGTACAGTAGACATCAATAACATCATTAATAAATGTATTTAATGGGGGAAAAAAACTATCTTTTTTTTTTAAAGTGTTTAATGGTTTATCATTAATGCCCATGTTATTTCCAGGTGACAATAACTCAATATTTTGAGAATTTATATTCCACATAGGTATTGGACGTATCCTGCAGTGTCTTAGTGTAGTAGAACAGAGCAGGCCTGCCCCCTCATCAGTGCACGCATCTTCAAATCTGCTCCTTGTTGAATTTGGGCGTGGGCAGCATGGTGGCTCAGTGGTTAGCACTTCTGCCTCACAGTGCTGGGGACATGAGTTCAATTCCCAACCATGGCCTTATCTGTGTGGAGTTTGTATGTTCTCCCCGTGTTTGCGTGGGTTTCCTCCAGGTGCTCCGGTTTCCTCCCACACTCCAAAAACATACTAGTAGGTTAATTGGCTGCTATCAAAATTGACCCTAGTCTGTGTGTGTGCCTGTTAGGGAATTTAGACTGTAAGCTCCAATGGGGCAGGGACTGATGTGAGTGAGTTCTCTGTACAGCGCTGCGGAATCGGCGCTATATAAATAAATGGTGATGATGATCCCTTTCGTGCCTGTTTATGTTTCACCCTCCCTTAGGATGTAAGCTCTTATGAGCAGGGCCCCCCCTCCCCTCCTGTCTCCCTACCGGTTCTTCTGCTCTGTCTTTACTCCATATGTCTTCCTGGAGTTCCTGAAGTATTGGTACTTTGTGTTTATTGTTCTGCACTTTGTCTCCCTGTTTTGTTCTACTGTTTGTACTGTGTGCGGCGCTGCAGAAACCTTGTAGCGCCTAACAAATAAATGATAATAATAATAATAAATGATGAATTACATCGTTCTGAAACAAACGCAATGCTCAGTATGTGTCCCTTGATGAATCAGGCCCAATGTCTTCATGTACAGAAAGCAATGAATAAAGTTACAAGTAGCCTGATTGCCATTTATCTACTAGATACCGGGATTGTGAATAGATCTATTTGCTATTGGCAATAAGCTGGCCAAATGCCCTACTCTGTGATCTATGAGTTACGGGCAGCGAGATCCAGCCAATGCTCTGTTATGTGATCTGCTACTTATAGCAGTGAGTAGAAGTAATCCTTGGTACTATGCCAGAAACGCAGAGACCATAGTACAAAAGCAGATAGAGAGTGAAAGGGTTAAACAATAAACAACTGTTCGTCACCAACTAAACACTCTCTAATAAAATGCCACATTGTAAAGATACAATAGTACAAAGTACAAACTAGTGCAAAGTATTTCCTGGTGTGAAGTATGGAATGAGCTGGGCGTTTACCTGAATTGTCTGATTATAGACAGGTTCTGAGCGGCCCACTGAGGGGTCTTCAGCTTTCATTACTCCCAGGATATTGTTTGGCACAAATCCAGAAGACCCACTGGAATTCTGAACCTTCCACCACTGTTTCTGATCATCCATAACCTAGGACAGACACACACAAACAAAAAAAAAAACTTGCATAAAACAGAATCTATACAAGACAAACTTGACTAAGGTAACCCAGGTATTTGTTGTAATAGTTGTTCAGTTCTGTTGTTTAGAATGGTCTATGGGTGGTAATGACAGATTTTTACTTTGGCCCTAGGTTTTTAGAACACATCTTGCAGTCTATTGTGTATGGATGCATTGAGTTCTCTGAGCTGCAGAAAGTGTCTCATTCAGTCAGCTCTATACTTTATGGAGTAACAGCTGAATGTACTGTGGGATCTGGATCCTACAACGTACCTCTTGTCTCTAGTGAATTAAGTTATTCCATAATGCCAACATGAAGAACCAAATGTATTTTATTAAACTGGAACCTTTACTGACAACCACCCAACACAACCAATACCTGGTGTAACCTAGTTAATGTTACCTCTATAACACATTTCTTCACTGTCCTTGCAGCTCTTTTGGTTGGACGGTTTTACCCCTATGCAGGGTTCACATTTACAGAAGTGCACCAAAGTGTACATGTAGCTTGTAGACAAATCTTCAGAAAGTCTTGAAGACCCTAGTTGTTTTTTCTCTTTTAGACGCTTAAATAACTCACCCAACCTTTAGAAATATATACCCCTCTTAAAAAAAACCCTTTACATTTACCCCATTTCTAAAATCCCCATCTCCTCCCCTGACTCCCTGGCGATTACCTCCACTATGTCGTCTTTCAGCACAGACAGCTCGTTGAGATTTCTGGCCACAAAATCATACTTGCATATGGCATATTTCTTGGATATTGCTTTAAACTGTTCCTCCGGGTTCCTGTGATAGGAAGAACGTGTAAAATTATTGGATATTTAGTATAAGCTTCTTTTGTCCTCTCAGTACATTGCATGGGTTGTATTTTAATTGCTGTGGACAGCAGTCCTAGAACACAAATCAGAAAATATTGTTACACAGAAATATCAATATAAACTGCAAGCTATAAATTACAATACAACCATCATCATAATGAGTAATTTATATAGCGCCACTAATTCCGCAGCGCTGTACAGAGAACTCACTCACATCAGTCCCTGCGCCACTGGAGCTTACAATCTAAATTCCCTAACACACACACACACAGACCGAGAGAAACTAAGGTTAATTTAATAGCAGCTAATTAACCTACTAGTATGTTTTAGGAATGTGGGAGGAAACCGGAGCACCCAGAGGAAACCCATGCAAACACGGGGAGAACATACAACTCAACACAGATAAGGCCATGGTTGGGAATCAAACTCATGACCCCAGTGCTGAAAGGCAGAAGTGCTAACCACTGAGCCACCGTGCTGCCCATACAGGAAACATTTACTTTGTATTCTATCGATGGGAACGGTTCACATTCACATCTCTTCTTAGGTGAGCGGCATCAATGAGTGACGCTTTTATTGGTATCAGGACATGTTGTCTGGCATACTTCTATACAAAGAAGGATAGCAGAATATGGATCATTTCTACACAAACCTGTTTATGCACAATCTGGTCCAGCACCTGTAGGTTATAACACCAAATGTAATGTTCTCCAGAGGAGGCAGATCTCCTTAAACATGTCATACAGTTACTGAAAAGTCTCTGCTTCCTTACTAGTTACCTACAGTACAAAGTGATGTCTGTACATAAAATAAATCAATGTTGTTCCTTCCTGGACTATTAAATAAGCAACTTATATTTACCATTAATGTTGTGTCCTTTACAATGGATTAACAGCTGAACAGAGACAGGAAAACACCTGAAGGTAGATTGTGTGACTCTTCCTTTCTCAGGTGTCTTCGAGTCACTTCCCAAGCTGTCCCTGAGAAATATAAACTGACAACACAGGTGAGACTATCAGGGTTATCATGGAGTCTTCCTTCAATGAACAAAATTAACAGTAAATGTAATTTGCTTATTTTCTCCTTAGACTCCATGGCTGTCCTAACAATTTTCTATAGTGTGTCCAAGCAGTACGAACATAGCTGGGGTTTTAAATTAAACCAACACCAATATTATAATGTATATAGACTTTATTGATCTACGCCCAGAAGAATCTTCCTTCCAAAATAGGCCGTCGCTGGAAAGGACGTCATAGAGATGGAAGTATGATTTCCTGAATAATATAGAAAGTGGAAACTCCCTTTGGTAGGAATGTAGGATTAGTTTGCAGCACTACTTCACCAGGATAAAATGTTATTTTTATGTTCTTTTTTGGGCAGGTCCTGGTTCTATAATTGCCCATTGTGTTGCAACGTGCCACTGCCGCCTTCTCCTCCAATACACGCACCGCTTGGCCAGAAAGTGATGTTGGTGATGACGCTGTAAGGACCCGCTGCTTCCATAATGCTTTGTCTGACAGAGAGCGGTTTGAAATTCCAGCATATGACAGCAACTAGCGGGCCAGGGAGCTACTTCTGTCCTGCTCAACATTTCTCCCAGGCACAATGCCAGGATCCATGCCCGAAAAGTTGCAGACAAGCCCTCATAGAAAAACAAAAGAAAAACCCTTTCTGCGCTCGCCTGCTTGCTCAGCTGGAGCGGCAGGAATGAGACACTTATGAGGAAGAGTCGTCACACTATATACCCTCTGGAGGCCTTTCTCTTTCTTGTCTCTGCTCAGCTAACCAAGGAGTTAACCAATTGTTAGGGCCGTCACAGAGTCCATGGAGAGTCCAATTGTTAGGGCCGTCACAGAGTCCATGGAGAGTCCAATTGTTAGGGCTGTCACTCATTTTTAAAATTCTTCTTATACTAAGTTTATAATGTTTGAACAGTTCTTGTAAGTGGAAATGAATTATTAACTCCACTAACCTGTATAATTTCCTTCATTATACAGTGCTATACAATGGAAATTAAAGGGTACACATTAAAAGAAAAATATTATACCTTCTTCGAAGGTAAGAAAGTTTGATAGCAGTACAGATTCTGTCCAATGCAATGCCCATGGCTAATGCAATATTGTATCCAAGATAAGCACGTCTGCTATACACAATTCTGTTACAACATACACATTTTATCCACCTACCAGAGAGATCACAGTTTATTAAGCAACTAACTATATTATTACTCTGATCACATTTTACATTCTCAAATAGAGGTATGAACATATTCTGCATGGCTCTCCACAGCTTCCATAACAGCGTCAGCCGCAGGAAAAGGCTCCTAGGCTATCAGAGAAACGCTTTCTTAACATAAAAACCTGATTTAAGAGTTAATCTGCTGAAAACTGAGCTCCCTCACACGGTTCAGCTTCTGACTTCAATCCTCTTTCTCCTCTCACTACTTATAGAAGAACATGGAATAAGGTTATTTATCCTCAGTCCTCAGTCGTCTAAGCTGAAAGGAGTGAACACAAATCAGGAACCCAAGAGACGACAAAAATAGTAATTTCCGTAGCACACAACGCTGGCAAATTCGTAAACAAAAAGCCGCAGAGAGGATTTTCACAAATAGGCCCAGTCTAAAACACGACTAAAAACAAAATGTGGTTAGGGTGACTTTTAAGAAGTTTTGTCAAATACTTTTCATGCAGATTTCCTTTACTGAACCCCACCTGGAACTCTGATACAACCCAGAAAAAAAAAAATTAACTCAGGTTGAAGGTTAACAGTTTTACAAAATTAAATTCCTCTCTTTTATTACAGAAATATATTAAAAACACACAAAGCACATAAGGTATCACATGCAGCTTTGTGGTTAGTATTGACACGTCCCCCAATCTCTCCAGAGGACAACATGTTAGGTCTTTCCATGGTTAGTCGCTGGTGGAACTTCCGAAATGCAGAAGAATCTTTACATTTGTAAAAATACAGCCACCAACTATTGTGCTCGAATAAAGGTCAAAACCAAATAGCTGATTTTTTGGCCAAGCTGGGGATCGAGAAAGTATTGCTTCATGGTCAAGATCAGAGACAGAAGGAATGAGTCGCAACCCCATATCCTATAACTGAAAAGACATCTTCTCTGACACAAACCCCTATTTATAGCAGATTGAATTCACCAGTTATTATCATCATCATCATCACCACGGTAGATTTGTAAGGCGCCACAGTGCTCCGCAGCGCTGTACACTAGGGAAAAGAGTATATACATAAAACAGGGACAGACAAGGCAGACAAAATAAATGCAGACATGAAAACAAATGGTATGAAGGACCCTGCTCATTAGAGAACTTACATTCTAAGTGGAAAAGGACACAGTTGAAATAAGAGGAGCGAGTGTGGCTTAGAGTGGAGATTGGGGCAGCTGTGAGGGTGTATTAGTGCGAATAGTATAAACAGAGATGAAGGTAAGCTTTAAAAAAGATGGGTTTTTAGAGAACATCTAAAGATTTGTAGGAAAGCCTGATTGGGAGTGGTAGGGAATTACATAAGTGGGGAGTGAGAAGCTGGTTACCAGAGACAAGGCGCAGGTCAGAGGTAGATCTAAGAGGGCAGGAGGGAGGGTATATTGATATTAGATGTGAGATGTATGCAGGGGGGGTGTTGTTGAGGGCTTTGTAGGGAAGGGAGAGTAATTTAAATTGGATTCTGGAGGACACAGAATCAGTGTAGGGATTTGCAGAGTGGTGCAGCAGATGTGGAGCAGAGAGAGGGAGATCAGTGTTGCAGCAGCATTTAGGATGGATTGAAGTGTGGATATATGGGTGTCAGGAATGCCAGGTAGCAGGAGGTTGCAGTAGTCAAGATGGAAGATGATGAGAGAATGGATAAGAGTTTTGGAAGCATGTGGAGTAAGAAAATGGCGTATTCTTGAAATGTTTTTAAGGTGGAGTCGACAGGACTGGGAGAGAGTCTGGATGTGAGGAATACAGCAGAGGGTGGAGTCAAGTGTGACACCAAGACAGCGGAGCCTGAGGAAATTGTGGTGTTATTAACAGTGAGGGAGATTTGAGGGCAGGTGGGAAGATAATAAGCTCAGTTTTGGACATGTTGAGCTTTAGGTAGCATTGGGACATCCATGTGGAGATAGTTGAAGGACAGTTGGTTACACAAGATAGTACAGAAGGGGAGAGGTCAGGGGAAGAGATATAGATTTGGGTACCATCACTATGGAGGTGGTACTGGAGGCCAAATTAATGAATTAGTGCCCCAAGAGGAGAGGTATACAATAAAAAAAGTAAAAGGGCCAAGAACAGAGGCTTGTGGGACCCCAACAGATAGTGGGAGTGGAGGGAAGGATGTGCCAGAGGGAGAAACACTAAAAGGAGCAGTTTGATAGTTACAGGGTAATGGTCCCTGTATGAATATGAAAACCCTCTCCTTGCCCTGCATGTGAAACATGTAACCCCCTTCCCCATTATCTGACCTTCAATAATTCACCAGTAAAAACAGCTTGCTGTTAGTTTTACTACATAGAGCATGTCTGTCAAACTGTTTTATAAAAGAGGATTCATATATTAATGCAGGAAAGGTGAAGGGGGCAGTATTATAACATGTAACTTATTAGGATGTAGGTTAGTGAAATAGCGTGCAGGCCATGCACATACAATATTGTTATATATATCATTCATTGTGTAAATTAACACTGTAAGCAGTGACCTTTATACAGTATATAGAACTATAGGGAGGAACATTTACACAACCTCTCTTTTTGGTGAATCTTATTTTACACATTATTAGGAGGGAGAGGGAAATAATCTAAATAAAACGTGGAAATAGGACCTGATGACAGTGAAATTTATAGCATATGTAATAAAGCAAGTTGTGAGCAAATAACACCAGGGAAACAAACAGTTAAAAATATTTTATTGTAAATAATGCTGTATTACTCATATATAGACATGACAGCTTATATTTCTATTGTTTTTTTACAATTTTATTTAGATTTTTTTCTATCAAGACGCTTTGTATTTTTAAAATATACATAATTTAGGAGGCGATAATTAATTGAGGCCGCTCCATTCTCATAAAACACATTATAATTTATCACTCAAATATGAGTTCATAGAATATAAGAGGAGATGCTATGTGGTGTATGAGACGGAGAGAGGCTGATTAATCAGGACAACTAATCAATGTTCGCCTACAAACTGGAATATTAGAAACTCTGGGAACAATTTCTCTTTAAATAAAGGTCAGGGGAATTTTTTAAATACACATTTAAGAGCATTGGATTATTTAAATCAATAGTTTTCATTTGTAATTGGCAGTGAATATGTACAATTTGGGTGCAATTATCAGGAGTCATGCAGAATTAAATTGGCTGTGTACAGGGGGGATGTTAGGACATTAACAAGGAGTAAAAACAGGTCTCTGACAAGTCGTTTGCTCTTCAGATGAAAATGGGCAACTATTGTGCACATTCCAGGAAGTTTTGGGGATACCGAGTTAGGTATTATAGATATCTAAAAATTCCTGTGATGAGAACAGAAGTAAATGAGTCAGTGTTAGACAAACATATTCCTCACATATTATAAAGCATCACTTTGGGCCCATAGTCCATACAAAAGAATCTCAGCAGCTTGAAAAACCTGCAGAGAATCGTCAGACTTCAGAGAAATGGAAAATAAAGAGATCATAGGTGTGATTTGTAAAGAGAAGCTGAATAGTTCCTTCATTTCAACATCCTGATGCCCCCCCCTCCACAACATCATCACCCCTGCCCCCCCCTCCCCAACATCATCACCCCTGCCCCCCCCCCTCCCCAACATCATCACCCCTGACCCCCCTCCACAACATCATCACCGAATCTTTTAATAGAACATAACATTGAAACGATGACGGACTGATAAATCAATATATATGTTTTGCATATATCTTCTGGCTGAGGGAACTTCCATGGTAGAATACTGTTTAAAATGCTGGATACATTTCAAGCTCCTGGCTTGAAGACTCATGATCTGAGCTTTCGGATCTGTGCACTAAACGCTTCTGCTCATTCTAGGTCAGAAGAACCCAATACTACAAGTCTGGGGTATTGATGTGTGCAGTGCTCCAATCTACGCACTTTCACAGTAATTATATAAAAAGTGGAGGCAAAGGGTCCGTAACATGGAACCAAGTTAATTTCATGTTCTATAAAAGTGTATTTTTAAAAAAACAATACCATCTACCAGAGCTAAATACTATACTAGTCATTCTTACAGACTATGGGCTTTTACATCCATAGATAATTTAGCTCCACTTCTCGCAAATTCACCCCTTAGTGTATGTGATATAAATATGTCTGTGGTGTTATAAGTTTAGTGCAATAATTGTAACTGCAATTGTAAGAGATTGACTAAGAATTCATCAAGCCAGGAAATATATTACAAAGTTAGACTTGATTACAAAGCAGAAGACAAAATCAGCTGCTTAGAGGCAGTCACATGAACAAGTGGAAGATGAAAACAAATTTTTAGCACATTACAGTTTTGGGGATACCCAAAGTAGTGACAATTTCTCCACTGTTTAATAACCACATTGTGAATGGACAGAGCAGCCAAGAGCTAGTTATCCCCCCACCCCTTGTTGCACCCAGTATTACTGGGAACATACCTGCGTGATGGAGGATAGTTTGGAACCTGGGAAAACTGCAAGACAAAGCGGAACACAGAAGCTCCAATCAGTAAGAGCAGTGATAAGTACAACACACACCTCACACTGCTCCTGCTAACGTGTGATACATTTACCATCAAGTATTATATAGGAAGCTGAAAACAGGAGCAACAAACTTGTTTGTGGACTGCGTGTCAGAAAACATAAAGCAACCATAACTACACACACACACGTGTGGACAGTATATATACATACACAGACACACACACACACGTGTGGACAGTATATATACATACACAGACACAGACAGACACACACACGTGTGGACAGTATATATACATACACAGACAAAGACACACACACACGTGTGGACAGTATATATACATACACAGACACACACACACACACACGTGGACAGTATATATACATACACACACACACACACACACGTGTGGACAGTATATATACATACACAGACACAGACACACGTGTGGACAGTATATATACACACACACACACACACACACACGTGTGGACAGTATATATACATACACAGACACACACACACGTGTGGACAGTATATATACATACAGACACACACACACACGTGTGGACAGTATATATACATACACAGACACACACACACACGTGTGGACAGTATATATACATACACAGACACACACACACACACACGTGTGGACAGTATATATACATACACAGACACACACGTGTGGACAGTATATATACATACACAGACACACACACACACACACGTGTGGACAGTATATATACATACACAGACACACACACACGTGTGGACAGTATATATACATACAGACACACACACACGTGTGGACAGTATATATACATACACAGACACACACACACACACACGTGTGGACAGTATATATATACATACACAGACACACACACACACACACGTGTGGACAGTATATATACATACACAGACACACACACACGTGTGGACAGTATATATACATACAGACACACACACACGTGTGGACAGTATATATACATACACAGACACACACACACACACACGTGTGGACAGTATATATATACATACACAGACACACACACACACACACACACACACACACACGTGTGGACAGTATATATACAGACACAGACACAGACACACATACATACACACACACATACATACATATCAATGTGAATATTAACTTCAGGCTGAGCTGTATCTCTGGTATCAGGCTGGGTTATTTGGGGTGATGAAGGGGAGCATATCTCAGAATAGCCCCTCTCCCTCCTGCTCAGCATGAATGCTGTTTGTGCCCATGTGTTTCGTCCAATGTATGGTGGTCCCCATCACTCACACTGATGTACGCAGATCCCCCATCACTCACACTGATGTACGCAGCCCCCCCATCACTCACACTGCTGTACGCAGCCCCCCCATCACTTACACTGATGTACGCAGCCCCCCCATCACTCACACTGCTGTACGCAGCCCCCCCATCACTCACACTGCTGTACGCAGCCCCCCCATCACTCACACTGCTGTACGCAGCTCCCCCATCACTCACACTGCTGTACGCAGCTCCCCCATCACTCACACTGCTGTACGCAGCCCCCCCATCACTCACACTGATGTACGGTGCCCCCCAATCACTCACACTGCTGTACACAGCCCCCCCCATCACTCCCACTGCTGTACGCAGCCCCCCCATCACTCACACTGCTGTACGCAGCCCCCCCATCACTCACACTGCTGTACGCAGCCCCCCCATCACTTACACTGATGTACGCAGCCCCCCCATCACTCACACTGCTGTACGCAGCCCCCCCATCACTCACACTGATGTACGCAGCCCCCCCATCACTCACACTGCTGTACGCAGCCCCCCCATCACTCACACTGCTGTACGCAGCTCCCCCATCACTCACACTGCTGTACGCAGCCCCCCCATCACTCACACTGCTGTACACAGCCCCCCCCATCACTCACACTGCTGTACGCAGCCCCCCCATCACTTACACTGATGTACGCAGCCCCCCCATCACTCTCACTGATGTACGCAGCCCCCCCATCACTCACACTGCTGTACGCAGCTCCCCCATCACTCACACTGATGTACGCAGCCCCCCCATCACTCACACTGCTGTACGCAGCCCCCCCATCACTCACACTGCTGTACGCAGCCCCCCCATCACTCACACTGATGTACGCAGCCCCCCCATCACTCACACTGCTGTACGCAGCCCCCCCATCACTCACACTGCTGTACGCAGCCCCCCCATCACTCACACTGCTGTACGCAGCCCCCCCATCACTCACACTGCTGTACGCAGCCCCCCCATCACTCACACTGCTGTACGCAGCCCCCCCATCACTCACACTGCTGTACGCAGCCCCCCCATCACTTACACTGATGTACGCAGCCCCCCCATCACTCTCACTGATGTACGCAGCCCCCCCATCACTCACACTGCTGTACGCAGCTCCCCCATCACTCACACTGATGTACGCAGCCCCCCCATCACTCACACTGCTGTACGCAGCCCCCCCATCACTCACACTGCTGTACGCAGCCCTCCCATCACTCACACTGCTGTACGCAGCCCCCCCATCACTCACACTGCTGTACGCAGCCCCCCCATCACTCACACTGATGTACGCAGCCCCCCCATCACTCACACTGCTGTACGCAGCCCCCCCATCACTCACACTGCTGTACGCAGCCCCCCCATCACTCACACTGCTGTACGCAGCCCCCCCCCCATCACTCACACTGATGTACGCAGCCCCCCCATCACTCACACTGCTGTACGCAGCCCCCCCATCACTCACACTGCTGTACGCAGCCCCCCCATCACTCACACTGCTGTACGCAGCCCCCCCATCACTCACACTGATGTACGCAGCTCCCCCATCACTCACACTGCTGTACGCAGCCCCCCCATCACTCACACTGCTGTACGCAGCCCCCCCATCACTCACACTGCTGTACGCAGCCCCCCCATCACTCACACTGCTGTACGCAGCCCCCCCATCACTCACACTGCTGTACGCAGCCCCCCCATCACTCACACTGCTGTACGCAGCTCCCCCATCACTCACACTGATGTACGCAGCCCCCCCATCACTCACACTGCTGTACGCAGCCCCCCCATCACTCACACTGCTGTACGCAGCCCCCCCATCACTCACACTGCTGTACGCAGCCCCCCCATCACTCACACTGCTGTACGCAGCCCCCCCATCACTCACACTGATGTACGCAGCCCCCCCATCACTCACACTGCTGTACGCAGCCCCCCCATCACTCACACTGCTGTACGCAGCCCCCCCATCACTCACACTGCTGTACGCAGCCCCCCCATCACTCACACTGCTGTACGCAGCCCCCCCATCACTCACACTGCTGTACGCAGCCCCCCCATCACTCACACTGATGTACGGTGCCCCCCATCACTCACACTGCTGTACGCAGCCCCCCCATCACTCACACTGCTGTACGCAGCCCCCCCATCACTCACACTGCTGTACGCAGCTCCCCCATCACTCACACTGATGTACGCAGCCCCCCCATCACTTACACTGCTGTACGCAGCCCCCCCATCACTCACACTGCTGTACGCAGCCCCCCCCATCACTCACACTGCTGTACGCAGCCCCCCCATCACTCACACTGATGTACGCAGCCCCCCCCATCACTCACACTGATGTACGGTGCCCCCCATCACTCACACTGCTGTACGCAGCCCCCCCATCACTCACACTGATGTACGGTGCCCCCCATCACTCACACTGATGTACGGTGCCCCCCATCACTCACACTGATGTACGCAGCTCCCCCATCACTCACACTGCTGTACGCAGCCCCCCCATCACTCACACTGCTGTACGCAGCCCCCCCATCACTCACACTGATGTACGGTGCCCCCCAATCACTCACACTGATGTACGGTGCCCCCCAATCACTCACACTGATGTACGGTGCCCCCCATCACTCACACTTATGTATGGTGCCCCCCCATCACTCACACTGATGTATGGTGCCCCCCCATCACTCACACTGATGTATGGTGCCCCCCATCACTCACACTGATGTATGGTGCCCCCCATCACTCACACTGATGTACGGTGCCCCCCATCACTCACACTGATGTACGCAGCTCCCCCATCACTCACACTGCTGTACGCAGCCCCCCCATCACTCACACTGATGTACGGTGCCCCCCAATCACTCACACTGATGTACGGTGCCCCCCAATCACTCACACTGATGTACGGTGCCCCCCATCACTCACACTTATGTATGGTGCCCCCCCATCACTCACACTGATGTATGGTGCCCCCCCATCACTCACACTGATGTATGGTGCCCCCCATCACTCACACTGATGTATGGTGCCCCCCATCACTCACACTGATGTACGGTGCCCCCCATCACTCACACTGATGTACGCAGCCCCCCATCACTCACACTGATGTACGCAGCCCCCGCATCACTCACACTGCTGTACGCAGCCCCCGCATCACTCACACTGATGTACGCAGCCTCCCCATCACTCACACTGATGTATGGTGCCCCCCCATCACTTACACTGCTGTATGGTGCCCCCCCATCACTTACACTGCTGTACGGTGCCCCCCAATCACTCACACTGATGTACGGTGCCCCCCAATCACTCACACTGATGTACGGTGCCCCCCATCACTCACACTGATGTACGGTGCCCCCCATCACTCACACTGATGTATGGTGCCCCCCCATCACTCACACTGATGTATGGTGCCCCCCCATCACTCACACTGATGTATGGTGCCCCCCATCACTCACACTGATGTATGGTGCCCCCCATCACTCACACTGATGTACGGTGCCCCCCATCACTCACACTGATGTACGGTGCCCCCCATCACTCACACTGATGTACGGTGCCCCCCATCACTCACACTTATGTATGGTGCCCCCCCATCACTCACACTGATGTATGGTGCCCCCCCATCACTCACACTGATGTATGGTGCCCCCCATCACTCACACTGATGTATGGTGCCCCCCATCACTCACACTGATGTACGGTGCCCCCCATCACTCACACTGATGTACGCAGCCCCCCATCACTCACACTGATGTACGCAGCCCCCGCATCACTCACACTGCTGTACGCAGCCCCCGCATCACTCACACTGATGTACGCAGCCTCCCCATCACTCACACTGATGTATGGTGCCCCCCCATCACTTACACTGCTGTATGGTGCCCCCCCATCACTTACACTGCTGTACGGTGCCCCCCAATCACTCACACTGATGTACGGTGCCCCCCAATCACTCACACTGATGTACGGTGCCCCCCATCACTCACACTGATGTACGGTGCCCCCCATCACTCACACTGATGTATGGTGCCCCCCCATCACTCACACTGATGTATGGTGCCCCCCCATCACTCACACTGATGTATGGTGCCCCCCATCACTCACACTGATGTATGGTGCCCCCCATCACTCACACTGATGTACGGTGCCCCCCATCACTCACACTGATGTACGGTGCCCCCCATCACTCACACTGATGTACGGTGCCCCCCATCACTCACACTGATGTACGCAGCCCCCCCCCATCACTCCAACTGCTGTACGCAGCCCCCGCATCACTCACACTGATGTACGCAGCCTCCCCATCACTCACACTGATGTATGGTGCCCCCCCATCACTCACACTGATGTATGGTGCCCCCCATCACTCACACTGATGTATGGTGCCCCCCATCACTCACACTGATGTACGGTGCCCCCCATCACTCACACTGATGTACGCAGCCCCCGCATCACTCACACTGCTGTACGCAGCCCCCGCATCACTCACACTGATGTACGCAGCCTCCCCATCACTCACACTGATGTATGGTGCCCCCCCATCACTTACACTGCTGTATGGTGCCCCCCCATCACTTACACTGCTGTACGGTGCCCCCCAATCACTCACACTGATGTACGGTGCCCCCCAATCACTCACACTGATGTACGGTGCCCCCCAATCACTCACACTGATGTACGGTGCCCCCCATCACTCACACTGATGTATGGTGCCCCCCCATCACTCACACTGATGTATGGTGCCCCCCCATCACTCACACTGATGTATGGTGCCCCCCATCACTCACACTGATGTATGGTGCCCCCCATCACTCACACTGATGTATGGTGCCCCCCATCACTCACACTGATGTACGGTGCCCCCCATCACTCACACTGATGTACGGTGCCCCCCATCACTCACACTGATGTACGGTGCCCCCCATCACTCACACTGATGTACGCAGCCCCCCCCCATCACTCCAACTGCTGTACGCAGCCCCCGCATCACTCACACTGATGTACGCAGCCTCCCCATCACTCACACTGATGTACGCAGCCCTCCCCATCACTCACACTGATGTACGGTGCCCCCCAATCACTCACACTGATGTACGGTGCCCCCCAATCACTCACACTGATGTACGGTGCCCCCCAATCACTCACACTTATGTACGGTGCCCCCCATCACTCACACTTATGTACGGTGCCCCCCATCACTCACACTTATGTATGGTGCCCCCCATCACTCACACTTATGTATGGTGCCCCCCCATCACTCACACTTATGTATGGTGCCCCCCCATCACTCACACTTATGTATGGTGCACCCCCATCACTCACACTGATGTATGGTGCCCCCCCATCACTCACACTGATGTATGGTGCCCCCCCATCACTCACACTGATGTATGGTGCCCCCCCATCACTCACACTGATGTATGGTGCCCCCCATCACTCACACTGATGTATGGTGCCCCCCATCACTCACACTGATGTATGGTGCCCCCCATCACTCACACTGATGTATGGTGCCCCCCATCACTCACACTGATGTATGGTGCCCCCCATCACTCACACTGATGTATGGTGCCCCCCATCACTCACACTGATGTATGGTGCCCCCCATCACTCACACTGATGTATGGTGCCCCCCATCACTCACACTGATGTATGGTGCCCCCCATCACTCACACTGATGTATGGTGCCCCCCATCACTCACACTGATGTATGGTGCCCCCCATCACTCACACTGATGTATGGTGCCCCCCATCACTCACACTGATGTATGGTGCCCCCCATCACTCACACTGATGTATGGTGCCCCCCATCACTCACACTGATGTATGGTGCCCCCCATCACTCACACTGATGTATGGTGCCCCCCATCACTCACACTGATGTATGATGCCCCCCATCACTCACGCTGTAAGCAGCTCTCCAAAATACACAGCACTAATCAGCCGCCCCATTGTGCTATGCTTTATGCAGACCCCCATTATGCGCCACCAGACGCTGCCCCCCATCACATCTTACAGTGCTATACATACTACACTAAGCATGACCCCCTGATACACTTTCCGCTGGCTCTGCCTTACCTCAGCTCGTTTCTGTTGAGGCTCAGGAATGTTTATCACAGATTCCATCAAGTGATTCTGTTCTTGCTCCTTAGGGACCCCAGCAAAGGGTAACAAGGGTGGTTCCCAACCATTCCTGAAGCGTGGGATGTATGGAGGGATGAACTGATCTTTAGGCCACTCCAATCTATGGACAGAAATCAGAGAATAAGAACTCCAGGAAACAAGTAGTTGATGTGAAGCTTCACCCACCGGCACTATCTGAGTAGCCAGAAGACTGCTAGAAGCTTAGGGTGGAAGCCTACTGATGGATCTCTGGTAAGTCTGGAAGGTTACCTCTATCACAATCCAGGACTGTTTGGTACACACAAATGTTTAACTACCTTGTTTTGGTCCATGTGTCACCCAGCGATAGCCATAACTCTTTCTCCTTGCTGTTGAGCACAAAAGTTAGAAAATCTATGGTCTCCTTTATTAATAGGGGGCTGAGAACAGTTGATGCAAGTTGCGAATCGCCCGTCGCCTCTACAATCTAAAAACATATCACAATAAGTTATCAAACCATAGGAGATGACAAATACAGCCATCCAATATATTGGATATAATATGATATACATTTACACATAGGACACAAAATCAGAGTCAATTAAAAGTCATTTACCATATTTAAAGGTGTGAATAGAAAATGCACCAACTCTGCAGCGCTGGGGTTCTGTATTTGGGACTTCAGTTTGGCCTGTAAAAAAACACATTAACCTGTTTCACCATCTGCTCCTCCAAAAAACGTGTTTAATGTTCTCTTGCTACTTACAAGAGATTATCTGACCCTTTGGCCACAAACAATGACTTTGTCTTGGAAATGAGTCGGTCTAGGGGCAGATGCAGCGATTTCCTTCCCAAGAGATTCTCATTCACTGTGACGAAGATTTTGCTGGAGGTCTTCAGATTTCTCATCAGCTACTTTCAGCAACTGCATTCACCACCTTATTACTGTTCTGCACGATGGACCTTCTTTTATTTCTGCCACTCAATCTCAAACCATTATCAACTCCCACTAAGTTTAACACATGGTCTTACTATCCCTCTCTAGTATCACATCCCATTATCTATGTTCCTGTTATTAACACTTCTCTCCTATCAAACACTGCCTCACCTCCAGCCCTTTCACATGTTGGCCTCTGCCTCACCTACAGCCCTTTCACATGTTGGCCTCTGCCTCACCTACAGCCCTTTCACATGTTGGCCTCTGCTTCACCTCCAGACCTGGAAGCAAATAAGGAGGTGGGTTTGGACTGCTCCTCTCCCCACATTGCACACTCACAGTTCAAGCAAATGTTCCATCACTCACATTTCTTTCTTTCTAAGTACAGATTATCTGGATTTTCAACCCCATCTCTGAGTTTTGCTATGATGTATTATCCCCCTGGACTTCTCCATCTACACTACTCCTCTTGCAAACCTAATAATGGACCATTGGATTACAGTATCACTTGTATACAGGTGACACACATGTATCTATCCCACAGACAAATCCAACAAAACCACACCAACATACATCTCTTCACTTGCTTCACAATATCTACCAACTGAAGCACTCCGCTCTGTGCAAGACCTGTGCCTCTCATCCACATTCATTACCTGCTCCCATTCCCAGTTACAGGACGTTTGTCAGGCTGCTCCCACTCTGTGGAATTCCTTCCCTCGTACATCAAGACTTTTTCCCAACCTCCAAACCCTTAAGCAGCTTCCTCACCCACCGTCTTAACCTCCCAGTGTTATTCTACCCAACTACCACCACACTGCATAGTTCACTGAAGACTTACATCCAGACAAGCTTCTGACCCCCACACATACATTGAGGGGTGACTGGATCATACAGCCCACTAAGCACTTTTCCTCATTACAATTTGGCTGGACCAATATGTGGAACTTACCCTGTTATGTATCTAACTTCTACAAATTGTGAGCAGCGCCCTCCGACCTGTTTGTTTGTCTGCTAATACAAAGTCTTGTTTTATTAGCAGGGGCGAACGCAGGATTTAGAAGGGGGGGTTTCCGCCCCCCGGAAAAAAAAAAAATATTGCGAGAGGGAGCTTCTGCAGCAGCTCCATTTCGGTGAGTCTGAATTCTACAGCAGCAGCGGCGCTGTCAAGCAGCATCCGCGGCAGTGCTGTATTATACTACAATACAGCACTGCCGCGGACGCTTCTTTGACAGCGCCGCGGCTGCTGTACAGTACCGTTGGTTCGCGGAGGGGAAGGGTTTCTGGAGAACCAGAAACCCCCCCTGCGTGCGCCACTGATTAGGGTGTTTATTCCTTATAGTAACGCTTTGTGGAGTATGTTGGTGCTATATATACATTAGATATTTCATCTGCAGGTTTTAAGTCAAGTGTGGAGAACTGCATCTATATCCTGTAGGACTCATAGGTCTAAGGGGCCATTTGCGGCTGGTATGTTCTGCAGAGTAATTAGGATACAGTAAGACGGGAGCTGGTTCCTTTTCTCAGCACAGATACAAATATATTGATTGACAATTTCCTCCATGACAAATACAAGTTAAATTCCCTCCGACATTAAGATGTTTTATAAATCTAAATTCCCTGCAGCAACATATGACTGCGCTGTCCTGCAAGAAACGCCAGTAATGTAATGATGAGGATTCATTTTCTCATGTTACTTATGACATGAATATAATAAGAACCCAGCACGCCCCATACCCACCCCCCCCCCCCCCAGATAAAGGCGTCAATATGAAGGTAAAATAAATGCCCTGCAAAGAAATCTCCTAGAGAAGGTGAATCCAATGACTTCAAATCCTCTATGACATTCAGTCATTGTGAGGTTACACATGAAATGTATTTATATTGACCCAGGACACAAGGGCATTACCTAGACACACAACATTTACACAATCAAAACAAAATGAGCCCCTGCCTAGAACCACCCAGATTCTGCAGGTGTTTATGTACGGCCCGGGTCCATAGGGAGGTGTAGGACTGACAGCCGGGCTGTGCATTAGATTCTCTCTGTAACTTACCAGAAGGTTGAAGCCATGCTTGAACTTTTGGAAACAGTCTACGAACTCTTCCTGAGGAGGTGCCTGGGCTCGGAGAGTTAGAACACCCTCTAGGTACAGAAAACAAAAAGCATTTTTTTTTTTAGATATTGTGTATTTCATATATAAACAAGTTTTAAATGGTTTTACATGAGATCTAAAAGAAACTTGTACCGATAGCAGGAAATTGTCCAAGCAGGACAGATAAACAGGGACAGATGAGTAGAACAACAAGATTGTCCCAATAAAAGAGAACAGGATGAATATTGGTATCAGATGTGTAATATGTCCCCAGCAGTTTGACGGAGCATTTACTGAGAAACAGGGTAAAAAAGAAATTGCATTTTGTAGCAACACGTTTTATCTTAACGAGATGCTAGTAAATGGAGCATACACTCTAATATAGAACATGTCAGTCATACATACCTCCAGAACTTTTTTTTTTCTTTGATTTTCTTCTTTTGGAAAGCTCAGAAAAGGCTTCGGCTGCTTTTTGTAATTTCGCAATAAAAAACTCGATATCATCGAGAACGTGGTTCAGAATTTGCTGCAAGAGTATTACATTGAACTTTTAAAATAGGTATAATCCTATACATCAGCATAAAGCAGAGTGCAGTCTCCCTGTCCTCAATATATAGGACAGATTCCAGATACTGGACCATGACTCGGGTGTAGAGCAGTATATTTCAACTGGTACACTACACACACACACAGGTAGAGGACTGAGTAATGTACGAATAGATCACATCACAGAAACAGGATCCCATGCATATAACATAGATGAAAGAGTAGATTACTAATAGATCACATCACATACACATGACCACATGCATATAACATGGATGAAAGAGTAGATTACTAATAGATCACATCACATACACATGACCACATGCATATAACATGGATGAAAGAGTAGATTACTAATAGATCACATCACATACACATGATCACATGCATATAACATGGATAAAAGAGTAGATTACTAATAGATCACATCACATACACATGCATATAACATGGATGAAAGAGTAGATTACTAATAGATCACATCACAGAAACAGGATCCCATGCATATAACATGGATGAAAGAGTAGATTACTAATAGATCACATCACAAACACACAGGACCACATGCGTAGAACATGGATGAAAGAGTAGATTACTAATAGATCACATCACATACACATGACCACATGTGTAGAACATGAATGAAAGAGTAGATTACTAATAGATCACATCACATACACAGGACTGAGCAGAGAAAATGTGAAATAAACAGCAGATTACGATCACATAGATCATACAGTGAATACACGGATGAAGTGATCCCTACTCACAACATCTCTGTCGGTTCTGGCTTCAATCATCTGTGTCGTCTCCTCGGTCTCTGCACCAGGCTGGGCACAATCATCTGCACGAGACACAACAAACAAATGGTCAAAGTCAGTCCAGTTCCAAACGGACTGAGCCCCTAAGTGACCAATATAGAAGATACACCCACTCCATGCAGCACGATATAGATCATATAACACACTTACAGTCGCCATATTCCGCCGCCCAGGTGGACCAGGCTGCCACTCGGCTGCGCACATCAACTTGTGTTACAGATCCTGGGGGCACAGGGGCGAAGGCTTGGGGCGGGGGGGGAACTTTGTCACCTGCTGTTATGCTCCTAAAAATAAAAAGAGTGTTTATCATTCAACATCGTAAAAGACAACATGTTTTATTTACCCAAATTCTGTGCATGGATTCAGATTTACATAAACCTGTAGACTACCAATAAACCACAAGCGGTTATAAATTCAGCAGATAGAAACGCCACAAATAGACTAGACAGTAAAACAACTTACACATGTCAGAGATTTACAAGGGCTTCTGGGCAACGCACATTCACTGCTGCCAGTGTACGTATCTGCGTGAGATCACTGTGCGCATACTCAGAGGCCACATGTATAAATGGGAATACAGATTGGCACCTGCGCCCTCTTATGCCTGGAGAGGAAGAACGGGGACTGAAGGGGTGTGCAGTGTACAGTAAGGGCGTGCTGAAACATGCAGACACGCCTGTCACTATGAGGGTCATTTGCAGCTCTAGAAAAATCTACTCAACTCCCAGGTATCCTTCATTAAAATAAGATGGAGTATAAAATATAGTTGTAATCAAATGAGTCAAATCTAGCAAAATTATAAAATACATTCTTACAATTACTTAAAATGAATTATTACATTACACCAGAAGAAGCAGCTCAGTGTGTAAATCTATGCACAGATGTATGAAGCTGTATGGTGCACACTTTGCACCGTTATCAGATTGGTGTCCAGGAAAGCTCAGATCCAGCATCTTGTTATAGGGTCCAGTCGGCTTCATTTCTTAGCAACCAGAAGAGATCTTATTTAAAAGCAAAACGTTACAGTGTAATGACGTAATATAGCGCATGAACGGCTATCCTTTAGGTACGATCCAGACCCGTTCACATATGGGATATAGCAGTCATGAAAATATCTCCCGTTTGTTGTATAGCAGTAAATTCCCTTTCCCATGTAGCTCACAGCTCCTCCATAGCATCATCAGAGAACACGTGATGGATTTTCGCTTTTTAGGTCTGTTTATATTAAGACCGTTTGTTTTCAAATTGGATTTTCTTTGTAGGGATCCTGCTTGTCGGGGTTGTGGTATCGTGAAAACGATTACCACCAGATTTAATGTCTTTGCTGCGGCGGCCCAATGATGCGATAGATAATTTAGCATTAAAATCCACAGTAGATAATTTCCTGATGCAGACTTGTAATTTTTTTGCAGACATGACTGTCCGCATTCCAGACGAAAAATTTCCACTTTGAAAACATTAAAATTTGCAAATTATAATAACTGCGTAGAAAATCCAAAATAGTTTTGTTTTAAAACTTCCGCACAACAGTACATATTAGGGTTATTTCTAATTAATTGATTAATGATCTAATATATAAAAGCCCAGCGGCGTGTGTTTGTGTGTGGAAAAAACTACTGGGTGACAGAGTGCTCAAGCTGCAGCGCCACCTGCTGGGCGGAGTTATATACTACACTGACCTACTAAATTCTTAGCATTATCTAATATATAAAAGCCTAGCGGCGTGTGTGTGTGTGTGTGTGTGGCGATGAAGATGACAAGAACCTTTTTAACACCTTAAGTAGCTTGATTTGACTAGAATGCATGAGTATCATGCACGGGTTACCTTGTTAGTAATATATTCATAAGGATGAGAGGATGAAGAGGTGACTCCAACCTCAATCCGAAAATAAACAAGTATCCATATATTAACGTGTGTTTTAAACAATTAGACCAGATAACGCGCTATATTGATTATATTTCATCTTACATATGCAAACATTATATTTATGACCCCAGTGAAGTAACCATCAAAAGTATTGCCGCAAAACGCAGTTGTACATATGAAGCACGTGGTACATAATGAAGCACGTGGTACATAATGAAGCACGTGGTACATAATGAAGCACGTGGTACATAATGAAGCACGTGGTACATAATGAAGCACGTGGTACATAATGAAGCACGTGGTACATAATGAAGCACGTGGTACATATGAAGCACGTGGTACATAATGAAGCACGTGGTACATAATGAAGCACGTGGTACATATGAAGCACGTGGTACATAATGAAGCACGTGGTACATAATGAAGTACCACTGCAATGCCGGGGCTGCTGTGGGAACCATGTGTGGACCCCGATCCCCAACAAAACATTTTCTCTCTTCAACGTCAGACTAACGCTGCTAACAAATGGAGGAATAGCGCATAGCCGGAGAGTCTTCAGCAGGATCCCACTGAAACCAGTAAGATCCTCACTGAGCATTACTTTGCTGCATAATAAATTGACTAAATCTGCTGTCCCCATAGAGCATCGGTAAGCTGAGGTAATTAGGTTAAGGCCAGAGACATTAACCCATTTTTACGTAACGAGGGGAAGAGCCTTTTGCTGGCTCTTTGCAGCTTGTTAAATAGACCCCTTAATTTACTTATACCCCATTCATACTGCACCAAAATCCCGGGTTTTTGCCGGGGCGAGCTCAAACGACCCGGGTCTTGGTGCAGTATGAATGGTACAAGTCCAAAATCCTGGGTCTAAAAACCCGGGTCTTCAACCCGGGATTTATCGAAGGGTAATTCCCGGGTCGGACCCGGGTTGCCTGCACTATGGATGGTGCAACCATCCATTTTCAAACCGGGTTGCACAGAAAACATGCTGATTGGCTGTCTGCCTGTCTCTGGAGGATGATGTCATCGGTGGAAGCCCGTGGGAGATTGTAGAAGCTTTTTAGGAGAGATGGTGGATGGTGTACTCAACATCAAGCTGAAGCAGAAACGTTTTTTTTGGGAGAAAATTGCTTTTATTATTTCACAAAAAAAGTGTTTATTTACAGCAATTATGACACACTGGATGGAGGAAGAGGTGCGTGAGCTGCTGAATGTCAGAGGGGAGGAAGAAATTAGAAGGCAAGTGACTGGGACTGTGAAGGATGCCACAGTGTACTACAACATCGCCAAAATACTCACACAACGTGGCATAAAGAGGACACAGAAACAAGTCCTGAACAAATTGAAGTCCCTGCAGAAGTAGTACACTAAAGTCCATGACCACAACAGGCGCAAAAGTGGCGCTGAAAGAATGGACTGGCCCTTTTATGACCAGTGCAATATGGTCTTTGGACATTCTCCTCTGACAAATCCAATTGCACTGTCATCTTCTAGCAATGTGGATGCGGCTATACCAACACCACCAGAGAGCACACAGACAAGCGAGGCCGCAACGGTAATAATAGAAGATTCTATTGAAGACACCCCAGAACTGGAGTGCTCTGCCACAACAGAGGACACCAACATGTCTTGGGAGGCACTGAACGATTCACAGCCATTCCCTGCTGCGCAAGTCGTTACAGATACTTCGCAAGAAACACAGCCAGAACCAGTGCCGGTGTCAGAGTCTACACCAGGTCCCAGTTTACGCTCCAACAGTAAGTATCTTTAATAATCTCACATAATAACCAACTATATATACATACCAATATATCTACATAATTGAAAAAAAAAAATGAACCGTATAAACATAACTGCCAAAAACAGAGAACTATATCAACAGAAATGCAAGCCAAATACCAATAAATATATCTACATAACTTTAAAAAAAATATATATGTTTGAACATAACTGGCAAAAAAAGAGAAGTATATCAACATAAATGCAAACCAAATACCAATATATCTACATAACTTAAAAAAGAGAACTATATCAACAAAAAGCCCAAAAGACAAATATAATACACTCCAAAGTATTAAAACATTAACACGCATATGTTGCAGTGTAAAACTACTGGGCAAGAGGGAGGAGGCCTCAAGCACATATCAGCTTACAACACTGCTTTTTTGTTCTGCCACATTATATATTCTAATGTATGTTTTACTGTGTTTTTTTCTACGTACAGTTTACAACATTCCTAAAAAACGCAAAAGGTCCAACAAAATGGAGCAAGCAACTAAAACAATGACAACTGTCATGATGGATCAACTGCGGGAGATGGACAGCACCATGAGGGAACACGAGAATAGACAACTGCAGTGTTTCATGGACAATGAGCCGGAACTCCAGGACTCTTTCCTCATGCAAATCATGCGGTAAGGAGATGAAGCGATAATACAGGGCTTCCAGCAATGCCGTGGGTGACTTCATGCACTAGAGTGCACACCGTGGATATCCCCACTCCAAACAAGCAGGAGATTGTCCGGTATTCTCCGGGGGTAGCATACCACCACAACACAATAGAAAGGCGCCTACATGGTGGAATAGGTTTCCCAAAGTTAGTGGCCTTCCTGGAAAGTGCTGGGGTAATAAGGTCCAGCACATAGTTAAATGTCTCACGTGACATTCTGAAGTGTTGCATCCACTGCTGTTCCTCAAACGCTTCCACAGTAGATCAGAAAACTTCTCTGTGGAAACACTCTCTGGCACGCATGGTTCAGTTACTGGCAGCACTGAATCTCAAAATTGAGGCAATGCTGGCCCTGAGAAACACTCTCCTGCGCATATACAGACACCGAGTTTTCTTCTGTTGTGCCATAAACTTCGCCTTCCTCCTCCTGAACTGGGACTGTGCAAGAGTGCACAGTGTCAGCAGCTGCAGCAAACTCTCATTTGCTGCATAAAACAGCAAAAAAACACTAGTAAACAATAAACATGAACTCTGGGCTACACAAAAGTGAGTCGTCGGCCATGATGAAAAAGTAATGTGGTAAACAATCACCACCCACATCTTTATGCGTCAACAAACCAGTCACCTTTCAATGACATCACCATTTTTCAGCCAATGAAAACTGCTCTGGTGATGACTCCCACAAATTGCCAGGGCACAGACTTGTGCAGTATGAATGGGGTCAACCCGGGAAATTCCTGGGTCCGAGGTGCAGTATGAATGGTGTTTCTGAGCTGGGACGCTCAGAGCCCCGGCAAAAACCCGGCTTGAAAAACCCGGGATATTGCCGAGGCGGCAGTATGAAAGTGGTATTATTGACACAGATGAAATCAAATAAAATACCTTAGGATAACGAACTCCCACTTATTCAAGATTATACATACGTAATGCAGGCTATTATGCATAGAAATTATAGGGTGATTATTCTAAGACTAGAACATAATGTCACAAGTAGTCACATAGTCAAACAATTTACACAACATGACTGTATATCAATGTATATCACATTTGTTCTGAAATGAGCACACTTTTTGGAGGTTGTACTTAACTCTTTCCAAGAGTGCTCAGAGGGATTGTAATATAGTGGTTTAAGGTCTGTATACAACACACAGTAAGCATGTTTAACTCAGCCTGTTGGATATTGAAATATATATCTCAAACACCATCACTTAAATCAATATTATGGGCTCATATATCCATCTCTATTGTCTCATTCAGACCCTCTGAAAAGCACCAGACTGTTGCTGAAGACCATTATAACATCACTGCTGAAAAGCACCAGACTGTTGCTGAAGACCATTATAACATCACTGCTGAAAAGCACCAGACTGTTGCTGAAGACCGATGCTTTTCAGCAGTGATGTTATAATGGACTGTAGTTTAGAATAATTAAGGCATCAATGCTGAAAAGCATAAGACTGTTGTTGCTGAGGGCCTTTATAGCATCACTGCTGTAAAGCACTGACTGAAAAAAACCTATTGTTGTTAATTACTGGTGAAAACTGAACACCTAGAAAATATGAAATAAACGTTATTCCTCTTTACCATCCCACTGGCGTGTGGATAGTGAGCGACACAAAGGCATGGGTTATAAATGGATGGAGATACCAGTAAGGGTTAATCTCTGGGCAGCCCCCAGGACACAAATGCAGCATCAATGAGGTGAAGGAGCTACTGGAGCTTCAATACAATTGAAGCAGAATAGACAGACCAATGCTAGAGTTTTAGGTTTGTAATTATTTTACAGAAAATAGTGATAGGTGGTCAGTTAAACTGCATAATATTGTTCTAAGATTGTTCACAAGTCGTCATATTCAGACCATATGAACAACAAACCAAAGTCTGTAATGAAATACACATAGAAGAGCTCTCCCTGGACATTGTAGACCATTTCCCCAAGTGTGGAGGCTCGGGCATCAAGATACCAGCTTTATCTGGCCCGATTATACCGACTTCACGCTGGCTGGGCACCCAGGTGTGCCATACTATACCAGGGAAGCATACCCAGTACCTTCTAGGGCAGTGTTTCCTCAGGGCCTCCTGACAGTGCAGGTTTTCTAGGTCACAAGTGAAATCATTAGTACAACCTGTGGGTCTTTCAATATGTGTCAGTCAGTATAGAATACACCTGTGCTACAGCAAAGAGATCTGGAAAACATGGACTGTAAGGGTTCCTGAGGACTGGGTTTGGAAAACAGTGTACTAGGGATCCTACAGTTAGTAATGTACAACACTATATTTACTATCATAAAAATAATGACTTAAAATCTATACACAAACAGTAAATAAATGCCGTGCAGGTTTACCACATTATCTGTCCCTTACCCCGCTAGTGTTAGTCCCCGGATGTCCTGACCTGCTGAATCCAGACCACGACCCAACAACCTCTCCTCTACTCAGTCCAGCAGAAGCCTAGACTCCAACGCTGCAGTTCTTCCCAGGATGAAAGAAACCACCTCCCCTCTGTCTCTGGCTTTCCTCTATGACCCAGGGGCTAGCCTTAGATAGTGGGATCCTCTGAGAGTGTCTGGCCCTTCTCACCCTAATACATCTCTTGGTCCCCTGCTGGGCTGACACCAAGGTGTCCGGCTGAGTATGACCTGAGACAATGGGGACATACTCCCAGTATTAACCCATTACAAGCTTTTTCAGCCACAACCAGTTTTCAGCTGATCAGGACTTCCTATACATAAAAGAGGGAGGAATGAATACAGGTACAGCCCCCCCCCCCCCCCTTGTATCCTGGAACAGGACCCTACCCAATCCCTACCCATAACCCACCTGGCTTCAATTTAATAATGTATAACAGCATCACCGCAACATGAACTATACACATTTTTACAATGGGTAAGAATGAAATAGTCTCCTATGCAGGCGTGGCTGTAATGTCCCTTTATGTAGTTAGACACTTGCACTGCTTGTGAAAAACGAGGGACAGGCTGGTTAAGGTAAAATCAAACTTGTTTTGTCACAATGGCGAAGGTAAAAGTACTTAAACATATAATAAGAAGCCATTAGAGTAGAACTGTGTGTAGCCTACATCAGCTATAATGACAAACTCATATAACCTGGAATAAGTTGATCCAAACTTACGATTCCTCCCCTGAAATCACCACAGTCGAGGCTAGAAAATACCATTCAAAGCTGAAATAACCCAGCTCTGCGTGTTACTCAGAGATGGGACTGAAAGGTGTTCGGATACTACCACTCACATTTATCTATACAATCTAATTAGACATTACCCGGCTCCTGAAGGCCGACATAGTCCTGCGTTACAGAGTACAGAGGCTTCCTCTGCTCAGACAAGATAATCCGGGAATATGTTCAGGAAATAAATTAAGTAATAGTTTTGGAGTGCGGATTCGCCATGCTCATATATTGCTGGTTATTATTTACTAATGGAACTAAAAGCCAGGAAAAGACAATGGCCTGCGAGACACATCTGTGTCCTGCTCATAAGCTCCAGAAAATGCAATTTATGAATCTAGAGCAGCCACTGAAAAGGTCTGGTATCCTCTCTGAGAAAATATCACATCTCCGGGTCCGAAAACAACCCCAAATATCAGCTGGTTCCTCCAAATGGACATTACAGTATAACACTGTTCAGTACAAGTCACAGCAAGACAAGAAGCATTTACCTGAGCTGATCTGGCCGCGTCCTTGATTTTCCTCCTCTGCTGTCGTCAATATCTTGCTGGATACTAGAAGCCTGCAAAGTGCACAAATCACAATCAGACACTGTCATGGATAAAAGGACCCACAACAACACAGCACCACAAGACACCAATGTGCAGGATAATATGGTGCAGGGTGGGGTGAGACATGCACAACTGCTGCTTAAAGCAAAACGTACTCACAGAACTCTGCTCTGACACAATGAAACCAGCAAACTGCAGTTTGGTGCTAGATACAAAACCAGATTTTATCAGGGGTCAAAATAAATCAGAACAACATTATAAAGAGTATTAGGCGTTGTTAAAATAACAACATATAGTAGTCGGCTCATTAAGAATAGTGTATGTAAAAATATACAAATAAATCACTCCAATTTAAGCTAAAAAAAATATATGCATCATAAAATGGATGTTTAATATGTTAGTAACCATCTATATTATTGCTCAGTCCAATAATCAAAGTTCCGCACGGATAAAGTAGCTAATTAGATTTATGTAGTGACCAAGAACAATATAGCTTTGAAAAAGTTTGATAAGTAAAATTAAATGAGTCATATGTCCCTTCGCATTTTCTGCATGTTAATTATCAGTTGTTATTGCATTGATAAGAAATGATTTAGTGTATATCATTCAGTTAGCATCTCGGCTCAAGTTAGAGCCTGTCCCCGCGAAGAGTCTATATATCACATATCTTCTGCGTTAGGCTTTTATTAAATGTCCCGTAACATAAATTTGCCTAAAGTCTTGACTAATAAGCCCCTATACACCAGAGCAGATACTGCTTTAAACTAAATGGAATATAACGGAGCCTGATTCTTCTATTTGAACGTACTTGTATCTGGATACTTCGGAACTACTGCAGATATGCAGGACTTGGCTAACACAGAATCTGCTACAGATTTTATTATGGAAAATACTTTTTCTTAAGGAACATTCAATCGAGCTCATGAAAGGTTATACACACTGAATTTGCAGTACTTTTCTGAATTAGTGTGAACAAGATTACGTTCCATTTGGATAGAGAACTAAGCTCTGTAATAATAATCAACTGCTTTATCTGTGTGGAGCTTTGATTATTGGACTGAGCCGTAATATAGATGGTTACTCACAAATTAAATTATCACTACGTGGTCACGCCCCCTTCGGTGGCTATAGAAAGGGCCCCAAAAACTACAGGGGCTGCAAATTACTCTTGGCAGACCTGAGTATGATACATACTGTTTTAGCCTAAAAGGGATAAAATTATTTGTATATTGGTATATGACATTATTCCACTCTTTATGGTGATATTATTTGTTTTATTTTGGTAATTTTTTTGCTTAAGGCTCTGGTGTTACCTTATGTGAGTAGCGATTATGACAAGTGAAGCCATAACCTAAACCACTGTGAACTCGTGTGATAGGGCCGACGTCTGGTGGTTACCAGTTTGTAGATTAAGTCTACTGCAGATTTAAGGATAGTATATAGCTCCTCCCAGGGCATGCTAGTCCTTTCTCTGCTGGAATCCCCCCCCCCTCAATTTTACAATGTATATAGGTTATGTTTAACCAATATACTTTGCCTTCGATACAGAGCAGGCACAGTTGGCAGAAAGGCGACCAGTTCTTACTGTGCGATCGCTGATTGGCCGCAGGCCGCTACCCTGCTCTTGGTCCCCTTGTGAGGGGGATCCCTTGACCTGCCCCTTGTGCGGGCATGTCATTGGGAGTCACTCTGATGCCAGATTTAGCACTGGCCAATCGCAAAGGTCCTGAGACCAGTGGCAAGTGCCGGATGGCCATACTCTGGCTATTGGCTGTGCTGCCTCCTCCGCCACCATTTATCTGTAATAAACTATGACCAACAAAGTCCTGTGATCTGTCTTTAGTAGTTCATAATTAGTACTTTAAGGTTTAATTGTGTGTTTATAGCAGCAAAAGTGAAACCTCTTCAATCTGCAGTTTAAAAGAGATTTGCGATATAGAACTTAGAAATATCTGATCCCTGATAAACTATTTAAATTATTCAGTGAATTATTGTATGATCGTAAGATGCCGCTTATATGCAGGAATACCTGTACAGACCGAGAAGTATCTTATATTTACAGCATCCGTTTCAACCTAAACATTTTATCATGAGAACTAGCACTTAAATCAATTATGTTACATATTTATAACATTAGATCATTTGTTGCTTAAGTTTCTTACAGAGCTGCGTTATTCTTCCAGTAAATCAATTCATTATCTCAGCACTTTTATATAAGAACTCCTCTAAATAGTGTCTGAAATCAGCAAATACTTGAACACACATCACAACCTGCAATTGGGAGGTCTCTAAGCTTGGAAAGTATGATTTGAAGGAAATTATTGAGTACTTCCACAATATCCATCTTCTGTTGCATCTATCATGACCGGTCCATTAACATAAAGAGATTCCAGGCTTGGTACAGAAGCCTCTTGAAGCAGAACTTGAGATTTGATAACTATTCTTCTAATTAGTGAAGTCTTCAGTCGCCCTTGGATCATTGGATGATGTAACTATTAGATTGTCCCACACTCACTGCCACATGCTTGTCTCACAGGACGACCTCACATTCTGTGCTCTGGATAAAAGGTTGTGAGTATTCTGCTTTAACTTTATTTCTCCTGTGAAGCCATCACCAATGTTCAGGTTTGCAATATTCCGTTTATCATTTGAAACAAAACTGCTATCACCTTTCAATATTATTAACATATAAGTTTAAAGAGGCTAATATGTTAACTTTGGTGGTGAAATGTACTTTATTCATAACAAAAGTATGTGTTGGATGTTTTGTTTTCTGCAGTGCAAGGAAAGATCAACCTAAAAGTCTGGAATAAGAGACATTTAAAGAATTCCTTCACAAAACACAAAATCTGTTTTTCAGTTTATGGTTTTCATTGTGCATCACAGCGGTCGATCCGAGGACTAAATCCCCCAGACAGCATGCAGAGCATTCCAAAATAACACATCCACACAGTGCAACAGATACAGAAATGTGCATGAGGGGATGGAAACGTGGATTGTAGGCATGTAGTGGTGGGGGTGGGATGGAAATGTGCGTGGGGATGGGGTAGGGTGAAAATGCGGTTGGGTGGGATGGAAGCGAGCGTGGGAGTGGGATAGAAGTGCTGGACTAACACTCGTTCCAGCCTTACCTTGACCTCCTCACACTGAAAGAGGTGCAGATCGGCTTTGCTTTGTGTTGGCTCTTTGCAAACAAGGGCAAGAATGGAATCGTATCTGCAGGCATTCATCACAGCCTTACAGTGCTGTATGGTACTTGCTGGGAAACTTTCTAATTCATTCTGCACAGAAATGAGATGACAAATTGCGCCTGTCCTGTTGTATCTAGTGTTACATGAATGACTGCTGGGCGGGTGGACACAATGCAAACAGCATAGAGTACAGCAAAGCAGACACAGGATTTATTATACCTGTCCCCAGTTACCCATAACAGCATATGAAACGCTACCGGTAATGATGGACAATAGTGATATGAACGTTCTCTCAGTATCAGACTCTTCCATCTTTCACTATTGCCGAATCCAACATCAGTGTCCCCACCCCCATCCCCGATTGGCTGACACTACTGAATACTAAGCTGAGCTCCCACATGTTAGAGACGTCAACATGTGACAAAGGGCGGACAGCTCTTTGCTGGGTCATGGCGGCTGGATAGCTTTACCATGGCTGGCTCACGCTACTACACCTGCCGACTGGCTCACGCTACTACACCTGCCGACTGGCTCACGCAAACACACCTGCCGACTGGCTCACGCAAACACACCTGCCGGCTGGCTAACGCTACCACACTTGGTTCACGCTACCACACCTGGCTCACGCTACCACACCTGGCGGCTGGCTCATGCTGCCACGCGTGGCTCACGTTGCAACACGTGGCGGATGACTTGTGCTAACACACCTGCGGCTAACTCATGCTACTACACCTGCCGGCTGGCTAACGCTACCACACTTGGTTCACGCTACCACACCTGGCTCACGCTACCACACCTGGCGGCTGGCTCATGCTGCCACACGTGGCTCACGTTGCCATACGTGGCGGATGACTTATGCCAACACACCTGCGGCTAGCTCATGCTACTACCTCTGACTCACAAGCTGCTATAAAACAATGAAAAAGGAGATGAGAATATATGAGAATTACCTTGGACTCTATATCATACAGACTAACACCTTTGTCATCAACTTGCAGAAACATATCCTGGGTCCACACTTTTCCTTTTGCATCAAGTAACTTTAGTTTCCGGATCCCATCATCCACGGTTAACACGGCATCTTTCCGATCCATGATGAACGTGGTGAGATGCTGCGGTACATTGTCAGAGCGTATTCACAACAGGTCTGCAGCTTCTCTCCAGGACACATGGGGTGCAATGTCATGGGGGATTTGGGGAATTTACAGTGCAAACAGGTGGCTTCTCGAAATCTTTATTTACTTTGCTTTGTAAGCTTAATTCATTGCCAGGGCTCCATTAAAAGCAATATTAAGTGAGTCTCTAAAGTAAACATTTACTTAGCCCAAACAACCCAGCAAAAACATCCTCTTGTGCCTGTATTTTATTCCATGTGTTATAAAGCACAGAAAAGTAAACCTTTCCATACATTCTGATACCTGAAAAACTGTACATGAAACATCTAAAACATATCTAGAGAAAAAAAGGGGAATTTATTTCAGTTTGCACATTTCAATTCATGCCAGTACTATTACTACAATGTACACAGTGAAACACAGTGAGATGGCATGTTCTGTAACATATACACAACCAATATATACACACACATTATAATATCTACTATATAAATGCCTAGTGGCGTGTGTGGAAAGGAAAAAAAACCAAGCTGCAGCGCCACCTGCTGGGCAGAGTTATACACTGACCTATATATTTCTTGAAGGAGAAGTGACAGTTGGGAGTGGTTGGTGGTTGCCGGGGGTGACAGTGGGGAGTTTTTAACACCTTAAGTAGCTTGATGAAGGATGTGGCGATGAAGATGAAGGATGAGGTGATGGAGAAAAATGATGAGGTGGTGACATGTTGACAAAACCACGTTAAAAAAGGGCGCTTGCGTCGGGAAGTAACGCTCTTCCCCTGAGGAGGCCTGGGCTAGGCTTTAAATGCATGACAAGAACCTTTTTAACACCTTAAGTAGCTTGATTTGACTAGAATGCATGAGTATCATGCACGGGTTAATATATATATATATATATATATATATATATATATATATATATATATATATATATATATATATATATATATATATATATGTGAGAGAGGATCAGGTCCTGATCCTCTGTCACCCACTGAGCGGACTGACCAGAGCCCGCCGCCCCCATCCACTGAGCGGACTGACCTGAAACCCCCCCATCCACTAAGCGGACTGCCCAGATCCCCCCCACCCACTGAGCGGACTGACCTGATCCCCCCCCCCCCCCCCCACCCACTGAGCGGACTGACCTGATCCACTCCTTACACCCAGGGTGATTGATTTGAAACTCCCTCCCCCGAGTTGACTGATATAGCACCTCTGTACACCAGAGGATGCCATTCATTGAACCTCCCTCTTGTGTTCAGACCTCTACAAGACAGCAGACACATTGTAGGCACTGCAGTGGGGTCTACCAGTGCCTTCCAGATTTTGCGGCAGTTTTCTAGGGGTGCCTTCTCCCACATCAACCCTCTTAGCATCCTATACTTCCAGACTATAGGACCTCTACCCACAATCAAGTCCATCAAGACATATTATGTCCTACAGATCACTGAGATGAGCAGTGGACAAATAAGATTTTCCAGAAGGGAACAGTCAGCTCATGTGCTAGTTATGTAGCGACTACTGGGGTTCCCGTTACTGGATAGTTACCCACTGCTACTGCAGCTGCCCAACCAATCACACGAGAGGGTCATGTATTGTAGAGTGAAGGGATAATTGTAAAAATATCAAACTACTGGAAGTCAGGCCAAACCTCCCACAAGTGTAACATACATGCTGCAGAACCATGAGAAATGGACAGAAGTATTAAACGTGCTCTAAACTGTAACCAGAACATTGTGCATAGACTTGCTCAAAATAAAGTGAAAAAAAGCCACAATTTTCACAAAAGTTACACTTTGACACAGCTAAATGCGCAATTGTGAAATAAGCTGAAACATGAGTACAAATCTGTACACAACATCAACTGTGCAGCCCATGCCGGCCCCTCCTCCATCTACACATGTCCAAAGTCAGTCCCCCTCCCCACACACACTCAAATCCCCCCTTCTGCGCGTGGCTAAAAGCCAGTCCCCCTCCCCACACACACTCAAACCCCCCTTCTGCGCGTGTCTAAAAGTCAGTCCCCCTCCCCACACACACTCAAATCCCCCCTTCTGCGCGTGGCTAAAAGCCAGTCCCCCTCCCCACACACACTCAAACCCCCCCTTCTGCGCGTGGCTAAAAGCCAGTCCCCCTTCCCACACACACTCAAACCCCCCCTTCTGCGCGTGGCTAAAAGCCAGTCCCCCTTCCCACACACACTCAAACCCCCCCTTCTGCGCGTGGCTAAAAGCCAGTCCCACCACCACCACCACACACACGCGCGCACGCGCACACACACACACAGTCTCCCCATCAAGTGTTTGGACAAGGTCAGTCCCATCCCCATCTACGTGTAGCGGGTCCCATCCCTGCTCTAAGCCCAGGTTGAGGTGCTGACGTCATGTGTATACCAACGATGGACCACATGCAAAAATGTTCTTTTCTGGTAATTGGGGTGAGAGCCATACAATAAATATGTATGCAACAACCAAGGCACATTTAGATGACATAGAAGATGGATGATATACAGGACCAGGACGCTATATAAACAATAATAATGATTTCAAGGACATTTTGATCCAGATTGAACTCAAAACTTTTCCAAAATATATTGCAAGTTTTGACAAGCGCAAGTCTTTGTGTGCAAATAACAATGCACAAAATAAAATTACATCACTAAAAATGCTGAATCTATGAGAATCCTGTACATGCAGCCATTACTCAGTGTATAACAGTGGTTTGTATACATTGCATTGAGCCAGACCTTCTGGTACTGTACCATGCAGTTACTATTTATATCACACCTCCTATTCACTGCTTATTCCTAACACCAGCTTCCATTAGCTTCATATCTCTATACAATAAAATCATCCTGATGAATGTAAGAGAAGCACATTGTATTATATAAATACACAATGTAACTTTGTAATTACCTCAACGCGATACTGGGAAGTTTCCGATATGACGCTAACAGTATCCCGGGCATAGTTTTTCCTTTGCTCTGTGAAAAGAAAGATTCACAAATATTAAACCGGGTCTGTGGTAGAAGACTCAATATCTGCAGGAAACAGATCATCAACCGGGACTGGTGGGGAAACGGCGCGATGGGGAACCGCGGTGTCTGGTTCAAACAATTATTTGTATACATGTGGTTTTCCAGCCATGTACCGATACATCAATACGTGCATCTAGTAATATTTCTTCACCTCAACAGTGACAATAATGTGGGTCAAAGTGGATATATTTTGGTTTAATGGTTAAGTTTTAATTTAAAGGACAAAATAAAAAAAAAATTAGATGAGTTTATGAAGATGCAAATTAAATGCTCATAAATGGTGAAAATGTTTCCATTTTATGTTTGTAATTGACTGAAAAATCCCTATGAATAGCTCCCAAAATTCAGAATCCCGAAAACCGGACAAAATAAGCCCCGCCCCAACTCCGCCCAATTACGACCAAACACTGCCCACAAAAGGTCATATGTCAAAACATACCCCCTTTCCCATTAAGCCACACCCCATTGTGGGCAGCGAATCAGGACATCCCGCCAAAATATGTACAGTTGGGGCCCTTACATTTTTTGTAAATATCCCCCCCCCCCCCCCCTTAATCAGAATGTGAAAACAATGTCGGTACTTTAGTGCGTCTCACAGAACTGATAAATGGGGGAATTTCTGAAATTCAGGAAGAATGAAAAGGACTGAAGTAAATATGTTATGTACAAAACACCTCTAATTACTGTTAGCACAGTGCAGTCATGTGTGTGGTTCTTGTACAACTCTCAGACAGAACCAGGAGATACCAAGGTGCTAGTGTAGATCAATGTGTGAAGAGACCGCTATCTGGGCAACAAGGATAGATATAAAACGTGCAGCAATTGTTATAGGAATGTGTGTCATGGAATATAGTATAATGGAGCCACATTAATAACTAATATTGGGATACACAAATAATGGGTGTTCTAGATATGCCTTTCCCTAGTCAGTGGGGATCACTTCATGTACAGGGACCAATCACTGATCCAGCACAGAGCTCCCCAATAATGAATAGTGACACACTGGACTAAGGGCGAAGTCATATCAGCATTGTAGAAAACCACCTTTTCCGAACGCTGCGGCGTGACCGCTGTCATATCACTGCGTACATGCGTTCTAGATGTCCCATCATATGATGTCATACTTCCCACTAAACTATCTACTCATTGTCACCAGAACATTTTATATTCATACAATAAAACAAAATCACATTCAATTTCATCACTCAAGACAAGTATCTAATGTTCAACACAAAGGTCTCAAGGAAAATGCACTACAAACCACACACATTAATATATGTAATATTACACATTATGTATTACTCTGCACACAGCTCTACCACCCACATCGTCACCATTACTATATACACATTACTAGAGATGAGAACTGACCCCATGATTTGGTTCTAAAACCATCATCGTGCTTTGGTTTTAGACAAAATTCCTCATGTGTTCTGGATTTCATTAAAAATTGTGAAAAGCAGGTGAAATCATGTAATTTTGAGCTGTATTTGTTCAATACATTCCCGTTTATTAAAAGATATGATCCCAATGAAACATAGTGACAGAGCACTGGCTGATAGGATGATCATTTTAGAAAAGAAGATAGACCAAGGTGGGCCTCACCCAGAAGTGAAACAGTGGGATAAAAACCACCAACTTAATTGTAATTCTCAACGTTAGACAGCATGTGTTACATAGTGTAGAGAGGCAGTAATAAAAGCTCATTAGACAGATAGCAATGGTATCAATAGCCATTTTAGGCAAGACGATAGATCAAGGCCATAATGTAAAATAGTCAAGAGGGAATTGTCCCTGGGATCTCCCACCAGCCCATAAATTAAAAAGACCATGCATAGTTTAACAAATCAAGCACTTCCGCAAAATGCAATGCTACTTTTGTGGTTGAAATACATGATTTATTTTGGCGCACACAGAAGAAAACATTTTGGTTGTTGCTTGTTGAACTGTAGAACAGATAGAGATTCTAACAATTTACTAATCATCATTAGGCTAACAGTAGTTGCCTTTCTCAATGTTGCCAATGTCATCACCCTCATCACGGATGTCAATATCAACATCACACAATATTAGTTCATGCCCATTGGAATCCAGCTTTACAGATTCTACTTGCAATTTGACTGCAACAATGGTATTCCTAATACAATTTGTAGTTCATTTTGATGAACACCAGTTTTTCAACATTTTGGGGAAATATCCTACTACATCTATTTATATAGCGCCAGCAAATTCCGTAGTGCTTTACAATTGGATCACTCACAATGTTCCCGGCTGTATTCAACTCTCTTTCAGAGTACACAATGGGGGGTGGGCAGCCTAAGTACCATAGTTAGTTTGTAAAAGGGGCTCCAAACTGCCTTTTTTCCTCCCAGAATTCAATGGGACTTTCTGAGATGCTCATTGTTTGGTGTATCAGATTGAGATGTGGTAGAGGTCTCGATATATTTGAGCATTTATTTTAAGCCTGACCAGATATCATAATAACCTTGCACATTGGTGTGCTCTGCTGACTCATCATCAGGGTGAAAAGGGTGAATTTTTCTTAGAAAAGGTCATTTTTCTGAAGCAGGGGATGTGTCACGTGTGACTTGAGCCGATAGCTTGCTCACAAAGCTGTTTGCATCTGTGAAGATTTGTGTCAGTTGGAAATAAAGACATTACATATGACTTAAACCTAGGATCAAGCAGAGTTGCCAAAATGTAGTGATACAATTTCAAGATGTGCACACTCTTGGGTCCTGACGAAGGGAAAAATAGAAATTCATCTACAAGGCCAACACACATTGAAGGAGATGAAAGTTAGCAGTTCTTCAGAGTCTCCAGCTGATTTTCCAGTAGTTTGATTAGGGCTATGACATGACTCAAGCTGGCAGTGTCTGAGCTCACTACATTTGTTACAATTTCAAATTGTTTGAGTAGCTTGCATAAAACTGAAAGGATTCTCCAATGTGCTGGAGTAATGTAACATGTCCCCCCGATCCCCATCTCATGGCTTGATGTGTAGCTCTTGATGGCTTGTTCCAGTTACTCCAGTCGCTGAACCATATAAAGTGTAGAATTCCACCTCTAGACTACCTCTTGCTTCAGTTGGTGGCATGGCTGCTGCAATGATCTACATGTGGTCGCTGAATGACGAAAAAACCCGTAAATTTTACGGGCCGCAGGCAGCATCTGCTGCACAGACCTAATTTTTTAGTCAATTATGAACTCCCAAGTTTATATTATGTTTGCTCCGTTATCGGCAATGCGGAATCCCGAGGAGAGTCTTAGCAGATTGAGCCATTTCACTATGATATTTCTGGGTTTTTTTTCAACGAATACACCGGTACATTTCTTAGTGAAGCCAGGATACAGGGGATACAGAGAGTAGCTTGCCTGTGAATGACCTGGCATTGTGTGCTAGCACTAGTATACTGAACTGATAAGGGGGATGCTGCTGCTGCTGCTGATGATGACGACAAACTTACCCAGTGAGCTGTCGTGGTCATAAAGTCTTTTGTTTAACCAGTCAGTACCAGTTGTCCACATACCCGTAGTTAAGTGGATAGTCGGTACAATGGCATATTCAAGTGACTAAATGACTTCTTGATTAACCTCCCAGCTGAGGAATTGCTGTTCAATTTTTACCGGAAGTTAAGTTTTGCCACATTTTCAGATCTGAATTTGGCGCAGGAAACCAGGGTATGACTCGGTACTGCAAAACTTGGATCTGTTGGATTTCTCTGAATACAAACTGCTCATCTCTATATATCACACATTATTTATTACTCTCCACACCACTCCACCACACCCAACTCCAACATTATAATATAAATTTCCAGTGGTCAAAGTGCATATTTATAAGTGTTGGTATGGAAAAAAATATGTGAATGGAATTTGATAGTTTTAGAATGAAGGCAGAAGGAGAAATGTAGGTATGACAGGTATGTACCCCAGGACTTCTGTCTCAACTCACACAGACAGGAGATAGCGAGAGATACAACAATATCTTTATTAGAAGTTTTCCTAATAAGTTCTCTAATTCAGCAAGAGAATAAAAACATTTGAATATAAACCAGACGAACAGGACCCAATAAACACCAGTTTACTGCTAGACTTCCCACAACTTCTCCACATTGTCTGCAATTAATGCCCAACCGATTTGGGTGCTATATGATTGAATAGTATGGTGCAGCCTGGTGGCTCAGTGATTAGCACTTCTGCCTCACAGCACTGGGGTCATGAGTTCAATTCCCAACCATGGCCTTATCTGTGTGGAGTTTCTACATTGTCCCCATGTTTGCGTGGGTTTCCTCCAAGTGCTCCGGTTTCCTCCCACACTCCAAAAACATACTGGTAGGTTAATTGGCTGCTATCAAAATTGACCCTAGTCTCTCTCTGTCTGTGTGTGTGTAGTAGGGAATTTAGACTGTAAGCTCCACTGGGGTAGGGACTGAAGCAAATGAGTTCTCTGTACAGCGCTGCGGAATCAGTGGCGCTATATAAATAAATGGTGATGGTATTACAAGTCTCCAATTATAGAATAAGCCAGGGAGAGCAAACGAGTCTGTAAATCCAAGAAATCCTTGTAATCTAGTAGTTACAGCTCTCCCAGTCACAATCCTCAGCACACAGAAGAAGAGCGTATAGAAGTCCATCCTGTAAAGGGTAGTCTTAGGAAAAGGTCTCCCCTGATTGGTAGAATTCAATGGGGGGCTGTACAAGAGCATAGTCATATCTCAGGCCCAAGATGAGTCATCCCCCAACCCTGCTGTTTTCATGCCACAATGTCTGACTTGGTCCTAGGGAAGAACAATTGGATCTTGAGGTCATGAATCCCTGGCTGATAGCCAGTCACTCCCTGTTTGAACCCCTTCTAGTCATTTGTGATGTCAGAGGGGCTCCAGCTGCTCCCAGCTTCCTGTCCTTAGTGTCTTACAGGAACTGACTGATCCAGAATAAAACAAACAATAGTTTACCACTCAATCCTATACTCTGGGCGACTGCTGGGACATAGCAATCTTGGTTATGTCAATCTTGGGTTTTCAGGAGTTCCGATGGTCATCTTAAAACACTGACAGGACAGGCCTTGGACAGTCCATTCTGTCACACCTCATACAGCAGCCACTTCCACCACTGTACATTACTTATTACTAGAGATGCTCACTGACCCCCGTGTTTTGGTTTTGGATCTAGATTACCGTCGTGTTTTGGTTTTGCCAAACCGCCCTTGCGTGTTTTGGTTTTGTTTTGCAATTTTGTTTAAAAATCAATGTTTTTGGGCATAAAATAACCGAATTTAGTGCTCCACCTGTTTCTTGCATAAGTAAGGTTATTCTAATGCTAATAAATTAGGAAGAAAACCGTTTAATCCCTGGTAGGCCGTCCTTAATTCTGCACACAAACCTGATTGTCTTCCTCTCCATCTTAGTCTATTGGCAATGCAGCCATCGTCTTTGGGTGTATATTAAACCCTACACTTATAGTTAAATATATAAAGAAATGGACAAAGGCAGTTTGGTTTCTGTCTCTCTAGCCCCCCCTCCACTTATAGAAAATACAAAAAAATCCAACCGTTATAGACTGTACAATATAAATTGAAATGGACAAAGACAGTTTGGATTATGTCTCTATAGCACCCCCCTTCCCCCTCCACTTGTAGTTAAATAGAAAAAAAGCAGCCTGCATAGACTGAACAATATAAAAAATAAATGGGCTATGGTAGTTTGGTGCATCAGACTGTGTCTGCATCAGACCCCCTCTCCACTAGGATTAAAATAGAAAACTAAAACTATTCAGCCGTTATAGAGTCTAGAATCTAAATAGAAATTGAGAAAGGCAATTTGGTATCTGTCTGCGTCATAATCATCAACATGACTACACTCGGGCTGTTAAGGCACACATCAGCAGAACTGCTGAAAGGACCCTTCTTTATGGGTACACTGTCACTAACAGAATTCTCACAATTAGACATACCACTGGTGGATGGGATTGGTGTAATTTCTGATTCAGAGCATACATTATCCTCTAATGCCTTACTGTTTTCTTGCAGCTTGGCGCGTAACAGTAGTTGTGCACCACTTTTGGATTCCAAATTACTTGGTCTTGCTTGGTCACAAGTGACCATACAAGAAGAAGGCTCAGTAACATTTTTTGATCTGTCACTAATAGAGAAAGACGAAGGCCTCATTCTTTCTTTGCAACTGCGTGTGTAGAATGGCATGTTGGCAATTTTTTATTTTTTTTTTATATCGGCAGTTAACTTTTCCTCAGTTACACTTCCTTTTCGCTTCAACACGGCACATTTTTTTTTTGGTGTGTGTTTTTTTCCCCTGATTTAAACAGACTATGTACTTTTACATAGGCTTTACCAGATGACGTACTGGGAACACTACCATGAAGACTGGTGCCAGCACCTGCTTGCTGATTCTGCTCATATGTGGACTGCGTGGAATCCATTTTAATGAGTTCAAAGCACTTGTAGTGCAAAATATTGTATTAGATAGATACTGCTGACAAATATGACTTTTTTTTTTGACAGCCAGAAAAATTAGTGTAAAACACTGGGGAATATAGGACACCCCAAAGCACTTATAGTGCCAAAAATTGAAACAAAAAGCCTCCTCTATCCTCCTCTCTTCCTGCTCTAACAATTGCTAATAGAATTGGTATTAATAATAGAATTGTATAGAATAGAATTGAAACAATAATGTGTACAATTATTGCTCTGTCCCTGCGCCAGTATAGCCTGTGACCTAACCCTACTCTCTCCCTCTGTCAAATGGCGATGGATTGCCGTGGAGGCGGGTATTTATGCTTTTCTAAAGAAGAAGGTACAAGTAACTGTAAATGTTAATTTATAAGAATTTAGTTTTATTTTTTTGTATCATCAGTGGAAGTTCACCCCAGACCCCAACACAGAATGGGGCCTTCAGAGCAAATATAACTTTCTGATTTTTTTTTTCTGCAAACAAGGAGGTCAGGGGCGCACGGTGGATTGTCGGGGGGGGGGGGGCGGGGGTTCTAGAGACTCAGAAATCCCCCCTGCGTGCGCCACTGGAGGTGTGGATGAACTCTTTTCCCATGATGCATATTCACAATTCTACCAACTGTTCCATTACTCATGTTCCCATTATTTGAAGCATCTACTTTCAGGATTTTCAATCCTTTCTCTCAATTTTGTTTGTGATCTGTTATCTCCTGCATCCCCAAACAATTTATTGAACATTTCCTTGCCTGGCTCCTTCATTTCTTATTCTCCAACATCCCCTTCATCCTCTTGGGTAATTTTAAGATCTCCTTCTCCTTATGCCCCAAACTACTCTCTCTATCCTCCTATCTTAGCCTCTTCCCAGTGGATCCATGTTCTTCTATTCATTGTGATGGTCACAGATTAGATCCTGCTATCTACAGACTTTGGTTAGTATCAGATTTCTTTAGCACTCATCTCTCTCTGATCATCACCTGGAAGCTTTCCTCCACCATTCTCTGTCCTGTAGTTCAACCAATTTGTGTTAATGTTCAACAACTTTCCATTATCTTGTTTCCCAAATGTCTGCCCTGTCCGGCAGTCTCACATCTTAGCAGAAGTCCTTGATCAAGTGGCTCCAGCTACTCTTTCTTCTCTTTGTCAACCACAAGCTCAGCCATGCCACACTAACAGAATGCACTGCCCACTTAACCCTACAGCAGCCTTAACAGTCCTGGTGGCACTTGGTCTTGGAGGTGACAGTATTCAGACGTTCCTGGCTCTTAAGCATCGTGGGCATGGCGTAATAACGCTGCAATGTTTAAGGAAACCAGCAGCCTCTCTGCATAAGAGAGAAGCCCTAAAGCTAAGTATATCATCTAGGGGGGCACTATTATTACTTACACTCATCAAGGGGGCACCAATATTACTTCTTACACTTAAGGGGATGCCATTATTAATTTGGATCCTCAAGGACTTAATAGCGTAATATATTCAGAACCATGCAACTCTAAATTGGGTTACTAATTAACTCTCCCTGAATAATGGCACAATGTTCTTAATTTTAGACCATAGAGCCCCCTACCTTAAGTGCCCAGAGCCTTAATCCAATCCTGCTCTTACTCCAGCAACCCTCTGACCCCCAGACCAACATTGCTGTGCAGTCCACTAAGTAATTTTATCTGACTGGACCAATACGCTATATGTGGCACCTATCCTCATGTATTGAACTTTTTTCTTTTTTTTTTTTTATAGATTGTAAGCTTGCAAGTCGGTCCCAGTTACTTCTTTGTCCGTTTATTATTACAGAGTTTGTTTCCAATAGCAAATTGCTGCAATTATGCTGACATAATAAGTCTAATCTCCACACAGCCAACTCCAGCATTAGTAAATATTAAATAAAATGTAATAATTTCTCCATATAGCCTACATATTCTACTGAATCTCTTTTACGGAGGATGTTTAATCATTCAAATCAGTCCCTGCCCCAGTGAACTTCAGAGCATCGGGGGGGAACTTCTATAAATATGAACTCCACATGAATAGTGCACTGTGAGGAAGCAATGCTAACCATTATGCCGCCGTGCTGCTCATAAATATTAAAGTGTAATAATCTCCACACAGCAAACTCTAATATTACTGGTAGTTAAGGAGCAGAAACAAAACTTCACACTGCATCCAACTCCAATATTTCTACCTTTCTTCTTTTGCTTGGATGAAGATCGTAAGAAATAAATTCCATCTCCCCCTATTAAATACAGCAATTAAATAACAGATCCAGAAGTAATTAAGTAACATGGACGCCAGAGCTACATTTACATCACTTAATTCACCCAATATTCTTTGTGGTCTAATTTAACCTAAGTCCAGTTGAATTTATGGAAACATAGATCAGTGCTGATCGTTAAAAAGATGAAAAGGTTTTTAATATATAGACATTAGAAATATTCTTACAAATAAATTGGTGGACCCGTTGCGGGGGGGGGGGGGGGGGGGGAGGGGGGAGGGGAGCGCCAACTGGGCATTGGCCGTTGCGGAGACCAAACACTATTCGCACATATCAGTCAGTGCATGTCACCTACTACTGATCAGAGACTATACTTTCATGCATTGAGGTTTAGCTCTGGAAATTTGCAGGAGCAAATTTATTAACAGACATTGTGGAGCTGGACCATTTCTGTATTTAACTTCAAAACTTCAGCATTTATTTGGTGTTTTTGCAGTGTTACGTTTGTGGCTTCCCATGTAGATGTGACAACAGCGGTTTACGTTAGACATGATCGCTCACTCAAAGCTAGAACATAACATGGTTATACAACATCTCCTTTACCGTAAATACTCTTCGCATTGGTTCTTCCGGTTCTCTCCGATTTTACAGATAATAAATCATAATTGCTGCAGGGAACAACAAAGTATTCATGATTTACATGCAAGAGTGTACAAGAAATCATGTCATATATGGATAATGTACAAACACATTAACACCACACCACAAAATGAATGGCTAAGGAAACTGCTAATAATTGAACACCCCACTGACACCAGTTATTGGAGGTGGTCTGAAAGTTTTGAAAAGTAAAACGTGAGAAAAGGGTTTTATTTCCTTAATGGATGTGCAATAAACAAAAACCATCTGAAACAGCAACAACATGAAGATATTAAAAAACCTATTTATCATATTACATTTCCGTATATGCGTAAAAGCATCCTAGGGTTTGAACTTTCACAGATTGTTCAGGCCTGATCTATAGGTTAATTGTTGGAATATTTTCGGCAGCAGAATGTGGATGGTTTGGGAACTAACCTTCTGCTTACTGCAACCAAATAGGACGGTTCAGCTGACCGTAAACATTTTAGGATAATGAAAGTTATTTATTACATTAAGTTTAACGGAAGCATGAAAACTCCATGAAATATATTTGAAGTTTCCAGGGTAACTGCATTGTCAAGCAGAAGTTAAGAAGAACCGTCCAATCAACGCCCAGTAATGACTCCAGGAGGAAGGCTGTGATCACTTATTATTACTCCCCAACAATGGTACTTGCAGCATTTTCTCTACTCCTTTTAATAATAAGAATAATACAAATATGTCACTCAATAATAGGATACTTAAATCCCCAAATCTGGGTCTCTTCACATAAGATAAATCCATGTAAGATTACCTTAAGTCGGGTGAGTTATTTCCCATTCGTTCAGGATAATAATTTGATAAATGGCCGTTCATCCTGGAATGCCTGAAATAAAGAACAATTTCATATGACAGAGATTGGAAATGAATTTCACAAGTTGGAATCACCTGAGAAAATCAGTTGTGGCCTCGGGTAGTACCTTACAAATTAGACTCCAGCCGAAATGTTGTGTAGGGTCCCTGGGTATGGGGTCCCATAATACAGTGTATGGACACTGCACAGCATGACACACCAACAGGTTAGTATATATTATTATATATTGATGCTGTATAGTATTGATTAACACAGCATACTTGTTATGGCAGAACAGTGGTGGCAGCGGGGGTGTATGGTGGTATGCCTGCCCTACCACCACTTCTCCTACTGCCTTTATTTTAAAACTATCAAATTCCATTTTTCAAATCGCCAATTCTAAGTTTCCATACCGGGTTTTCTAAATGCCCACTTTGACCACTGTGGTAGAATGATAAACACAAAGTATTCTAGATGGTATAATGTTGCCCTCACTTTGAAATATGAAAGGTTATTAAAAGTCATTAAGCATTTTCATGATCATATAAAAGTCAGGACTTCTATCCTTATATAGAACAAAAAAAAAATTCATCCTTTAATTACATATTTTCTTTTTTTTAATGAAAACAGAGAAAGCCGTCAGCCAGTCACACAGCGCTGTCTTGTAAGAGGATTGTAGGGCAGGGGACGGGGCTGGGGCTGCAAGGAATTGAATGGAGAAGATATAAGTATTATTCGAACAATGTGTAATACGAAGAAATTCTCTCGCTTGGCCGCCATACTGAAAAAACTGGGATCCATTTATCAAAGGGCAAAAAGTCCTATTGCTGGAAAAACAGTGTCTTATCTCAACAGGGCTTTTTTCATTCTGATCTATACAACAAAGTGTTACCGGCGGGGATAGGACTGCGGTAACCGCCAGATTGCGGCATAAAAGTATCACAGACACCTCAACATCTCAGGATGGTGATAACAGATGGAAGCGATACAAAACGCTTTATTCTTTTAATAAAGTATTGTTTTAATTTGAAGAGTTTAAAAGGTGTATACATATTGTTTCTATATTTTTGTCTATATGTAAACTTTTATTTAAAAAAAAATGTTTTTCTTTTGGAACTGAAAGCTCAAACCCTTATACATGATGACCTCCACCACCCTTACCTCTCATGGTCAATGTCTATGGGGAGCTGTAGAGCCTGATGAAGGGCTCAGGCCGCCCTAGGATGTAACCTAATCAGTCTATTGGATAATCAGGGGCTGGGAAGCTGCTATCACTCAGCTGACAGGTGATATTTGTGTTAAATTGCAGCACAAATCAGCCCCATCACCACACAGACCTCTTGAAAAGTCCAATTATCATTCATAATTAGATTATCTGTCCCAGCAGTTTATACAGTTATTCACACATTGTATTATACACAGGGAATAGCATACATTACACACAGTCCTATATGCCACATTGTATTATGCACACACACTTGGGGTACAAGTACGGCACTCAGGGTGTGTGTTGGGGGGGGTACAATAGAGACAGTGGGGCGGTGGGAGCACAATAAAGACAGAGGGGGAGTAGAAGTGAGTGTACCGTTACCCGTTGCAACCAACATGACAGTTACTTTTTATGCCTCTAGTGGAAGCAAATTTCTTATGCTACTGCAGTACAGTTAACGAGTCCCCCACCAAATATATAACAATAATCTCATTTGCACATATTAATGCACTTTAGTTAAGTGCCCCGTAATACCCTCCACCCACTGCCTGTCCCTACAAGGTGGTCCCATAAGTGTGGACCCTGTATTTAGCATACATTTAGTTTGTATACGTTTATGTACGGGATCTTTGCTTTGCACTGATTGTAACTTAAGATATTCAATAAAACCAAGACACGGAGGATGGGACAATTCCTTATGCTGCTCATTCTATCACTACCAATGTACAGAGTCCACACCTCCGAGATAATGAAATGATAGGAAACTCCGGGATCTTCTACTTACTTCTCGTTCACAATTTAGATGCGTGAAAGACTGTTCTTGTGTCAGGATTTCTCCAACAATCCCATCTCGCTTTCCTTAGAGGAAATCCCGAACTATGTGGTTGCAGACGGTCTGCTGTGAAGAGAGCAGAGGGGTTATTGTACTGTGCATTATATAATTACTGTGCATTATATAATAACAGGCATGTCAGAATGATGGGAATTATCCACACACAGGAATTATTTTCTTATCTTCTCTTTACTTTGACCATCAGAGACCAAGCAGCACAAATACGTGGCTGACAGCCCTTCCTAATTTCCAGGGCCATTCCCAGATTCTAAAAATTGGTCCCTGGCAATGTCCCTATTTTCCAATATTGACCAACTGCACATGTCTAGATGTAATTCTATACTTCTTCTCTGGGCATCATATGTTAATATTTATTGATGACTATGAATAAAATGCATTGTAATTCAGTTCAATATATGTAATATTGCAGGAATTGTAATATTTCAAGGTCTAGGGAGACCAGTATTATACAGGGTGTACTTGGATGCACGCAGCTATGTAAATAAAAAAATAAAATAAAAATCAGATAACACAGAGATGCAGGAAGAGTCGCTGTTATAGATCCCATTGTTGTAGGGAAGCACTTATTGGATTTGCTCACTCACCTACTGAGTGACATGCGAAAAACTTCAACGCTCGTTTTAAAGCAGCAAACCCGTGTGAAAATGAGATGTGTTTAACATAAATCCCTATAGCAGGCAATAAGCTTGGCAATTACCATTTCCCCTTGGTTAGTTTCTTCAGGCTGCTAGTAATGATTGTAGTAGTGCATGGTGGCGCAGTGTCATGTTACGGTCATGCAACCACAGACACGTGATGTAATGAGCAGAGGCGCTTTGGAAATCACTCGGAGCTCAGTTTTCTCCTGTATTGTTAAATCTTCCCTTACACCCACCAAGACCTTCAAATGACATGCTGAGAGTTAGGACTGTGACTGGTAGCCGAGAGTTAGGACTGTGACTGGCAGCCGAGAGTTAGGACTGTGACTGGCAGCCGAGAGTTAGGACTGTGACTGGCAGCCGAGAGTTAGGACTGTGACTGGCAGCCGAGAGTTAGGACTGTGACTGGCAGCCGAGAGTTAGGACTGTGACTGGCAGCCGAGAGTTAGGACTGTGACTGGCAGCCGAGAGTTAGGACTGTGATTGGCAGCCGAGAGTTAGGACTGTGACTGGCAGCCATACTATTTAGAAAAGGAAATAATGATTTTTATGGAGACATCTAAGAAAAAAGAAGCATGCTTAAAAAGGTAACTGAAGCTTTTTTTTTTTCCCCCCTTAAATCTCAAGTGGGATTTCCAATTTAATTAAACTCAGGACACAATTTAGGAAAGAAGGTATCCTGAACTATATATTGGAAGTTTGGGAGCTATGAAAACATAAAAATACAGAGGACACAGGTATTAGAATGTCAAGGGGACATGTGATATCCTAGGGTTTGTGTACCAATCGTTGTGTCTCCTGTCTGCGGTTATTCAGTATCAAGCAGTGCCTCCACCCAGGTCTAAGTACTGTAGGATCTTCGTGGGGTAGTGTCCTGGAATTAGCAACTCTAGAGAGAGAGACCAAGGAACCATCCGCCCCCTTACACTGGACCACAAGCACACACAAATGAAATATTACTACGCCAGGCTGGTCTATAGAAGCCCGACCGGCACATTTATTTGTGAGGAGTGGACTCAAAGTTTTTGCAGATTTTCTATATAAAAAGTATGTGAAACAATGGTTAAGGGTAACTGGAGAACAATACTAACTAATATCCAATACACCACTAAGAGGTAGCTTGATCACTTCTAATGACTGTCTTGTAATATCTCTCTAAACACGATAACTATCACTAATAACATAACTACTAATAACATACACTAAACTATCACAGTTACTTTAACTTTGCTAACACATCACGCAAATGCAATTAAATATTAGACAAATATATAAAATCCTGCAGTCTTTGTTAATAGGCAGTTCAAATACAGATTTTTTTCCCTTTCCCATGTGATTTGATAAAACACGCTCTCTTGTCCGTCTATCCTCCAATTTAACACAAATTACACCCCGCTGTTTTTCTTCTTCGGCATAAGCATAGTCACTTTAATAAAAGCTGGCTCCTCAATACACAGATAAAGCCTTTCCCATAGACAGCATATAACGTCAAAGAGATTGGAGCAGTTTCTCTCATTTTAAAAACTTAGTCTCTGTCCCTTAACTAGATTTCCTTACACTTCACCCTTGTTATTATATCACAGTCCACAAAAGGGGTATTATACAATATTCTTCAGGTCTCCCCACCTGTTCCCTAACTGACTAGTAATATAATACTCAGTCCAAGCGGATCATTAATAATGTAACATGGGTTACTTTTCCCCACTGTTCTCCAGAATCTGCATCCACGATGGTTCCTCTCTGTTCAGGTGTCTGTTAATCTCTCTCACTGGTAAACCATTTGTAATTGCTCTTTCACAAGCTCCTCCTCCCCACTGACTGCTGGGAGATGTAGTCCTCTGCCTGCAGGGGAGGCGTCCAAAGCACATGTGTGGCCTGCTCGGGTCGCCTTAGTAAAATATGACTGAAAACAATGTGAGGCAATGGAGAAGGAAGAACTTGGGAGGCCCATTTAGCAAATTGTGGAAAGAAGAATGATTTTATATTGCCACGGAAATCACTGGTCAAATCTGGGCTTTGTAGCAAGTAGACTGACATATGCAAAGACTGACCTGGAGAAACAGTACATTATACCCTTCCAGGCCAGTAACAACGGGGCTCCGCTAATTCCACACTGTTTAATAATACATTCACCATGGCTTTACTACAAGATTTTCCAACAGAAACTGGACAAGCTCAACCAAAACGCCAAACTTCCTGCTGTACTCTTCAGGTAACCGTCGCAGGGCTGGAGAAGGCCTTCTCTGGTTAGAGAACACAAGAATAGCTTTGTCATTAACCCAACTTTGCTTGTACTTCAGAGATGTTGGGTGAGTGACACATTCCCATGAAAAATTCTTCAAGTGTTCTTAGTCTTCATGTTCTTAAATGTCAACAACCACCAGTTTAGTTAATGGAACTTCTTGCAAAACACAGTTTTCTGAATCTTTTTATTTTTATTTATAAAGCTGCAGGTTTGAAAAAGTGGAGATGTTGTCTATAGCAACCAATCAGATTCTAGTTATTTATTTAGTACATTCTACAAAATGAAAGCTAGAATCTGATTGGTTGTTACAAGCAACATCTCCACTTTTTCAAACCTGTATCTTGATAAATTTACCCCTTATTGTCAATAACCTCCAAGGACACCCCCAGGTTGTAAAGATTTGTCCCTGGAAAGGTCCGTTTTTTAGTATTCACCAGCTACACCATACGTTTATATGCAATTCTTACCATTTATACAGATTCACTACATTTCTAGTATATGGGAGACAGCGGCGTACAACGTGCTTCTAGACATGGACTCCCCCATACCCTCCAGCAATCTCTCCTGTACCCTTCAATAACCTCCTCCAATCTATAGCACTCTTCCCCTCTATAACACACTCTCCACCATACCCTCCAGCCATGGCAAGACTGGGACTAACAATTGGCCCCGGCATTGAAAGCATACAGGCCCACCTGCAAAATATTGCTGCTGGTACAGTGTGACATGAAGCATCTCCATAAACATGCATTTCACGCTTGGAGTTCTGTCCAATCTAATCTTTCTCCTTGTTGTACAAACCACACAAGCCTATGTGTGATGGCAGTTGGAGCACCAGGAAAATCCATAATACAATAATATTTATGAAGCGAAGCTTAAAATGCATTACACTTAGAGATGCTCAGGCTCGGTTCCTCGAGAATCAAACACACCCGAACTTAGGGGATCAGAGTACCGAGCCGAGCCTTTCGCGTTTTCGGAATCGAAAATGAGGCAAAACGTCATAATTACGTCATCGAATCTCAGGAGTTTTGAAATGTATAATTACCGCTCTACGCGGCTATCTAGCGCCACTTAAAAGAGACACTGAAGGGGTAGCACACTGTGTACAGCAGTTAGTCAGCCAAATAGAATTGAAAGAGGAGGGGGCGGTAGCAGTGTTCAACAAAGTCTACAGTGACAATCCGGAGAAATACAAATACTAGTGCTGTCAGGGTTGGTGTAATTCTGCAGTCAAATTCTACTGTGACAAAGAGAAAGAGCTTCATTGCTGCATTGTTAATTATCATTGCTGAAATAGAAATTATAAAGCTGACTGGATTACTGTACTATGGCTCACTCAGAAACAGGAGAGGTGGCAGGGTTCAGTGCCGAATCAGAAATTGTAATAGGGCTGTCAGTGTTCTTAAACGTCTCCAGTGACATTATACTGTGCCATAGCTCATACAAAAACAGGAGGGGTGACGTTGTCACTCTCCTAATCTCTTTACCTTACGTGCTAAAGCCTACGTTCAAGTGCATAGTGGTTTTAAGTCAGGGAAACAGAAATGTAATTAAAAAGCTTGTACCTTTTTAAAGAAAAAAAAGAAAAAAACTCTAAAAAAGGTGAAAGTTTACTGTAGAAAAACATAAAATTGCCAAGATGCCATTCTACCCAAAATATTACCAAAGCACAGCAGCATCAGGTAGCTCCCTACTCTTAGCTATATTTCAGCACCTGCAATCTATACGGTCATCATATTCACCCTCATCATTGTGTACATCTTCCTCAAACAATACTAATTCATCCCCGCTGGAATCCACCATCACAGAAGTCTGTGTACTTTGATGAAATTGCCGATAATGGCCTTCCTCATGGAATTTGTATATCATTTTATGGCAGAGCTGTCATGATTTTTGGGCAATTCTTTTAGACCAGTCCAAATGTCAAAAAAAGCTTAGTTTTTTCCTAAAAACGGTTGCCATAGAAACTGAAGGAAAGATGTTGATAAAAGTCTAATTAGGGGAATCACTTGACTCAAGCTAACCGTGTCTGCACTCTCTTCACAGGTGACTACTTCGTTGGACTAAAGTATATTCCCCCTCAAATTATTTTCTTCTTGCAGCTGCTGCATTCTCCTACATGCTGTTGCACAATCCCAAAAATGACCGTAAATATTTCGGAACAGCAGAGATAGCATCTCCTGCATGTCATTGTAATTTTTTAAAATGTTCTGTACCACCAAGTTGATTGTGTGAGCAAAACAGGAAATGTGATGGAATTCCCCCCGCTGTAACGATCTAACAATATTGGTGTCGTTATCAGAAATCACATATCCCCAGGAAAGTCCAAGCAGAATAAGCCATATTGCAATGACATCCCTTAGTTTTTAAAAGAGGTTGTCAGCGGTATCACCTCTGACCTGCGCCTTGTCTCATGTCTGATAACCACCTCTCACTCCCGCCGTCAAGACTTCTCCCGTGCTGCTCCCCACTTATGGAATTCCCTACCATGCTCAATCAGACTTTCCCCCAGCCTTCAAAGCTTTAGATGCTCTTTGAAAACCAATCTTTTTATTTTTTTGTTTTGTTTTAGAGGCGACCTCCTCGATAACACTATTCACACTAATGCACCCTCACAACTATCCCAATCTCCACTCTGAGCCACACTCACACCTCTTATTTTAGCTGTGCCCTCTTCCCTTTAGAATGTAAGCTCTGTAATGAGTAGGGTCCTCCATACCCTGTGTTTTCATGTCTCCATTCATTTTGTCTGCCTTGTCTGTTTTTGTTTTATGTATGTCCTTGTCTTCCCTACTGTACGGCGCTGTGGAGCACTGTGGTGAATTACAAATCTATGATATTATTATTATTAATAATATATATTAATAATATGCCTCTTAGTGAAGCAGATGATACACAGAGTAGCCTGCCTCAGAAAAATGTGACGTACTTGGGTACATGCTGCTGCTGTTCCTGCTGGTGAAGGCGAATCACCAACCCAGTGGGCTGTTACAGTCATATAAAGTTTTAGTTTGCCCAGTTCCGCTTGTCCACATATCTGTGGTTAAGTGTACAGTGGGTAGAATGGTATTTTGTAGCCCAATAATGACATTTTTACAATCCTTCTGGTAGAGGCGAGGAATAGCTTTTCTAGTAAAATTGTGTCATAATGGAATTTGGTAACGGGGACACCAGACCTCAAGTAATTGTCTTACACCAGCTGCATTAATAGTGGATATTGGACGCTGATCTAATACTAGCATAATCGCCATGGCGTCTGTGATTCACTTTGCGACTGGGCGACAGCTTTCATACTTTCTTCCTCTTGCAACGGATTGTTTGATAGTCAATTGTTGTAAACTACTAGTAGTCTTCTTCTGGGTTGAAGATCCACCCCAAGCAGCAGCAGGACTAATACTCAATAATTCTTCAGAGGAATCATGGTTAGTGGAGGAGTCATCTAGTCTTAGCAACTTGGATGCAGGACTAATTCCCTTCACTTGTGAGGATATTGATGATGAAGGTGTTGGGGGTGTAGATTGCAGGTGCTGGGATGTAGATGAGAGAAGGGAGGTAGCTGATGGTGGACTGCTTGTTTTTATTTTTTAGCGTACGTTTCTGATTTTCCCAAGAGCTTTTCATGAACTCGCTTCAAATGGCGTAACATGGATGAGAATCCTAGATGGTTATGGTCCCTACCTCCAACGACTGTGGCTTTACAATGCTACAAATAGCTAAACAACTCTTGTCAGAATTTAGGTAAAAATAATTCCACACATAAGAGGTGGATTTTTTGGTCTTATGCCCAGGCATGCCAATGGCCTTCTTATCACTGGCAAGAACTGCTGCAATCTTTGTTTGAAAGTGAATGAAAATAATATTGTGACCTGTGGTCAAAATTGACTGCAAATGATATGAAATTATGACTAGTGTTATTGAGGTTAATAATAACGTAGGAACAATAAAAGAGCAAAATTATGTGTTTTAGCATATTTTAGCAATTTTTCTAAAAAAATACAGATCCAAAACCAAAAACACAAGAGGGCGGTTTTGCCAAAACTAAAACACGAAGTTAATCCAGATGCAAAACCACATCACGGGGGTCAGTGAGCTTCTCTAATTACATCACACTACACATGAAAAACTGATATGATTTATGAAAAGGACACAAAAGATGTGTTTTATGTCCGCAAGTTCGTATAGCAACTAAATATTACTATTATATCTGTAAGCACATAATTTTAAGAGAACTTTATGCCTCACCTTCCTAATCCATCTATAATATAAATGTCTAGTGGCGTGTGTTAGTCTGTCTGTGTGGTGTGTGTGTGTGTGTGTGTGTGTGTGTGTGTGTGTGTGTGTGTGTGTGTGGAAAAAATAAAACCAAGCTGCAGCGCCACCTGCTGGGCGGAGTTATACACTGACCTACTAAATTCTTATGTGTGTGGTAAAAAGAAATTCAAAAAAGGGCTGAAATTTGGTATACTAAGATGTTTTTAATTTGTTAATTTAATTTGTTAATTGTTAAAAGTGTTTATAAAGATTTTAAAAATATATATATATTTCTTGAAGCAGAAGTGACAGTGGGGAGTGGTTGGTGGTTGCCGGGGGTGACAGAGGGGAGTGGTTGGTGGTTGAGGCCTGGGCTATGGCCCAAATGCATGACAAGAACCTTTTTAACACCTTAAGTAGCTTGATTTGACTAGAATGCATGAGTATCATGCACTGGTTAACTTGTGTGTGTGTATATGTATATGTATATATATATATATATATATATATATATATATATATATATATATATATATATATATATACATATATACACACATCTAATATATAAATGCTTAGTGGCGTCTGTGTGTGTGTGGGGAAAAAAAACCAAGTTGCAGCGCCACCTGCTGGGCAGAGTTATACACTGACCTACTAAATTCTTAGTGTGTGTGGTAAAAAAAAATTCAAAAAAGGGCTGAAATTTGGTAGGGCTCAAACTCATTTTCGTGAGGTAATTTTACCTCATGAACACACATGTGTAGAGGCGTGCGTTAGTGTGTGTGTGTGTGTGGAAAAAACTATTTTCTCAGAAAGGGCTCATCCAATTGACCTGAAATTTGGTATACTGACATTATTTGACAAAAAAATTAGAATAGTGAAGTCAGTTAACTTCCATCATCCCCCCTTCCCCCCGTGGGAGGGGTAGTAAAGGCTAAATTTACGAGTTGAGGGGTCAAACTCATTTTTGTGAGGTAATTTTACCTCATGAACACACATTAAAAAGGGCGCTTGCGTCGGGAAGTAACGCTCTTCCCCTGAGGAGGCCTGGGCTAGGCCCAAATGCATGACAAGAACCTTTTTAAGACCTTAAGTATCTTGTTTTGACTAGAATGCATGAGTATCATGCACGGGTTAACATATATATAAATATATATCAGCCCTTACGAAAGGTACCTCACATGCACAGGAATCGCCGTTTGGTATTCTGTGACAGACATTATTATGAGCTATATTCCTGTACAGCCTTTTCAGGAAAAGTACATTGCAATCATGCTGCTAATTTGTTTTGATTTGCTGATAATGTGAAAGCCTTTGCAAAAAACATTAGAGTCTGTGGGTCCTCACATTGCCCCCTTAATACTAGCAATGTAATGTTTTTGTTTCACTTAATGGGGTATATTCAATTAGGTTTGGTGATCGCGATTATGTGTGGCTGTACAAGTCCCGTTACCGCAGCACTGCGGATTTCCATGCGTACCACATAGGGCTGCGAAGGGAAATCCGTGACATCACTTTACACGCGGAGCTGCGTGTAATCGCGATCACCCAACTGAATTGAATATGTCCCTATGTGTAAGTCGCCATTTCCAAACTGTCTACATTACGGACATTGGAATTATTTCATCACTGTGACTTGTGTCGGACATCTCAGCATCACTGTCGCGTATAGCGCCCATCGGTACACCCCCCTCAATATAGATGTCTCACATGTTACTTTCCTTTAGTTGTTGAGTCGCCCAGCACTGTACTGTAGCTTCGTGCTTCTTATTGCTCAGGTAGGAAGTGAACACACTTCCTATCACAACACTGTATCGTGGCGCTCAGAGTCGTCTGTGCAATCAGATTTGCATTTTAAAAAGCATGAGGCCAATAACGGTCTCCGGTGGCGGGGGCCCACTGAGAGAGGTGGGTCCGAGGCACGCGCCCCCTGTGCCCCCTCACAGGCAAACAGGATTTCTAGAGGGTGGTTTCCAAGCTACACTGCCAGAGTGGTCATGAACATCAAGCAATTGACATAGCTATCATTTTAGCCAGTGCTAGGCTGCTCTCCAAACCCTTCCCATCCACTTAAAATACGTGGGCAATGTTGCGTGCACTATTGTTAGATGCACGTGTCCCGGCCTACCTAGAGGAAATTCAAGCCCTAGTACATCAATTTCTTGGGGCCCCTTCCATAGTCGCCAAGGGGGGCATGACCACACTGGGCTAGCAGTTCCTCCAACTACACAAGCAGACGAGGGACCACAGGTATCAGCAAACCTTCTCAAGTGAATAGTAATATATTATAGAAGAGAGATGTGTATACAGAAAACGACCGGTGCATCTGCTGACAGTTACATAGGCTCAACTAAGCATTAGGCACCCACCATTAAATTAACTCAAGTCTATATCCACATTACATTAACCCCACCCCCCACACACACTTACCTTATTCCATTCTGCATTTCAGAGGCAGACACTCGTGTCTATCTCTCTTGCTGCAATCATATGTGGGACGATGTGCATATCAGGTGGTGCACGCCCCACGTGTTACACATAGGTGTGCACAGTACATTCTATTAGGGTGTGTACCCAGGGAAACCTAGAGAAGGATACTTCTGTCTGCAGCTCGCTGCTGGATGGGCATGACTAGCGCCACCTAGGTATCATTATGAACTGGTGGCACTACTATGTGGCATATTATGCCAAACAGAAGTGCCCTTAAATACAAATTATGCCACACACACAAACTATCATTAAAACACGGCTGTTTTCTTATAGTTAACTCCCCTCTAGAGTCAGCACAGACCTCTCAGGCAGCTTGGAGGATAGGGGTAGTTGCTGCTGTGGCCGAGAACGCGCAGCAGCTCCATTTCATGAAGCAATTGTGGAGCACAAATGTGACATGATGTCACGGGGAGAGAGGGGTCGGGCACAGATCTGTATAATCCGTGGTCACACACTGTATGGCTGGTCCCGGAGGAAGGACCAGCCTGTCATTCAAACGGTCCATTCCCAGGTCAGATGGGGGGTTTCTGGGCAACTAGACCACCCCAACCCCCAAGTGCGCTCCTGCCCCTTTAATCAAGCTCTGTCTTCATAAGGCCGGACCACCTCATCTAGCCATTGGCCCTTCTGGCATTTGCCAGAAGTGCCAGATGGCCAGTGCAGCCCTGCCTCCAGCACTCTCACCCTCCTGTACCCACCCCGGCTGTCTCACCCTCCTGTACCCCCCCCCCCCCAGTACCCTCCAGCGCCCCTCTGTGCCCTCCAGCGCTTTCCCCCCTCCTCCTCAGCAGTCCAATAAAGCTTCACAGCCTGAACAACTCTGCTGCAGATTTCTTGTATAAACTACAAATGAATTATTATTATTATTAATTATTATTATGCGTGCCTTCAATTATCAAAGCAAAAAACATTTGATCAGTCCAGATGAGCAGTTTATGACAGACATGATTCTCATATACAACCAACTCTATTACAAAATATCGAAGAACATTTGCAAATGAGTCAGAGAATCTAAAATATAAAACAATCTATAAAAACAACTTAGTCAAATTTATCCTCAGTATGCATATAAAACACAAATCTAGTATGTTCAAAATTCAAGTAGTTCTTATATTATAATCTTGTTCCACAAATATTCAATGTGTCCACATAACCCTCTAGGTGTTTAAAATTTGACATAAGAACAGAATCGGACAATTCTAAAAATACAGAGTCCCATTAAACCCCTATTCATTCGACAGTGCAATTCTATTAAGAACATTACCCCATTTCCCCCCCCCCCTCAGGGTACCACCAGTATCGTAGCCTCCTCTCCGGCACCAGGGTACCACCAGTATCGTAGCCTCCTCTCCGGCACCAGGGTACCACCAGTATCGTAGCCTCCTCTCCGGCACCAGGGTACCACCAGTATCGTAGCCTCCTCTACGGCACCAGGGTACCACCAGTATCGTAGCCTCCTCTACGGCACCAGGGTACCACCAGTATCGTAGCCTCCTCTCCGGCACCAGGGTACCAGCAGTATCGTAGCCTCCTCTCCGGCACCAGTATACCAGCAGTATCGTAGCCTCCTCTCCGGCACCAGGTACCACCAGTATCGTAGCCTCCTCTCCGGCACCAGGGTACCGCCAGTATCGTAGCCTCCTCTACGGCACCAGGGTACCGCCAGTATCGTAGCCTCCTCTACGGCACCAGGGTACCGCCAGTATCGTAGCCTCCTCTACGGCACCAGGGTACCGCCAGTATCGTAGCCTCCTCTACGGCACCAGGGTACCGCCAGTATCGTAGCCTCCTCTACGGCACCAGGGTACCGCCAGTATCGTAGCCTCCTCTACGGCACCAGGGTACCGCCAGTATCGTAGCCTCCTCTACGGCACCAGGGTACCGCCAGTATCGTAGCCTCCTCTACGGCACCAGGGTACCGCCAGTATCGTAGCCTCCTCTACGGCACCAGGGTACCGCCAGTATCGTAGCCTCCTCTACGGCACCAGGGTACCGCCAGTATCGTAGCCTCCTCTACGGCACCAGGGTACCGCCAGTATCGTAGCCTCCTCTACGGCACCAGGGTACCGCCAGTATCGTAGCCTCCTCTACGGCACCAGGGTACCGCCAGTATCGTAGCCTCCTCTACGGCACCAGGGTACCGCCAGTATCGTAGCCTCCTCTACGGCACCAGGGTACCGCCAGTATCGTAGCCTCCTCTACGGCACCAGGGTACCAGCAGTATCGTAGCCTCCTCTACGGCACCAGGGTACCAGCAGTATCGTAGCCTCCTCTCCTGTCTCAGTATACCAGCAGTATCGTAGCCTCCTCTCCGGCACCAGGTACCACCAGTATCGTAGCCTCCTCTACGGCACCAGGGTACCACCAGTAACGTAGCCTCCTCTACGGCACCACCAGTATAGTAGCCTCCTCTACGGCACCAGGGTACCACCAGTATCGTAGCCTCCTCTCCTGTCTCAGTATACCAGCAGTATCATAGCCTCCTCTACGGCACCAGGGTACCACCAGTATCGTAGCCTCCTCTCCGGCACCAGGGTACCACCAGTATCGTAGCCTCCTCTCCGGCACCAGGGTACCACCAGTATCGTAGCCTCCTCTCCTGTCTCAGTATACCACCAGTATCGTAGCCTCCTCTACGGCACCAGGGTACCACCAGTATCGTAGCCTCCTCTCCGGCACCAGGGTACCACCAGTATCGTAGCCTCCTCTCCGGCACCAGGGTACCACCAGTATCGTAGCCTCCTCTCCGGCACCAGGGTACCACCAGTATCGTAGCCTCCTCTCCGGCACCAGGGTACCACCAGTATCGTAGCCTCCTCTCCGGCACCAGGGTACCACCAGTATCGTAGCCTCCTCTCCGGCACCAGGGTACCACCAGTATCGTAGCCTCCTCTCCGGCACCAGGGTACCACCAGTATCGTAGCCTCCTCTCCGGCACCAGGGTACCACCAGTATCGTAGCCTCCTCTCCGGCACCAGGGTACCACCAGTATCGTAGCCTCCTCTCCGGCACCAGGGTACAACCAGCATTGTAGCTTCCTCTTTTCGGAAATCTCCAATTTTCTTGAGTTCGTGCCCCAAGATTGATGTGATTTGTGGGTTCCTCACCCAAAGGTGTAACCAGTCACACAGTTTTTGTATAACCGTTATTACCTTTTCACACCACTCACTGGTGCGGACAGTTGATGAGACTGGATTGCAGGGTATTTATAAATGTAGATCTGCACAGGTTTATATGCTGTATTTATATATGTGTCTATTCGGAATTTAGTTGCACTCTGAGGTTAGTCTGTATGGGACCAAGATGTCAGTTTGTGCATAATTACATACACTCCGATGTGTATTTTTGTGGTTGGCACACTTATTGGTAAATATCTACATGATACAGAGACTACAGACAATCATTAAAATTCTCTACATTCAATTATACAGCAAAGATTTGGTAACATCTACAAATGACAACATTTACCAAATTAAACATTTTGTGATAGAGGCGACTGTTTGCACAACGCCATTCATTCAGAACACGTGACCACTGAATTTCTATTAGAAGACAAAACAACCAGTAACCAGAGCTGCAGCAAATTCTGTCAGCTGTCAGAACAAGTCACCGTTTCACCTATAAGGAAGGTTGAGGTGACAACACAACCCCTCATTACTCCCAATGTGATATCCATCACTCACAAAGATGCAGCATGGATAGTAGACCAGGAGAGCAGGAATCAGTTACTAGTTGGTGCATTAAACTGAATATGTTCCGGATCTCACATGGTAAATACACAGGTGACAACATGTATGTGTGCTGTAAGGAGAGAGACTGCCTGCTCTTTCTAATATGGTATTAAAAAAGATTTCAGAGTTCATTGTCAGGTGTCTCAGATCCTGTTGCTGCCAAGTCAGCTGTGTACATAAAGCTTATTATTAGGCATTGTGTAACCTATTGATCACTAAATGTCAGGCTGTAATCTGAAGGGGTTAGGTTACAGTCTATACAGAGGTCTCTGACATCTTCCCCAGCAGGTCCTCTACTCAGCGCACAGTGACAGGTCAGGTAATGATGACAATTTTCATTTCAGGCTGCATTATGTTTTCTGATTTGGAATTATAAAAAGAAGAAAGTTGTCATCATGGGAAAATGATAGAAACAAGAAATGAAACAAAAATGTTGGCACCATATTTTGGTCACAACATGCAATGTGTGTCAGGCTATATTCAGGGCTTCGACATATTGTCCTCCGAATACTGATCTTCTGTAGATCCTCAGGGAGCAGATCCCTCTCCTCTTGCTGCTGTTGCCATTGGTTTAGACACAGAAATGCTTCGAGAATGCCAGCAATATCCCCCTCTCTCCACTCTGGAGTCATCTCTACCCCCAGTTATGCATCTGTTGCTATACAGAACTCAGCCGTTTCAATGAGCTCACAATGTACAACATCCAAACCATTGTTTAGTTTGGGAAGAGGCCTTCTTGGCCAGTTTATAACAATGGAGCTATACAAGCAGGTAGGTACTCGCATTGTCAAGTAGCAGTCTGCCTGGTTGCTCAGATAAACAACTCTGGAATAGTGCCCTACTTATCATCCAATCCTACTAATCCAGTAACAGGAAAGACAACTTCCAGTAATGGATGTTCATGATCTTATAAAGTCACCATGTTCTGCCAGCCCAAATTCAGAGAGGATAAAATCATTATAAATAACCTCACCCATGTGTGTGCTATAAAACAGATTTGAGAGAGGAAGCCCTACAAGAGATTGCAGAGTGTTATAATAAAACAAGCAACAACCACATTTAGCCTCTACATAAACCTTAAATTATGTAAATATAATGAGCCAGATTAAACTTAAAGTAACTATATAGAGCATTCTACTACCAAAGTACACTGCATAATGCCAAGTAAAGCATTATTCTTTTTACAATATCGGTACAATAAACAACACCAATAAATTCATGCACTCTCTGCAGGACAAGGAAGCTTAAGTGGGACAGATAGCATTTATAATTACCCAAATGACCATTTGTAGCAGGGCTGGTTTTACCACTAGGCAACCTAGGCACTTGCCTAGGGTCCAGCGGTCCCCAGGGGGCCCGGCAGCAAGGCAGGTGGTGTGATATGCCAGCCAATAAAAAAAATATTGTGTCCGAGGGAGAAAATACAAATATTTTTTCTGCTCCGTTGCGTTCCACTGGATGTCGGGCCTGAGTCACGCCATGTGACGTCATCACGCCCCACATCATATTCAGAGAAGACTCATTGTGGAGCAATATGAGAAAACAGAAAGAAGAAGAGAAGAAAGCAATAGAAAGTTATGCAAACGGAGGCACAGTGGCACACTATGATAAAGGGGAAACAAGATGTTTCAAACACAATTATGAAGGGGCACAGTGGTGATGTGAAGAGGAAAAATTGCCAATGAAAGGGCATAATGTGATGATGGAGGGACAAAAGTGACAATGAAGGGGAAACTGTGTTATTGTGAAGGGGCACAGTGTGATGATAGAGGGACAAAAGTTACAAGGGGCACATCATTGAATTTATGCATATTATTCTTGCAAACAACTTAATAAGTATTTCTGTCCTGACTTAATTACTTATTAGGGTGTTTTGACCCAACTAAAAAAACGGGACTGCTCTGTAATTATTTAGTGTTTGCCTTTTTCTGTAGGAGGGTGGCCTAGGTCTTTTCACATGTTAGGTACACCCCCAACGATGCAAGTCACGCCCCCAATGGTATGGCCACCCCTCCTTTTGCGGCACATAGCTTCCCTTCTACTCAACTATAGGGCTATATGGTATGCTACAAAAACATAGTGCTATGGATTATTTCAGGTAGGGGGGCCTAAACCAGTATTTTGCCTAGGGCCCCATGAGGTCTAAATCCGGCTCTGATTTGTAGGTTAGAAACAAAGACACAATATTTGGCCACATTTGCAAACAAAGTGGCCTGTTTAAGAACAAGCAGCAATAACAATGATTTTTAATGCCATCATTGTGTCATAAAAAACAAAAATCTGTTAATCTCCGCAATTTATGAAAAATACATGTCTTTACAAGTGGTTACTATTCTTCATTAAATTTAAATTTTTGCGGAAATCTAACTCCACTATGAGGGTTCTGGAAACTGAAGCAAAACATGGGGCTGTATATATAGCTATATATATCTATATGCACACAGAGGGTGATCTTTACCAGGAATCCCAGAGCAGCCCCAACATGGTAAATTGCAGTGGTAGTTAATTATGCATCGCTGCGATTTACTGTGATCCAGATCGACAGTGACCATGCTGGGGTCATAAATAGACCCCAGCATTTGATTACAGGTATCACCAGTCATGCCACAGATTCATCTAGGAACAAAGTCCACTGGGCAACATTAAAACATTTAACAAGCGTCTCCATAATTACAGTTTGCAAATCTAGCAAATTCGTTTTTAATTCTAATTGTATTTATCTTAAGCCTCAAGTTTTAGGACAATATGTCTACTGCTGAACACACGTTTCATAAAGCATCAATCTACATATATGAAGAAGCAAATAACATATTATAAAGCCAACTTTATATAAAGGGTCGCCTACAAGTAGTTTCAACAAACACATTGAATGAGATCAATCAAGTTTGTGAATGGAAAGGAAATAGTTGTGACAAACACAAACCATGTAAACTTAGCATTACAGCTGGAATATCCCGAGCAATAAAGGATGGGCACAAAACCGAAAGAATATCCTGCAACAAAACAACCAAAAACTAAAATACAAGAATACAAATCCATACATAGTGTTGTAGGTGTGAGGTCCAGGTCAGAGGTAGATCTAAAGGCAAGAGGGAGATTTGCGATATAGGAAGGGGCGTTGTCGAGGGCATTGAATGGGATGGGAGTCCGTCTATTCGGAGCAGAGAGCGGAAGAAGTGTCTTGCTGCGGCATTTAGGATGGATTGAAGTGAGCATAGATGGACGGGACGTTGTACTGGTTGTAATGGGAGAGAATGGATGAGCATTGGGCTGCATCTTGGGTAAGAAAACAGTATATTCTAGTATTTCAAAAAGTGGAGCAGACAGGACTGGGAGAGAGACTGGATGTGAGGGATAAAGCAGAGGATGGAGTTACCAAGGCAGTAAAATTGGGAGACGGAGGAAATTGTGGTGAGATTTGAGGGGAGATGGTGACATTGGGAGTATGATAAGATCTGTTTCTGACATGTTGAATTCTAGGTAACATTGGGGTGTCCCATGTGTGCATAGCAGAGAGACAGTTGGTTATTTAAGATCCAGAGGGAAGGGTAGAGGTAGATTTTGGTATTGTCAGCATAGAGGTGGTACGGAAGGCTAAATGAGCACATTAGTTCCCCAAGAGAAGAGAGGTAAACAGAGAGAGCACGAGAGAGCGCGAGAGAGCGAGCACGAGAGAGCGCGAGAGAGCGCGAGCACGAGAGAGCGCGAGAGAGCGCGAGCACGAGAGAGCGCGAGAGAGCGCGAGCACGAGAGAGCGCGAGCACGAAGAGAGCGCGAGCACGAGAGAGCGCGAGCACGAGAGAGCGCGAGCACGAGAGAGCGCGAGCAGCGAGAGAGAGCGCGAGAGAGCGCGAGCACGAGAGAGCGCGAGAGAGCGCGAGCACGAGAGAGCGCGAGAGAGCGCGAGCACGAGAGAGCGCGAGAGAGCGCGAGCACGAGAAGAGCGCGAGAGAGCGCGAGCACGAAGAGAGCGCGAGAGAGAGCGCGAGCACGAGAGAGCGCGAGAGAGCGCGAGCACGAGAGAGCGCGAGAGAGCGCGAGAGAGCGAGCACGAGAGAGCGCGAGAGAGCGCGAGCACGAGAGAGAGCGCGAGAGAGCGCGAGCACGAGAGAGAGCGCGAGAGAGAGCGCGAGCACGAGAGAGAGCGCGAGAGAGAGCGCGAGCACGAGAGGAGAGCGCAGAGCACGAGAGAGAGCGCGAGAGAGAGCGCGAGCGAGCGCGAGAGAGCGAAGCGCGCGAGAGCGAGCACGCGAGAGAGCGAGCACGCGAGAGAGCGAGCACGCGAGAGAGCGAGCACGCGAGAGAGCGCGAGAGAGCGAGCACGCGAGCGAGCACGAGAGAGTGCGCGAGCGAGAGAGCGAGCGAGAGCGCGAGCGAACGAGAGAGAACGCGCGAGAGCGCGAAGCGAACGAGAGAGAACGCGCGAGAGCGCGAGCGAACGAGAGAGAACGAGCGAGAGAGAGAGAGAACGAGCGAGAGCGCGAGAGAGAGAGAGAGAACGAGAGAGAGCGCGAGAGAGAGAGAGAGAGAACGAGAGAGAGCGCGAGAGAGAGAGAGAGAACGAGAGAGAGAGCGCGAGAGAGAGAGAGAGAACGAGAGAGAGCGCGAGAGAGAGAGAGAGAACGAGAGAGAGCGCGAGAGAGAGAGAGAGAACGAGAGAGAGCGCGAGAGAGAGAGAGAGAACGAGAGAGAGCGCGAGAGAGAGAGAGAGAGAACGAGAGAGAACGAGAGAGAGCGCGAGAGAGAGCAGCGAGAGAGAGCGAGAGAGCGCGAGAGAGCGCGAGAGAGCGCGAGAGAGAGCGCGAGAGAGCGCGAGAGAGCGCGAGAGAGCGCGAGAGAGCGAGAGAGGGAAGCGAGAGAGCGCGAGAGAGAGAGAGAGAGAACGAGAGAGAGCGCGAGAGAGAGAGAGAGAACGAGAGAGAGCGCGAGAGAGAGAGAGAGAACGAGAGAGAGCGCGAGAGAGAGAGAGAACGAGAGAGAGCGCGAGAGAGAGAGAGAGAACGAGAGAGAGAGACGAGAGAGAGCGCGAGAGAGAACGAGAGAGAACGAGAGAGAACGAGAGAGAGCGCGAGAGAGCGCGAGAGAGACGAGAGAGAACGAGAGAGAACGAGAGAGAGCGCGAGAAGAGAACGAGAGAGAGCGCGAGAGAGAGAGAGAGAACGAGAGAGAGCGCGCGAGAGAGAGAGAGAACGAGAGAGAGCGCGGAGAGAGAGAGAACGAGAGAGAGCGCGAGAGAGAGAGAGAGAGCGAGAGAGAGCGCGAGAGAGAGAGAGAGAACGAGAGAGAGCACGAGAGAACGAGAGAGAGCACGAGAGAGAGCACGAGAGAGAGCACGAGAGAACGAGAGAGAGCACGAGAGAGAGCACGAGAGAACGAGAGAGAGCACGAGAGAGAGCACGAGAGAACGAGAGAGAGCACGAGAGAACGAGAGAGAGCACGAGAGAGAGAGCACGAGAGAACGAGAGAGAGCACGAGAGAGAGAGCACGAGAGAGAGAGCACGAGAGAGAGAGCACGAGAGAGAGAGCACGAGAGAGAGAGCACGAGAGAGAGCACGAGAGAGAGAGAGAGCACGAGAGAGAGAGAGAGAGAGCACGAGAGAGCACGAGAGAGAGCACGAGAGAGAGCACGAGAGAGAGCACGAGAGAGAGCACGAGAGAGAGAGCACGAGAGAGAGCACGAGAGAGAGCACGAGAGAGAGCACGAGAGAGAGCACGAGAGAGAGCACGAGAGAGAGCACGAGAGAGAGCACGAGAGAGACGAGCACGAGAGAGAGCACGAGAGAGAGCACGAGAGCGAGCACGAGAGCGAGCACGAGAGAGAGCACGAGAGCGAGCACGAGAGAGAGAGAGAGAACGAGAACGAGAGCGAGCACGAGAGAGAGAGAGAGAGAGAACGAGAGCGAGCACGAGAGAGAGAGAGAGAACGAGAGCGAGCACGAGAGAGAGAGAGAGAACGAGAGCGAGCACGAGAGAGAGAGAGAGAGAGAGAACGAGAGCGAGCACGAGAGAGAGAGAGAGAGAGAGAACGAGAGCGAGCACGAGAGAGAGAGAACGAGAGCGAGCACGAGAGAGAGAGAGAACGAGAGCGAGCACGAGAGAGAGAGAGAGAGAACGAGAGCGAGCACGAGAGAGAGAGAGAGAGAACGAGAGCGAGCACGAGAGAGAGAGAGAGAACGAGAGCGAGCACGAGAGAGAGAGAGAGAACGAGAGCGAGCACGAGAGAGAGAGAGAGAACGAGAGCGAGCACGAGAGAGAGAGAAGAGAACGAGAGCGAGCACGAGAGAGAGAGAGAGAACGAGAGCGAGCACGAGAGAGAGAGACGAGAGCGAGCACGAGAGAGAGAGAACGAGAGCGAGCACGAGAGAGAGAGAACGAGAGAGAGAACGAGAGAGAGAGAGCGCGAGAGCGCGAGAGAGAGAGAGCGCGAGAGAGAGAGAGCGCGAGAGAGCGCAGAGAGCGAGAGAGCGCGAGAGCGAGAGAGCGCGAGAGCGAGAGAGCGCGAGAGCGAGAGAGCGCGAGAGCGAGAGAGAGCGCGAGAAGGAGCGCGAGAGAGAGAGCGCGAGAGAGAGAGAGCGCGAGAGAGAGAGCGCGAGAGAGAGAGCGCGAGAGAGAGAGCGCGAGAGAGAGAGAGCGCGAGAGAGAGAGCGCGAACGAGAGAGAGAGAACGAGAGCGAGCACGAGAGAGAGAGAGAACGAGAGCGAGCACGAGAGCGAGAGAACGAGAGAGAGCACGAGAGAGAGAGAACGAGAGAGAGCACGAGAGAGAGAGCGCGAGCGCGCGAGAGCGAGAGAGAGAGCGCAGAGAGAGAGAGCGCGAGAGAGCGGCGAGAGAGAGAGAGCGCGAGAGAGCGCGAGCGCGAGAGAGAGAGAGAGCGCGAGCGCGAGAGAGAAGAGAGAGCGCGAGCGCAAGAGAGAGCGCGAGCGCGAGCGAGAGAGAGCGCGAGAGAGAGAGAGGAGCGCGAGCACGAGAGAGCGAGCACGAGAGCACGAGAGAGAGAGAGAGAGAGAGCGCGAGCACGAGAAAGAGAGCACGAGAGCACAAGAGAGAGCACGAGAACGAGAGAGAGAGAGAACGAGAGAGAGAGAGAGAACACACCAATGTCGGTATAAATCACACAAGTAGCTTGTTCACACACACTACAGAGAGGATACACCAGTAATAAGTTCACAGCATTACAAGTGTTGACCAGTAATCTAATATACAAGTACCCAGCCTCCCACACAAAAGACAAATCATGTAAGTGCTGACAGAAGGGAGGATTCGGAACAGACATGGTACATTTGTGCATCATTCAAATATCAAATATCTGTAGAGACATTGCAAAACACACAAGGCGACAGCATATATTATCCATACCTTCCTCACCATCACTGAAGATAAGTTCTGTACGTCAGCTAAACATGTCCTATTGTGCAACAGCCTGACACACATTAGTCACCATAGAAACCTTCCCAAACAAAGATGGATCCTAATGCCCACAGCTTTCCCCTCGGTGTATGAATCGTGCAGCACAACACCCACACTTTATAATTACTCCATACATCACCCCTGATCAGCAGATTACACTACTTCTGTGTTCATCTTCTGCATTTTCTTGTACCTGAAATGGTTTAGGCTCAAAGCTTCATTTCAATGTGGGAGTCTCAGAAACAACGCACATAAAAGAGATTTATTTCCATCTTGACAGCTGCACTTGGCAGTCTTATCTGCGATGCACAGATTGCACATTACATCAACAGGAAAAACCAATATTACACAGTCCTCTGTCCATATGCGATATCTATCACTGCTCAATAAACACATCCCGCCAGTTATAGGGGTTTATTTAGGCACCCCTTCGCATTCTCTCTATATAATCATAGTTATAAGAGGTGAATTAACAGCTATTTATGTATATTTTTCATCTAGTAACAGAGACTCCCGGCAACTAGTCTCTAATAAAGTGATGACTTTACTTTCAGGTACTAACCAGGCCTATGCCATACTTGTCAACTTTTCCTCATTGGCCTCAGGGAGATTCTGGGACATGTGGGCGTGCGGGGGCGGGGCTTGATGAATCGCATCATTTTGGCCCCGCTCCCTAAACAATGGTCACAATTTTGAACAATTACAGCAGGGGGCAGGGCTAGGATGACACGGTATTTGCGTCATTAAGCTCCGCCCCATCACTTATCTACTGCGAGGCGAGAACTGAGAGGTTGCCCTGCTCTTCCAGGAGGTCTCCCAGAAATGCAGGAGTCTGCCGGGCATTCCAGGAAAGTAGGCACCTATGTGTTAAAGAAAAGCGCTAATGAATCTCTAGAGACTGAAGTGTCTTTTACATTTCTGTCTCCATTACTGAAGTCATGTTGTCTTACCTGTAAGTCTTTGATTAAATCTTGGTCTCCATGAAAATGGCCACCTCCATAGGTATCAATACATAGACATAGGACACAATTTCTGAACTGTGTCATCATGCCACAGATGGCGAAGCCAACCACGTCTTGTACTGGCTCAGCATCAGGGAGAATGCCAGACTCTTCAGGGAGTGAGGGAGATCACCCCTATTTCAGGGAGAGTTGGTAAGTATGACCTATGCACCGCACAGCAGGCCGTTGTATGCTCAGAAAACAATTAGCGAGTGCGTGTGTGTGTGTGGGGGGTGGGGGGGCACAAAGAAGCCTGTCATACAAAGATCCCTCTCCTGTGATGTGCTCCCCATAGGGCAGAAAGGCAAATGCCATGTTCAGAGAAAGCCAAGCTTAGCCTATTGGTCCAGACCGCAGTCCCCGTTGAGAATATTGTGCGGTAGTGTACTTAATGCACCGCGTCAGGCCAACATTAAACAGTCCACTAACTTCATTCAGACATTGCCTATGTAATTCTGCCCCACTTAACCATACTTACCAACTTTACAATGTTGGTATCCGGGAGCCTGCGGGGGAGGTGGGCGTCATGGAGGGGGCGGGCCTCCAAAATCCGTGTCATTTTGGACCCGCCCCCATGACGTCATGACGCAAAATGCGTCATTTGACAGAGGGGGCGGGGCCAAACGCCGCGATTCACCAGGAATCGCGGCGTTTGTGACCTAATTCTGCCCACTTCACTAGGAAGTGGGCAGATCCGGGATTTTGCCACACTCGCCCGGGAGTCCGGGAGACTCTCTCAAAATGCGGGAGTCTCCCGGACATTCCGGGAGAGTTGGCAAGTATGCACTTAACTCAATCACCTAACTCAATATATCAAGTTACCATCACATCTGTACCTGTTCATGGGTCATAGATTTTTAGATAAAGATGCAAGATCTGCTTGTATAAAACAAATAACTAAAAACAAAAAAAAAGTTTATTTTGTGGAACTATACATCCATATATACACACTGAAGAGTGTAGTTCCTGGCAGCACATGGAGCAGGTCACACAGTTGTAGTGAGTTTTGCATGAGCTGCAGCATGTTCAGTGACTTTACACACAAGCATGCTTTACCCCCCCCCCCCCCCCCCCCCCTAACCTTCCCCAGGTATGTAGCTCCAACTTCCAGCTCTGTAATTACCACAACCTCCTTCATTTATCCCCTTGTGCGTCAGGACACGTCTGGAATGTTTAAGGCAGCCAGGGATCAAAGTTAATACAACAACTGTGTACGAGTGTGACAGCAAACACCCTTTAATAAATAATGTTATACATACAAAGTCCAAGTGTTCATCTGTGTGTGGTATATAAGTCATAGATCTCTCTTCCTGTACGATTCACACTTACTAATATTATATACAGCGACCAGCCATAACATTAAAATCACCTTACTAATATTGTGTATTGTGGGCAGCACGGTGGCTTAGTGGTTAGCACTTCTGCCTCACAGCAATGGGGTCATGAGTTCAATTCCCGACCATGGCCTTATCTGTGAGGAGTTTGTATGTTCTCCCCGTGTTTGCGTGGGTTTCCTCCGGGTGCTCCGGTTTCCTCCCACACTCCAAAAACATATTAGTAGGTTAACTGTCTGCTAACAAAAAATTTTTTTTTTACCCTAGTCTGTGTATCAGTCTGTCTGTCTGTGCGTTAAGGAATTTAGACTATAAGCTCCAATGAGGCAGGGACTGATGTGAGTTCTCTGTACAGCGCTGCAGAATTAGTGGCGCTATATAAATAAATGGTGATGATGATGATTGTGTAGCTCTCCCTCGTGCTGCCAAAACAGCTCTGACCCATCGAGGCATGGACTCCACAAGACCTCCGAAGGTGTCCTGTGGTATCTGGCACCAAGACGTTAGCAGCAGACCCTTTAAGTCCTGTAAGTTGCTCCATGGTCCAGTTCTGGAGCTTAAGTGCCCATTGTAGGCACTTTCAGTGGTGGACACGGGTCAGCATGGGTTCTCTGACCGTTATGCAGCCCCATACTCAGCAATCTGCGATGCTCTGTGTGGTCTGACATCTTTCTGTCACAGCCAGCAGTAACTTTTTCAGCAATTCGTGCTACAGTAGCTCTTCTGTGGGATTGGAGCACACAGATAGCCTTAGCGCCCCCACGTGCATCAATGAGCCTTGTGCGCCCATGACCTTGTCGCTGGTTCATTGGTTGTCATTCCTTGGACCACTTTAGGTAGGTACTAACCCCTGCATACCAGGAACACCCCACTAGACCGGCTGTTTTGGGGATGCTCTGACCCAGTCATCTAACCATCACAATTTGGCCCTTGTCAAAGTCGCTCAGATCTTCATGTTGCCCATTTTTCCTGCTTCCAACACATCAACTTCAAGAACTGACTGGTCACTTGCTGCCTAATATATCCCAGCCCTTGTCACGTGTCATTGTAACCAAATAATCAGTGCTATTCACTTCACTTGTCAGTGGTTTAATGCTGTGTCTGATCAGGGTGTATACTTATTAGCCATCACCTTCAGATATCCCCTATACATCCATCGTTCCTTATTCTCCTATATCTCAGATATCCATCGTTTAACTGCTCTATACTAAAAGAAACAGCCAGACAGATATTTCCTATACACAACTGATCGGCATCTGCGCAATTCTGTTTTCAGGTACTAGACACCCTTCCGCGTTATTCAGTTTGGCCTACAGCATATTACCAATTATAGAAGAGCAAACATTTTCCCTAATTGCATCACAGCTGGTATAGAACAAAACTGTATTGTGTAACGTATACAATATAAGTAATGTTGTGTGAAGTGAGGATTGTATGGTGCCAGCATCTTAAAATAACACCAGGAACAAAAACGTTTAAGTCCTGGGACTGTGAAAACTGCATTTTTGTAGTACGAGTATCGACGCTCACATTCAGGAGTATCTACTGCATTCAACAATAACACTAGCACTGTAAACATGTTGATATTGTACCAAGAAACTCCTAGTTCATACTGTCTACACAAGAGCTGACATTCTAGAGCTGTGATGGCGCCCTGTCCCTTGCAGATTTTCAATGTAAAAAACTATTATTTTAAGCGTTTTATCTTTCCAACAGATTAGACAACAGTCACAAATTACGTTACTGAATTTAAAGGCTCATTCACACAAATTCACTTTGAAAACTGCCTCAATAAATGTGCTTTTGTGCTTTTTTGCCATTGTTAATGTGGATTATATTTTTACTAAATACAACCTATCCGGCTGGTAGCGCATGTTATCATGAGAAATATATTTCAGAATACTATGGTGGGAACAGCAACACTGACTGTTATGTGACCTATTTTCATGTGTCTGTTAATGCATGAAAGGCAGGTAGTTGTGAACAAGCTCTAACAGAGGGAATATATTGATACTACAGCAATAGACGATAATGTAAAGTGAATGGAAAGAAGAGAATCTTGGCCTTTGGTGCACCCGATACAAACACGAGAAGCACAGTAATTAAAGTGATTTACTCTAATGAGATTTAGCTCCCAAGTCCTGCATGAAATGTGATAAAATTTGGGTTATAACCCAATAAAAGTAAACAACAACCAGCAAATACTTACTTGTCTGCTGACCACCAAAGATCTCCAGAATGAAGCCTCCAGCACAGGTAGAAACACCTCACTCACAACAAGTATCCCATTTACTGACTGCACTACAATGGTCAAAGGTAAGAGAACAGTTTCCTGACGTTAAAGGGTAGAACAGTAACCAAGGTATTTATGACACCTCCCTACGTAAGATCCAGGGAGCCTATAAATCAACCTGCAGATAAAAATACTGAGCAGAGTGAAAGGAGAGAGCGGACCTGAGCATTCTCGTTACCAGACAAACTTTTATATTACATTATGCTGTATGTACATTACCTAATAAGCTTACCAGCTAGTTACCAGCTATACATCCAAGTGTGCCTGTTGCAGGCCAATTTAGGATTAAATGCCCATCTGAGGCGGCATATTTAGGGGAGCCACAAAGAAATGATATTATGGAATGTGGGCGTTTCCCTTTAACCAACAGCTGACCATGAATTCTATAATGCCCTATTCACTACCGTTCGCATCAAACACGCCCTGATGACAAGTTTTACAGAGGGCAAAGCTTGGAATAAATCTATTTGAAGGCTGCTATTTGCTAATGTCATTTCTTTAAGAATGCTGGAACCTTAACTCGTGCACACCTTCCAACTGTTCAGATTTAGGTGGTACAGTCCTGATAAAGAATCTAAAGATGCCCCTTTAATGCCACATGTACCATAGGCAGGTGCTCATGGCATTGAAAGGGTGGTTTTAGGGGAGGAGAAGGGGGCTGTGACCTAGAAACTCCCTCTTCTTATGCATGCACTATGTCCTAAATCCTAATTCATAAATGAGGTGTCTGTGGGTTAGAAAAATGATCTATCCAAGGACATTGCACACACTCAGAAGGAACAGAATTAGAAGCTTTTTACGCTTTATTCATTGCTGGAAGAGACATCAGCATTGAAAGGCGCTATATAAATAAATGATGATGATGATGATGATGATGATTATTGAGCATATTTAACAATATACAATAAAAGGTTACGACGGGTGACAGTTTTCGCCAGTGATGGCTTCCCCATGCCTCTGCAAGGCAAAGAATATTAACAAAAATCACGGCGGTACATGTAGTCTTAGTATGGCAAAAACAAAATAAATTCATTCTTTATTGATTGTTATGATTAATGTTTTTATAATTGTTTGGCATATTAACAGAGCTAAAAGTCCCAATCAGGCCTTTGGGTTCTACTGCATATGTGCTAGCTGATTAACAAACACGTCTGTCTGCAAAGACTGAGCTGGCAAATCGGTAAGTTAACTGTTTTAAGCAACTCAACTGCAGAACTACCATTTTTATCTCAGAGTATATGAAGTGTGTCCAATAACAAGTAACCTGTCTTGTGTAAGAGGTACAGACCATTCCTTTTACATAGGTAACCACCAAATTCTATCTCCAACTGAGTATGAGGTTAGATACATCTGCAGTAGTTTTCAACAAGATTGTTCCATGTGTCTATTTTTTACTCTAAAAAAATTTATGCCGCTCTTCCAACAAAGTGTCTCATAGAAAAGGCCCCCAGAGAATAGGAGGTTTTACAGTTTGCATATTACATACAATGTAACCATTCCCTGTATCTAGCAAATCCGGGCTTTCCTCTAGGTACAATAACCAAAGAGGATAACATTCCCAGAATGTGTTACAAGCTTGAGATCCTTCTGTGATTGTTAGGGTCAATGGACAATGGTCTGTAATACTTCTTAACTGAACTAAATGCCGATCTATCCTGGATAATGTCTTGTCAGAGTAACAGAAATCTCATTCTCCATATATCAACCAATCCCATGGAAATCATTTTGCATTGAGAGAAGTACAGACACTTCCCATCACTCCATTTCTGCATCCATGCCATACCTTTGTGACAACACCTATTTACATTGAATAATCAGCGCTATGGACCTCATATGAAAGATGTATAAGATAACATTAATAGAACATTTTGAACAGTTAAAGTAAGAATTCCCATTGGATTACAGCTGAATGAGAACAAGATTTCCATTTCAGAATAAAGTGGATAACGAGGGTATCAGGAAGTGTTTTACTTAAACATTATTTCTTACAAAACGTGTGTTTAAGATTTACTTTTTATAGTATATTTGCATTATGAGCAAGAGTCTTATGAAAAATTATACTGGGGCCACCAAGGAAGCAATGTTGACCTCCAGGAGTCCTAATATTCAGCAATTCCCCAGCCAGGAAAAGCCACAACATATTTCAGCACCATATTCTCTTAAATAATGCGGGGAGGTGTTGGGAGACAATCACATTTTTTGCCTCCCCCTTCACTATTCCATTCATAGAGACTTCAGGCATACACTGGCTTCCCTGGGACTGGTTCCACAATGACAGGAGGACCCCACTCTATGGAGTTCCCTGCGGTAAGTGTGGTTGCTTTACCAGTTGGCCTACAAGTCGCTGCACAGAATAGAGCAGGAATCGGAGTAGGCGCCTGGTTATTTGGGAGCAGTTAAAGCGGCAAACTCCGGCAAGGGGGCACTGGCAATGCCAGTGCTGGCCCTGGTTTTCTGTTACTAATAGGGAACAGTCTAGGCTATCTAGTGTTGGCTATTTTAGGAATTTGGGGTGGGTGGGCTCTGTCCAAATTTTTAATTATTTCTTTCTTCACTAGCGGAGCTGCTCCCATTCCTTTCAATGGCTTTTCTACTCACTGGAAGCCCCGCTGAAATGAAAGGGGCTATAGCTATGAATGGGAAAAGCTCTGTACCTCTTGCACTCTGAACGCATTCACCAACGCGCTTCGCTGATATCATCCACGTGTATAGGACATCTGGGGTTTCACCAATTGCGCAATAATAATCAGGAGTATAATCATTAAAATGTGCACTTATCCTGAGATGGTGATAAAAGATGAGGTACTGCGGTGGTGGAAGAACAATGCTGGTTAAATAGGCTTTACCATTGTCAGCGATAACTCCTTGACACATAGAAAAAGCCCCATCACCAGAAAACACCATTTTTGTAAGAAAACTTTTCATCCTTTGACAAATATTCTCCATAGAGCTCAGCATCAAACACCACATTTAATCCCACAAAATTCACAATTAAAGTGACATGGCTGCTTTTACATCAGTGTCTAATAAACCCCACAGACATTAATACCCAGTGTACCACCTACAGATGATTTTGGCAGTAAGAATGAAACATTTATGGGACGAGGCAAAGAACAAAACGCATTTGACATTTACATCAGATAATGGACCATGTGCTTTGTCTTGTGGTATTGGGCACATTGTTTGAGTCATAGGGGCATATTCAATTGTTGCGGGTTTCCGCGGTGTTAAAACACTACCGTTATTACTTAGCTGGATTTCAGCTCAGGGAGCTGCGAGCTGAAATCCAGCAAGAAAAATACCGTAATAAAGTTTTTTACGCGCACTATTACCGTAATAACGGTAATAGTGCGCGTGCCGCATCATTTTCGGAATTTCCGCCGACAATTGAATATGCCCCTTAGGATCACACTAATTTACATCACGACCTCATGATTTCAGTATTAGCATTGAGGTAAACAAGACAAAAGCATTGAAAGCCTGTAGAAAGACAACTGAAGGAGCTTCATCTAAAGCCAATAACAAACAAATAAAGAATTCTCAATATCAAGGACATTCTACAACCATCTGGGCAACTGCGAGATTTCCACCGAGAGCAGAGGGATCCTGTCCTTTCTTCTACCTACACTTTAATATTCACTGTACAAACTACAACTACTAACTTCTAAGCTACATCCTTACATGTCTCTATTTCCCCAATATTTGCCCCCTGGTGTCTCCAAGAAGCATTTCCAAGCTGGAATAACTAAACAGTCGCTTATCACAAGGAGTTCAGGTCATCAAGAACAGCAGGTTAGGTGAACGTATAGAACCACAGTTCTGACCCCTAATTGGGACCAGGTCACTTTCCGGCAGACCTTTTCTTCATACACCATCTGGGCTTTCTGGTTAGAGCACCAAAATTATGTGTATTACCAGTATGTATATGATCAGTGGGTCCCCCAGCTATATAATCAAGGCAATGTCTTCTGCTACAATACACTCAGGCTTGAGCAATTCCTAGGATCTAGGCAGATAAGTATAACTTGATATTCATTCTGGAAAATATTTATATAGGTTTAATATTTAGATCCCTATTTATATTATCACATTTTTAACACAAACCCTTTTAATCCTTATCACAAAGAGAAGGATTGAAAGATTGTGTGTATTTATGTAAAATAATCAACAGCAGCCACAAAAACAAAAGACCCCTCTGCTATCTTTCCTATGGTCACTATCACAGTGATAATGACCGGAGGGGGAGCAGTAAGATGCGGTGAGGGATCCAAAGATGCCTCTACCGCAGTGTTGGCTAACCTGTGACACTACAAGTCCCAGCATACCCTTCAAGCAATAGGCTGCTATATATTGGCAAAGCATTCTGGGACTTGCAGTTTCACAACACCTGGGGTGTCACAGGTTAGCCAACTACCACAATGCTCTCCCCATAGAGCCGACCTGAAGAATTACACATACGGTAATGAGCTGTACATTACCATATGTGTAAATGCATTCTCATTCCTTATTAAATTGCTGTACAGAGCAGTGCTCAGACATCTATGGGCACTGCTCTGTATGTCGAAACAAAATGCAAAGCAGCAGTTATCTATGATACAGTATCTGCTTCGATGCACTGTTCATGAATTTGAACTATAGTTAGATTTGTGGTGGAACCCCGAAAACTGAAGTTTTGAGGGAATTTAGATGACAATAATTATTAATAGGCCCCATAGACCCTTATTTATCAAAATGTAGCGATAAAGATGTAAAAAGTTCGGAATAACGGGTGTTTTTGTATCACCCCGGCGGTTCCCAAAGTGTGCGCCGCGGCTCCCAGGGGTGCCGCGGCGCTGTCACTGGGGTGCCGCGAGCCAGCCCTAGAAAAAAGCAAACAGAAACTTACCAATCTGCGCGGCGCTAGGACCCTGCAGCCTCCTCTCTCCCGCAGCTGTCACTGAATATCGACGTCAGTGACAGCTGCGCGAGAGAGGAGGCTGCAGGGTCCTAGCTCCGCGCGGATTGGTAAGTTTCTGTTTGCTCTCTTTTGTTCTATAGCTGGCGCCTGGCGTAGGGCAGAGGAGGAGGGGGGCAGAGGAGGGCGGACAGCGTGACAGAGGGCAGAGGAGGGGGCAGAGAGGGCAGAGGAGGGGGCAGAGAGGGCAGAGGAGGGGGCAGAGGAGGGGGCAGAGGAGGGGGCAGAGGAGGGGGCAGAGGAGGGGGCAGAGGAGGGGCAGAGGAGGGGGCAGAGGAGGGGGCAGAGGAGGAGGGGGGCAGAGGAGGGCGGACAGCGTGAGAGGGGGCAGAGGAGGGGGGACAGCGTGACAGAGGGCAGAGGAGGGGGGGCAGCGTGACAGAGGGCAGAGGAGGGGGGGCAGCGTGACAGAGGGCAGAGGAGGGGGGGCAGCGTGACAGAGGGCAGAGGAGGGGGGGCAGCGTGACAGAGGGCAGAGGAGGGGGGGCAGCGTGACAGAGGGCAGAGGAGGGGGGGCAGCGTGACAGAGGGCAGAGGAGGGGGGGGCAGCGTGACAGAGGGCAGAGGAGGGGGGGCAGCGTGACAGAGGGCAGAGGAGGGGGGGCAGCGTGACAGAGGGCAGAGGAGGGGGGGCAGCGTGACAGAGGGCAGAGGAGGGGGGACAGCGTGACAGAGGGCAGAGGAGGGGGGGCAGCGTGACAGAGGGCAGAGGAGGGGGGGCAGCGTGACAGAGGGCAGAGGAGGGGGGGCAGCGTGACAGAGGGCAGAGGAGGGGGGGCAGCGTGACAGAGGGCAGAGGAGGGGGGGCAGCGTGACAGAGGGCAGAGGAGGGGGGGGCAGCGTGACAGAGGGCAGAGGAGGGGGGGCAGTGTGACAGAGGGCAGAGGAGGGGGGGGCAGCGTGACAGAGGGCAGAGGAGGGGGGGCAGCGTGACAGAGGGCAGAGGAGGGGGCAGAGAGGGCAGAGGAGGGGGCAGAGAGGGCAGAGGAGGGGGGGCAGCGTGACAGAGGACAGAGGAGGGGCAGAGGAGGGGGGGCAGCGTGACAGGGGGCAGAGGAGGGGGGGGCAGCGTGACAGAGGGCAGAGGAGGGGGGGCAGCGTGACAGAGGGCAGAGGAGGGGGGACAGCGTGACAGAGGGCAGAGGAGGGGGGGGCAGCGTGACAGAGGGCAGAGGAGGGGGGGCAGCGTGACAGAGGGCAGAGGAGGGGGCAGAGAGGGCAGAGGAGGGGGCAGAGAGGGCAGAGGAGGGGGGGCAGCGTGACAGAGGACAGAGGAGGGGCAGAGGAGGGGGGGCAGCGTGACAGGGGGCAGAGGAGGGGGGGGCAGCGTGACAGAGGGCAGAGGAGGGGGGGCAGCGTGACAGAGGGCAGAGGAGGGGGGGCAGCGTGACAGAGGGCAGAGGAGGGGGGACAGCGTGACAGAGGGCAGAGGAGGGGGCAGAGGGGGCAACGTGAGAGAGGGCAGTGTGCCTAGATGCAGAGGGGGCAGTGTGCCTGGATGCAGAGGGGGCAGTGTGCCTGGATGCAGAGGGGGCAGTGTGCCTGGATGCAGAGGGGGCAGTGTGCCTGGATGCAGAGGGGGCAGTGTGCCTGGATGCAGAGGGGGCATTTTTGCATACAACTAAATAAGTATTTCTGTCGTGACCTAAATACTTATTACAATTTTTTGACCCAACTACTTCTAAAACAGGACTGCTCAGTAATTATTTTGGAGGGATGCCTTGAAAAAATTTGGAGACTCTAAGGGTGCCGCGAACTGCAAAAGTTTGGGAACCACTGTATCACCCTATACATCAAAGAGGATGTTGCTGGCGGTAGCACTGCTTACACTAGTGGCAATCCCGGACAAAGATAGCATCCACCACGACTTGCATAGGGAAGCATATTTAAAGAATATTCAGGTGATGAAAAATATCCCTTAACAGTTGTATGGAGAATAATTTTCTGCTCCTTCTACACTGGAATAGTCCGCGCTGGCGCCGAGAGACGAATAAAGGCCACAACCGGTAAAGATCGCTTACTAGAACAATTCTAACAAATCCACCTAGATCTAAAAACATTAAGGATTATATAGAAACATTCCCCCTCCATGACCAGCAAGTAAAACAGAACAAAGAAGATAGGTTGGCAGACGTCTGCGGCTATTTCACAGCGGGAATCCCATCATCCCATGTAAAATGTACGCACTGCGTAAATCTATGTGCAGTTCCCAGACAGGGGATCAATGTCTTCCTGAATCCTCACGGTATCTCATGCAGACAAATAAACAGACATGAGCAGGAGGATCTCATTACAATATTACTATATGATGACCTTGGCAGAACCTGGCAACAAATCTTTCTACCATATGTTTATACAGAAGTTTTATAAGTTATATAAATACTGGATAATAGCTGCCTCCAACCACTACAGGAACCAGAGAGCAACATTTATCTAATATAGAAATAAAATCGTAAAACTATTATGAACATATCAACTACTTTTAAATTTTATTAAGATTACGAAAATCTTGATAATTATTAATAAAAAAAAAAAGAGATTTTTTCAGATGTACAGAAATAAGCCAGAAAAGTGGGTGGAGGGGGCAGCGTACTGAACCTCTGAACATATTCAATCCTATTCGGCAATGATTAACATTTACATCCTCATTCACAGCACCACAAAAATCTCACATATGTATCATAAAAAAAAAAAAACAACATACATAACACACGTACAATCCTAAAATAGAATTTTACACCAAGCAAAGATTATTTTCCTTGTTAAAATATGTACAGGATGAAAAAAATATATATGTACTAAAACATACCAGGTGAGAGACAACTACAACATAACAAAGGTATCATTGTACAAATATCTTAATGTCACCCAGCAGTCAGTAAGCAGCCCCCCCCTCACCAGGTATCCCAGCAGTCAGTAAGCAGCCAGCCCCCCTCACCAGGTATCCCAGCAGTCAGTAAGCAGCAAGCCCCCCTCACCAGGTATCCCAGCAGTCAGTAAGCAGCAAGCCCCCCTCACCAGGTATCCCAGCAGTCAGTAAGCAGCCAGCCCCCCTCACCAGGTATCCCAGCAGTCAGTAAGCAGCCAGCCCCCCTCATCAGGTATCCCAGCAGTCAGTAAGCAGCCCCCCCTCACCAGGTATCCCAGCAGTCAGTAAGCAGCCAACCCCCCTCACCAGGTATCCCAGCAGTCAGTAAGCAGCAAGCCCCCCTCACCAGGTATCCCAGCAGTCAGTAAGCAGCAAGCCCCCCTCACCAGGTATCCCAGCAGTCAGTAAGCAGCCAGCCCCCCTCACCAGGTATTCCAGCAGTCAGTAAGCAGCCCCCCCTCACCAGGTATCCCAGCAGTCAGTAAGCAGCCAACCCCCCTCACCAGGTATCCCAGCAGTCAGTAAGCAGCAAGCCCCCCTCACCAGGTATCCCAGCAGTCAGTAAGCAGCAAGCCCCCCTCACCAGGTATCCCAGCAGTCAGTAAGCAGCCAGCCCCCCTCACCAGGTATCCCAGCAGTCAGTAAGCAGCCAGCCCCCCTCACCAGGTATCCCAGCAGTCAGTAAGCAGCCAGCCCCCCTCACCAGGTATCCCAGCACTCAGCCCCCCTCACCAGGTAACCCAGCAGTCAGTAAGCAGCCAGCCCACCTCACCAGGTATTCCATCAGTCAGTAAGCAGCCCCCCTCACCAGGTATCCCAGCAGTCAGTAAGCAGCCAGCCCCCCTCACCAGGTATCCCAGCAGTCAGTAAGCAGCCAACCCCCCTCACCACGTATCCCAGCAGTCAGTAAGCAACCCCCCCCCTCACCAGCTATCCCAGCAGTCAGTAAGCAGCCCCCCTCACCAGGTATCCCAGCAGTCAGCCCCCCTCACCAGGTATCCCAGCAGTCAGTAAGCAGCCCCCCCCCCTCACCACGTATCCCAGCAGTCAGTAAGCAGCCCCCCCCTCACCACGTATCCCAGCAGTCAGTAAGCAGCCCCCCCCTCACCACGTATCCCAGCAGTCAGTAAGCAACCCCCCCCTCACCAGGTATCCCAGCAGTCAGTAAGCAGCCCACCTCACCAGGTATCCCAGCAGTCAGTAAGCAGCCCCCCTCACCAGGTATCCCAGCAGTCAGTAAGCAGCCCCCCCCTCACCAGGTATCCCAGCAGTCAGTAAGCAACCCCCCCCCTCACCAGGTATCCCAGCAGTCAGTAAGCAGCCAGCCCCCCTCACCAGGTATCCCAGCAGTCAGTAAGCAACCCCCCCCTCACCAGGTATCCCAGCAGTCAGTAAGCAGCCCACCGCACCAGGTATCCCAGCAGTCAGTAAGCAGCCCACCTCACCATGTATCCCAGCAGTCAGTAAGCAGCCCCCCTCACCAGGTATCCCAGCAGTCAGTAAGCAGCCCCCCCTCACCAGGTATCCCAGCAGTCAGTAAGCAGCCCCCCCTCACCACGTATCCCAGCAGTCAGTAAGCAGCCCCACCTCACCATGTATCCCAGCAGTCAGTAAGCAGCCCCCCCTCACCAGGTATCCCAGCAGTCAGTAAGCAGCCCCCCCTCACCAGGTATCCCAGCAGTCAGTAAGCAGCCCCCCTCACCATGTATCCCAGCAGTCAGTAAGCAGCCCACCTCACCAGGTATCCAAGCAGTCAGTAAGCAGCCCACCTCACCAGGTATCCCAGCAGTCAGTAAGCAGCCCCACCTCACCAGGCATCCCAGCAGTCAGTAAGCAGCCCCACCTCACCAGGTATCCCAGCAGTCAGTAAGCAGCCCACCTCACCAGCTATCCCAGCAGTCAGTAAGCAGCCCCCCCTCACCAGGTAACCCAGCAGTTAGCCCCCCTCACCAGGTATCCCAGCAGTCAGTAAGCAGCCCCCCCCCTCACCAGGTATCCCAGCAGTCAGTAAGCAGCCCCCCCCCTCACCACGTATCCCAGCAGTCAGTAAGCAGCCCCCCCCTCACCACGTATCCCAGCAGTCAGTAAGCAACCCCCCCCTCACCACGTATCCCAGCAGTCAGTAAGCAGCCCACCTCACCAGGTATCCCAGCAGTCAGTAAGCAGCCCCCCTCACCAGGTATCCCAGCAGTCAGTAAGCAGCCCCCCCCTCACCAGGTATCCCAGCAGTCAGTAAGCAGCCAGCCCCCCTCACCAGGTATCCCAGCAGTCAGTAAGCAACCCCCCCTCACCAGGTATCCCAGCAGTCAGTAAGCAGCCCACCGCACCAGGTATCCCAGCAGTCAGTAAGCAGCCCACCTCACCACGTATCCCAGCAGTCAGTAAGCAACCCCCCCCTCACCAGCTATCCCAGCAGTCAGTAAGCAGCCCCCCCTCACCAGGTAACCCAGCAGTCAGCCCCCCTCACCAGGTATCCCAGCAGTCAGTAAGCAGCCCCCCCCCTCACCAGGTATCCCAGCAGTCAGTAAGCAGCCCCCCCCCTCACCACGTATCCCAGCAGTCAGTAAGCAGCCCCCCCCTCACCACGTATCCCAGCAGTCAGTAAGCAACCCCCCCCTCACCACGTATCCCAGCAGTCAGTAAGCAGCCCACCTCACCAGGTATCCCAGCAGTCAGTAAGCAGCCCCCCTCACCAGGTATCCCAGCAGTCAGTAAGCAGCCCCCCCCTCACCAGGTATCCCAGCAGTCAGTAAGCAGCCAGCCCCCCTCACCAGGTATCCCAGCAGTCAGTAAGCAGCCAGCCCCCCTCACCAGGTATCCCAGCAGTCAGTAAGCAACCCCCCCCCTCACCAGGTATCCCAGCAGTCAGTAAGCAGCCCACCGCACCAGGTATCCCAGCAGTCAGTAAGCAGCCCACCTCACCATGTATCCCAGCAGTCAGTAAGCAGCCCCCCTCACCAGGTATCCCAGCAGTCAGTAAGCAGCCCCCCCTCACCAGGTATCCCAGCAGTCAGTAAGCAGCCCCCCCTCACCAGGTATCCCAGCAGTCAGTAAGCAGCCCCCCCTCACCACGTATCCCAGCAGTCAGTAAGCAGCCCCACCTCACCATGTATCCCAGCAGTCAGTAAGCAGCCCCCCCTCACCAGGTATCCCAGCAGTCAGTAAGCAGCCCCCCCTCACCAGGTATCCCAGCAGTCAGTAAGCAGCCCACCTCACCAGGTATCCCAGCAGTCAGTAAGCAGCCCACCTCACCAGGTATCCCAGCAGTCAGTAAGCAGCCCCACCTCACCAGGTATCCCAGCAGTCAGTAAGCAGCCCACCTCACCAGGTATCCCAGCAGTCAGTAAGCAGCCCCACCTCACCAGGTATCCCAGCAGTCAGTAAGCAGCCCCACCTCACCAGGTATCCCAGCAGTCAGTAAGCAGCCCACCTCACCAGGTATCCCAGCAGTCAGTAAGCAGCCCCCCCCTCACCAGGTATCCCAGCAGTCAGTAAGCAGCCCCCCCTCACCAGGTATCCCAGCAGTCAGTAAGCAGCCAGCCCACCTCACCAGGTATCCCAGCAGTCAGTAAGCAGCCCACCTCACCAGGTATCCCAGCAGTCAGTAAGCATCCCACCTCACCAGGTATCCCAGCAGTCAGTAAGCAGCCAGCCCCCCTCACCAGCTATCCCAGCAATCAGTAAGCAGCCCACCGCACCAGGTATCCCAGCAGTCAGTAAGCAGCCAGCCCCCCTCACCAGGTATCCCAGCAGTCAGTAAGCAGCCCACCTCACCAGCTATCCCAGCAGTCAGTAAGCAGCCCACCGCACCAGCTATCCCAGCAGTCAGTAAGCAGCCCACCGCACCAGCTATCCCAGCAGTCAGTAAGCAGCCCCCCTCACCAAGTATCCCAGCAGTCAGTAAGCAGCCCACCGCACCAGGTATCCCAGCAGTCAGTAAGCAGCCCCACCTCACCAGGTATCCCAGCAGTCAGTAAGCAGCCCCACCTCACCAGGTATCCCAGCAGTCAGTAAGCAGCCCCCCTCACCAGGTATCCCAGCAGTCAGTAAGCAGCCCCCCTCACCAGGTATCCCAGCAGTCAGTAAGCAGCCCACCTCACCATGTATCCCAGCAGTCAGTAAGCAGCCAGCCCCCCTCACCAGCTATCCCAGCAGTCAGTAAGCAGCCCCCCTCACCAGCTATCCCAGCAGTCAGTAAGCAGCCCACCTCACCAGGTATCCCAGCAGTCAGCCCCCCTCACCAGGTATCCCAGCAGTCAGTAAGCAGCCAGCCCACCGCACCAGGTATCCCAGCAGTCAGTAAGCAGCCAGCCCCCCTCACCAGCTATCCCAGCAGTCACTAAGCAGCCAGCCCCCCTCACCAGCTATCCCAGCAGTCAGTAAGCAGCCCCCACCTCACCAGGTATCCCAGCAGTCAGTAAGCAGCCCCCCCTCACCATGTATCCCAGCAATCTACATGATACAATGTAAGCAGATCAGAGGGTAGTTGGTGAAAGTTAGATATTTACAATGTTTGTTTACACTAAGCACAATCAATCAGCTCTAATAAAACCCCAAAGATATAAAGCAAGTAGTGGCCCATGATCCAGCTCCAGAGAGCAGTTAATAAGCCCATACTTACATACAGCTTGGCCTGTAGGTGTACTCATAAAATGATGGTGCGTATTACCTGTTCCTGGGAGCAGCAATTAATCATTAATACAGAGCAGCAGCCAGTGGGCGGGGAGAGCTCTGACATGAGAGAGGGGCTTAACCTATTGCTGACTAATTCCCTGCTCAGCATTCAGCACATATTCATTTACTGTTGTTGCTGAGTATTAATACAGAGATTAAAGGCAAAGTGTTTCATGTATTTGCTACTATTTACTGACCCTTTGCTGTCAAACTTTATTAATATTCCTCCCCGACAATACAAACTTACTGACGACTGGGGATTTTTACTGACAGGTTACTGATGCAATATAAGAATGTCCAATAACTGCAAATATGGGGTGTACCCTACTCCGGCTCAAACATCATGGCCCTAAGTAGTTGATATAAGTCCTTGTTAATGTACAATTGCCATACTGCTCAAGTATGTGTATGCATCCTCCTAACACCCCTGGCCCAAGACCACCAGGGGTCTACCCACAACTGACCTAGTTCTACAAGCTCCTGCATACCTAGGTATTTTCTGTCAGGGCTTGCTGGGACCAGTAGTACTTTACACAATTATTACCCCAGCACTCTGTCTCCTGTCCTTCAGCCACATCTTTATCTATCCGACTGTCAGTCATTTATTGTGGAATACCACATCCAATACTGGATACAATGTAATCAGCCATATCCACTGATCTATCACTGCCGTTACAATGTGAAAATCATCCAAGAGCTATGTCTGACTTGAACAGACTTCTGCAACATAATCTCTACTTCTTTTCCAGATTTCAGATGTTACTATAGTAACCTTCACTTAACAGACGTGGATGGAAAATTTCCCCTTCCAACATTCTATTAATGGAATAATATCACCACCACCCTCATCTTCCTCCTCATGTACCACCACAGGCGTTATTAAATATCTTTTCCAGATAAGGGCAGCTACAATTCATACTACTGAGCAGACCAGATCACATCCCAATACACTGATCTGTATATGTAATAGCATCATCAGAGATAGAGGTAGTTTCATTTCCGATCCTTCCAGAACAAATGCAAATGATATTAAAATAAATGGCAAATATGCAAATTAACGTATGAAACTGTAAGTGGGCGTTTCACAACGATTAGTTAGAGAAACCTGGTTAGGACATAGGATAATAACTTGTTGCTGATGATACAACAGTCTGAGTCCAACTAAGGAATAAGTAATTAGTGGCTTAAGTTGTATTTTTTTATTGGTTTACATCTAGGGGTCTATGCATCAATAAGATGCAGTACAGCTAAATATGCATTGCTGCACATCGCAGTGATGCATATTTAGGTAACGTTAAGATGCACCATCCCGGGGCTACTCTGGGAGCCCCGGTAAAGTGACCCTTCTCCTGCAAATTTTTTATCCTGCTTACCGACAGCTTAGCGCTGCCGATGACAGGGAGAAGTTCTGTGCGCATAGCACTTCCACTGTACCGGATTCTGCAAAGTCAGGGAGACTTCTACAAAATCCCATAGGACATGACATCCTGAGATGGCGTTACCTGTCCGTGCAATGCGAAGCTTATCAAAGCTTCATGCATTGCAGAACATCGCAGTCCCCATAGTAATCCTTATTCTTCTTAACAGGTTAATGGATTCGTTAGAGTATCAAAGATGCCACTTTAATTAAATTTATAGGTATAATATAGACAGGTACAGGGCATTCAGATATAAAAAAAAACAATTAATAAACATACATAAGCAAAACAGTTTAAAATAAAAGGGATTACATTCAGAGTATAATTTACATGAATTTTATAATCTGTGCCATGGGAAACTGGCTTGGAGGATGGAGACCTTATCAATGTGGACTGATTTTCCCAAAAGACTACAACTTGTCCCTTCCCAACACAGTTTTTATTAATAAAAATGAAATGGGACGGCCTTCACAGGGGCAGTGTTAATGCTAATAGGGATGTCCTCTGGGTGTCACTAGTTTGCTCACAAATATTCCAAACTTCTGACCTTTGGTAACTATTCACAGATATATCCCAGAGACATAACTCCCCCTTCAACAAACCGGTCATAATCTCCCGCACATTTAAATACCAAATACCAAACATGATGGAATTATGACAATGGGATATACCTGTCTAAAAGACATGTGATTATAGCTGTTCCCCGATACCGGCAGAACCTGTCATTCATAACCTGGGTGTGATTTCTGCTCCTCAATATGAAGTAGCACACAGATTTCCCAAAATATGAACTATGAAGGCAATTTCTTTGAAGTTCATATTTCTATATATCTGTATAGGCAGCCTTCAAATGCTGCCTTTGTCTGCAAGGATGTCAAGCTATGAACGGCAACACAAAGTCTATTCAGGTGTCCAAAAAACTAACTTGTGTCAGGATATAGCTCATCGCAGAGGCCTTTGAAGCTGCTACAGGTGACACTGCTATCTTCTAACACTGGGATGTGCAGAGTCACCGAATACACACACAACAGACTTTCTGACTTCCCATTTTACACTTTAGTAACTCAACTTATCAATGGATCCATTTGATATAACATAGTTACACTGCAGTTATGATTTAGGCCTTATTCCCCAACATTATGTGATGGGTTAACCCTTATAAATAACTGTAAGTTCTCTATGTTTACGACATAGCGCAATACAAGAAGTCAGAAGCCATGGTCAATAAACAAGCGGGGTCGGATACACACTGAAGAAAGCAGTACAAGGGTTAATTCAGGAAACGTAGTCAGACAAGCCAGGAGAAATTCACTAGGAGCCGAGAACCAGAAAGCACAGGGGGAGCCAGAAGCCTGGGTGTTAGGAACTCCCAAGCCAGTACAGTGAAACTCGAGGACTACTCTGAAGGCCCGGTGTTCGCTGGAGCCCCTAGTGGTGGGGACAGACTGGGCTGCGGGCCGACCGAGGGTCGAGTAACGTATACTGGCTTAAAGGAGTACCCAGGAGTGGAGTGATTGGCGGGCTGCAGTTAAGAAGTATCCTAGGTCAAAGGGTCACAAGCACAGATGCAAAATCCAGAGACAAGCGAAGGGTCAGACACACAGGCAGAGAAGCAAAATCCGAAATCCAGGCAAAAGGTCGAGGTCAGAAGAGAAGGGTCACAGGTCCAAGAACAAGCAGGGGTCAAAACACGGGTAGTCAAATCCAAGGTAGCAAGAACCAAACGGATAGCACAAGCAGGCAGCAGGACTGAGGACAGAACGCTATAACCGGCAGTGAGGCTGCAGACCTCACTGCCTTAAATGTACAGGTGAGCCAATCAGAGTCTAGCTCTGCAAATACTCCCAGGAGCTGACTAATGAATTAATTACAGCCTAATAGCCAGCAGGCTATTAGATCCCTCTGCGCACGCGCCCAGCTGTCCCCCCTGTTGCCGGGACGCGGCGCTACACTGCTGGGCGTCCGGCCGTTGCCTCAGCAACGGTCGGGAGTTAGAAGGAAGTGACGTCCCGGTCGTCATGGTGACGGCCGGGACGCTGGGGCAGGCTATGAGTACCACCGCGGCTCGTGACACTGGGTTAGCAACCTGCTGCTCTGACACTGATATTGTGTCAGATCAGATCTGACACAGAGTCACATGATCGAAGCACACTGCAGGAAGTAAACAAGCGGGTGCCGGGCTTGGGAGGGTGAAGCAGGTAAGTTCTTACAAGAACAAAGAAATTCCTTACTCAGAGACAAGAAGCAAAATAAAAAGGGCGCTGATGGCCTGAAGTGAGCAGCACAGGTCAGCAGATGAGGAAGCCGATTGCGGAAAGGACCAAGAAAAGACTCAAACGCCAAACCTAAAGGTACCTGCTGTAACCACCCAGATCCCAGCACCTGGTCCCAGTGACAGCCCTCTGTGTCAGCGGCTTAGGCGCCCCAGTGCCTATGCTCCCAACAGGTCCTTGCCAATAGTTGAGGAACCTTTCCAGCGAGTGCCTGTGGACATTGTAGATCCCCAGCCTGTGCCCAGTAGATTGGGGAAGAGATACAGCCTCGCTTTGATGGATTACGCCTCAAGGTACCCTGAGACTGTAGCTCTGTCCTCCATAACTGTGGAAAAGGTAGCGGAAATGCTGCTAGGAATATTTAGTAGAGTAGGTTTCCCTAGTGAGATCCTAACTGATCAACGGACACAGTTCATGAGTGAACTGGTCCAGTGTCTCTGGGCAAAGAGTGGAGTGCGGCAACTCTGTAACTACCCGTACCATCCTTAGACTAGTGGACAGTGTGACCAGTTCAACGGCACTCTGAAGCATATGCTGCGGGCATTTGTAACCTTGGAGGGGAGGACTGGAAGCACTTCCTGCCACACCTCCTGATTGCTGATCTGGACGTTCCGCAGGAGTCTAACAGTTTCTCCCCTTTGAATTACTATATGGTCGCAGAGTCCGGGGATCTTTTGTGTTCCAGGGGTCTTGGGAAGGGGAGCTACCCACCCCAGGATGTCTCTGTGGTGTAGTATGTGATCAAGTTCGGAGATTGGTCAAAGAATTTTATGGGGCTTGCACAAGGTAATCTAGCAAAAGCACAGACCAAGCAGACGACTCAATATGATCAGGGCGCGCGTGTCAAAGCTTTTGAGGTTGGGCAGAAGGTACTTGATCTGGTGGCCACACGTCAGACCAAGCTCCAGGCTGCCTGGGCTGGACTGTAAGCAGTCTCAAGACGCCAAGTGACATCACCTATGTGGTGTCATTTGATAGCAATAGTAGGCAGCAGCGAACCTATCACATAAACATGCGAAAAGCATACCAACCTCCAACCTCCTCACCATGCACACTCCTGCCCGGTACCTATGCTCTGCTAATGACCATCGCCTCTCCTCCACTCTAATTACCACTTCCCACTCCAGAATCCAAGACTTCGCCCGAGCTGCCCCCCTGCACTGGAATGAACTCCCTCGTTCCATCCATCTCGCTCCCAATCTGTGCTCCTTCAAACGAGCACTTAAAACTCACCTGTTCCTCAAAGCTTATCAACCATCCACTTAACCCCTCATCTACTCTGCTCGCTATTCCCTCTCTCCTTTGGCCCCTTCTTCTCTCCCCTGGCATCACCAGCTCCCTCTCGTGTCTGATTTGTCCACCCTCCCTTAGGATGTAAGCTCTTATGAGCAGGGCCCCTCTTCCCTCGTGTCTCCATACCTATTCTTCTGCTCTGTCCTTAATCCATATGGCTGTCCCGGAGTTACTGAAGCATCAGTACTTTGTGTTTATCGTTCTGTACTGTTTAACCCTGTATGGTCTACTGTTTGTACTATGTACGGCGCTGCGGAAACCTTGTGGCGCCCAACAAATAAATGATAATAATAATAATAATACCACAAGTGTGTGGATTCGGTAGCTGCGGTTTGCTGCTTACCGACTGAGGAACGAGGAAGTGATCCACTACCTGACCTCCTCGCGAATGCCAGAGATGAAGGTGGTGTAGAGAAAGTGTGCTGGGATGAGCAGTTGAGTAATGTCAAGAGGGAGCAGCTTGAGGCAGTGTTGTGGCCATTTGCGACTAAGCTTAGTGGTAAGCCTGGCCGGATTTCCTTGGCGATGCACCATGTGGACACGGGTGAGTATAGGCCAATTAGGCAACCCGCTTATCATGTCTCACCAGAGGCCAAGGAGAGTATATACAAGAAGGTACAGGAAATGCCTGAGCTAGGTGTTATCCACCTATCACACAGTCCCTGGGTGTCCTATGTTGTATTTGTTCCCGAGAAGAAAAAAACAATGCGGTTTTTGTAGATTATTGCCGATTGAACAAGAGGACTGCGTCCCCTGCCCCGCATTAGCACCGTTGGACGGGCTAGCTGGAGCAAAGTATATTTCAACATTTGACTTGAGCAAGGAGTATTGGCAGATACCAGTTACCCCAAGGGCTCAATAACAGTTGGCATTCATCACCCTATTTGGCCTGTTCAAGTTTAAATGCCATTTGGGCAGCACAGTGGTCTAGTGGTTAGCACTTGTGCCTCACAGCACTGGGGTCATGAGTTTGATTCCTGACCATGGCCTTATCTGTGTGGAGTTTCTATGTTCTCCCTGTGTTTGCGTGGGTTTCCTCCGGGTGCTCCGGTTTCCTCCCACACTCCAAAAACATACTGGTAGGTTAATTGGTTGCTATCAAAATTTACCCTAATCTCTCCTTATCTGTCTGTGTGTGAGTGTGTTTCTGTATTAGGAAATTTAGACTGTAAGCTCCAATGGGGCAGGGACTGATGTGAGTTCTCTGTGCAGCGCTGCGGAATTAGTGGCGCTATATAAATAAAATGATGATGATGATAATGAACACACCAGCCACCTTCCAGATGGAAGTGTGTAAACTTTTGCTCAGGTGTTCTTGGATGACATTGCCATTTTCAGTAAGTCCTGAGAGGACCATCTGAAACATGTAGGGCAGGTGTTGGGGTAAATTCAATTTGCAGGTCTGACCATTCGAGCAACCAAGTGTCAAATGGGGATGTCAGAAGTACAGAAACTGGGGTATCATGTGGAGGGAATTAGGGTTCAGCCAGAACAAGCTAACGTAGTGGCAATCCAAGACTGGTCCTAGCCCACAAGGAACTGCAGGCTACTACAGATATTGTTTCCCAACATTCAGCACTGTAGCGAAGTCTCTGACAAATCTCACTAAGAAGAAAGGCGCCACTAGTAGCTGGACTGGACCAGCTGCCTTCATGAGCTGGCATTTATTGAAGGAAGCCCTGGTTCCTGCTCCAGTACTAGTGGCGCCCAATTATGACAAGGACTTTATTGTGCAAACCCACACATCACAGTATGGACTGGGAGCAGTACTAAGGCAGGTAGGACCAGATGGGCAGGAGCACCCTGTGGCCTATTTGAGCAGAAAACTGCTAACCCAGGGGGTGGGGTATACCACAAGAATATTTGCCCATTGTTTGGGCAGTGAACAAACTTCAACCTTATTTGTATGGACGACATTTTACCCAGTGGTAATCGGCATCCCGATTCTTGGGATACTGACAATGACTACATCCGCAAAAAAAACATAAAGACTCAAATCACGACATAATTAAAATCTACACTTACCTTCTCACTGACGGAGGACACTAGCGATATAATGGCTATGGGACTGCTGCAAAATCCGAAGATGCTGGATGTCGGCGCTTCATTGTGATGTCACTGAAGACAGCAACATGTACATTTAAACAGTTATGTTAACGCTAAGGGTTACAGTTATGCTGCGGCCAACATCACTGTCATCCGTGATGTCAAAATAAACTGCCAGCATCCAGCAACTTCGGCTTTGGCACCAGTCGCATAGTAGTTGTTTCGGTAATGTCCTCCGTCGGTGACAACATTTTAATTATGTTGTGATTTAAGTCTTTGTGGTTTTTTTGTAGGTGTAGTCGGTGTCGGTATCCCAAGCATCGAGATACCATACCCAACCCATTTTAACATGGAGACTGACCATAACCCATGAAAGTGTCTACAACACATTGCAGACTGTCATGGTGGAGCCTTGCACTTTAAATGTATAACTTTCATATTGTTCACAAGCCAGGAAAGACTAACAGCAATGTGGACAGACTGTCTTGGCAGGAAGGGCCAGATTCCCCGGGTCACCTCTGGCAACCACAAGAAACGGTGGGACTAGGTGTCAAATCATGGGGACATGGCCCACTGGTTGTCCGCATGGACAGGGGGGGGCGGAGTGTGGCTGGATCATTTATAAATAACTTGCTGTATAAATTTATTTCAATTAGTGGTGAAGTGCGTGTAAATGTAAATGTACTGATTTTTGTATTAGAAATGTACTGATTTCTGATGCAGAAGGCATATGTTGGAAGAATAAGTTTTTGTACGTAAGGAAGGAAGGTAATCCCATACTAATTAGGTCTTTTCATTTGTGAATGACCAAGACCTCTTTTATCCTGAATGCACAGGACTGGGTCGTTACACTTTCATCCTGTGTGTTAGAAAGATAGGAAATCTAACAGCAAGTATTTTAGGAAATCACAGATTGATGTAAGTTTTGTTAACTTTAAATTGCATTTAAATCCAAGGTTAAAAACACAGTACATCCTGATGCTAATCATTAAATGCAATATCTCAGACTTTGTGGGGCCAGATAGGAAAGGGGGTTGGTTTACCCTCTGCCAATATCACGCATCTCACCGGTTTAGTTCCATTCTGATCCTTGTATACATGGGTTTCCCGTGGTTACTCCTATCTGTTGTACAGCCTGGCATTGCTCTATCCTCAGATGCCATTTTGTCAAGTATTCTGCACATGCGCAACCCTGGGAATCCTAACAACCTCTGCACCATGGTGATAGGACGATCACCAGCCAGTTTCCTTTATAAGCGTCCTCGTCTCTCGTCTTTTCTATGAGTGTCATATAATCAGGTCACCCTACCTGATTGGAAGCACCTCCTCTGACTCCCATCCATGCTCATACTTACCTTTGTTCCTGTCTTCGCGAGTTAGGCCGTTCATTCATCAGCTGCAGCTTCACTAAACGGTCCTGTTCCAGAATTATAACACCCATGTGGATCTTAGTGCTTTTGTTTTCTGCAGCTCATTGCTTCACGGCAATACATGTTCAGCTTATTCTGCTGTTAGGACCTGTGCCCTCACTGTGAGTATCGCTCATCATCGGTCCTGTTTCAGAGTTATAACACCTGTGTGTATCTCAGTGCCTTTGCTCTCCGCAGTTCATCGCTTCACAGCAATACCTGTTCAACTTATTCTGCTGTTAGGACCTGTGACTATAGTGCTTCGCTCTGTATCCGTCTAGTTCCTGAATTACTACACTAGCGTTTCACGACATCATCGTTCAGCTTATTCTGCTGTTAGGACCTGTGACTATACCGCATTGACAGCATCTGTCCTGTTCATGAATTTCTACACTAGTATATACCTCGGTTCTTCTGAGTCCGGCATCGCTTCACATTACTACCTGCTCAGCTTATCCTACTATCGAGATTCGTGGCTATACTGCTCATCATCGTACAGCTTCCTACCTGTTCCTGAATTCCCATACACCGGAGGCTACATTTCATTCTGCCTTACAGTTACTTTATAGTTCTTTGAATTATTTGCTCTGCACTCCCTAGAGGACCGCGACCTTCGGTTGAGAGCAGCTAAGACGATATACCATTGCGGGAATCCCTGGTGAATACTTCTCCGCCGATAGACTCCGCACCTCTCTGGAGGTAAGCTGTCACTCAAGCAAAGATCAAGACCATTCCAACTATCTGACTTTCGTGACAGCCGACATGTGTGTCAGAAACAGTATATAAATAGTTCTGTTTGACCATATAATGTATTTTACCGTCTGTACTTCTGGATGAGCACTAGTACCTGCAACTTGTGTGTAATGGTCACTGTAAGGACCCCTTGAGCCAATAAACATCAATGCTTGGAGATTATGCCCGACGCCTATTGCCTGCTGAATACTATAAACAACAGATAAGAGCTTACTATCTAATCCATTCTCCGGCTGTCCTGTGTTAAACCCAGCGTCTCTGAGTCAACGCTCTGTCCACTACCTGGCATACCTGATCCATAGTAAGCAGTCAGGAGGTACCAGCCAACCCACAGCAAAGAGGCACTTAGCAGCTATACCAGCTACCCCAGAAGTGAGCGGTTTTAGGTGCCGTGAAAGAGCTTAGTGGTGGCATTGAGATCCTCCTATAACTATTGTGCAGTCCGGCGACACCAGCAGGAGTGGTCAGTAACAGTGGGAGACTAGAGGGGTGGGTGTACATAATTGGGGAGACAGGAGGGGTGGGTGTATATAGTGGGGAGATGGGAGGGGTGGGTTTACATAGTCGGGGAGACGGGAGGGATGGGTGTATATAGTGGGGGAGATGGGTGCATAAAGTTGGGGAGACGGAAGAGCTGGGTGTATAAAATTGGGGAGAAGGGAGGGGTGGGTTTATATAGTGGGGAGATGGGAGGGGTGAATGTATATAGCTGGGGAGACGGGAGGGTTGGGTGTATATTGTTGAGCATACTGAAGGGGTGTATATGTTGGGGGAGACAGAAGGGGTGGGTGTATATAGTGGGGAGACAGGAGGGGTGGGTGTATATTGTTGAGCATACTGAAGGGGTGTATATGTTGGGGGAGACAGAAGGGGTGGGTGTATATAGTGGGGAGACAGGAGGGGTGGGTGTATATTGTTGAGCATACTAAAGGGGTGTATATGTTGGGGGAGACAGAAGGGGTGGATGTACATAGTGGGGGAGACAGGAGGGTGTATATATTGGGGAAGACTGGAGGGCTTGGTGTATATAGTGGGGAGATGGGGGGAGGGGTGAGTGTATATAGTTGGGGAGACTGGAGGGGTAGGAGTATATATTGGGGAAGACGGGAGGGGTGTATATATTGGAAGAGACGGGAGGGCTTGGTGTATATATTGGGGAGACGGGAGGGGTGGGTATATATTGTTGAGCATACTGAAGGGGTGTATATATTGGGGGAGACGGGAGGGGTGTATATATTGGAAGAGACGGGAGGGCTTGGTGTATATATTGGGGAGACGGGAGGGGTGGGTGTATATTGTTGAGCATACTGAAGGGGTGTATATATTGGGGGAGACGGGAGGGGTGAGTGTATATAGTAGGGGGGCATGGGAGTGGTGTTTACAGTGGGGGAGGACCCTCAGGGATGAATAGAGCACAGCAGGGGGCTCAGGGGCTTGCAAGAGTAAGACCTGTAGGTATTTGGGGAATGTCCCGCTGGTGGGTCCCTGTATAGGGGCCCTGAGGGCTCTGTTTAGTTGATTCTCTAGCTGTACTACATAGTAATGGTTGGTGAGGATGGCTTGCTGGGAGCTGTAGTGCACCTGTCCAGCAGTACAGTGACCCCAAAAAGTGCTCGGAATCAATTCATCCAATTCTTATAAAAGTATGATGAGATGACGTCACAGAAGTATATTACCAAATCTCTCCAGTTCTGCTCCTGACTCACTTCCGCCCTCATCCAATATGGCCGCCCGCCTTCCGCCGCGTCACTTCCGTGTGACGGTTTCCGGTAGCGTGTAGCCGCCGTCTGTGTGTGAGAAGCGGAGATGGCGATGCGGCAAACCCCCCTCACCTGCTCCGGGCACACCCGGCCTGTGGTGGACCTGGCCTTCAGCCGCATCACCCCCTACGGGTACTTCCTGATCAGCGCCTGCAAGGGTGAGACCCCCATCCCCCCCATTACCCTTCATACCCCCCCCTTACTGGTGTTACCCGTCATACCCCAGTGATACCCCATAATATCCCCATCACCCCCTACGGGTACTTCCTGATCAGCGCCTGCAAGGGTGAGACCCCCATCCCCCCCATTACCCTTCATACCCCCCCCTTACTGGTGTTACCCGTCATACCCCAGTGTTACCCCATAATATCCCCATCACCCCCTACGGGTACTTCCTGATCAGCGCCTGCAAGGGCGAGACCCCCCCCCCCCCTCCCCCCTTACTGGTGTTACCCCCCCCCCCCCCCCCATCCCTCCTTACTGGTGTTACCCGTCATACCCCAGTGTTACCCCTTAATATCCCCATCACCCCCTACGGGTACTTCCTGATCAGCGCCTGCAAGGGTGAGACCCCCCCCCCCTTACTGGTGTTACCCGTCATACCCCAGTGTTACCCCTTAATATCCCCATCACCCCCTACGGGTACTTCCTGATCAGCGCCTGCAAGGGTGAGACCCCCATCCCCCCCCATTACCCTTCATACCCCCCCCCCCTTACTGGTGTTACCCGTCATACCCCAGTGTTACCCCTTAATATCCCCATCACCCCCCTACGGGTACTTCCTGATCAGCGCCTGCAAGGGCGAGACCCCCATCCCCCCCATTACCCTTCATTTCCCCCCCCCCCTTACTGGTGTTACCCGTCATACCCCAGTGTTACCCCATAATATCCCCATCACCCCCTACGGGTACTTCCTGATCAGCGCCTGCAAGGGCGAGACCCCCCCCCTCCCCCCTTACTGGTGTTACCCGTCATACCCCAGTGTTACCCCTTAATATCCCCATCACCCCCTACGGGTACTTCCTGATCAGCGCCTGCAAGGGTGAGACCCCCCCCCCTTACTGGTGTTACCCGTCATACCCCAGTGTTACCCCTTAATATCCCCATCACCCCCCTACGGGTACTTCCTGATCAGCGCCTGCAAGGGCGAGACCCCCATCCCCCCCATTACCCTTCATACCCCCCCCTTACTGGTGTTACCCGTCATACCCCAGTGTTACCCCTTAATATCCCCATCACCCCCTACGGGTACTTCCTGATCAGCGCCTGCAAGGGTGAGACCCCCCCCCCTTACTGGTGTTACCCGTCATACCCCAGTGTTACCCCTTAATATCCCCATCACCCCCTACGGGTACTTCCTGATCAGCGCCTGCAAGGGTGAGACCCCCATCCCCCCCCATTACCCTTCATACCCCCCCCCCCTTACTGGTGTTACCCGTCATACCCCAGTGTTACCCCATAATATCCCCATCACCCCCTACGGGTACTTCCTGATCAGCGCCTGCAAGGGTGAGACCCCCCCCCCCTTACTGGTGTTACCCGTCATACCCCAGTGTTACCCCTTAATATCCCCATCACCCCCCCTACGGGTACTTCCTGATCAGCGCCTGCAAGGGCGAGACCCCCATCCCCCCCCATTACCCTTCATTTCCCCCCCCCCCTTACTGGTGTTACCCGTCATACCCCAGTGTTACCCCATAATATCCCCATCACCCCCTACGGGTACTTCCTGATCAGCGCCTGCAAGGGCGAGACCCCCCCCTCCCCCCTTACTGGTGTTACCCGTCATACCCCAGTGTTACCCCTTAATATCCCCATCACCCCCTACGGGTACTTCCTGATCAGCGCCTGCAAGGGTGAGACCCCCCCCCTTACTGGTGTTACCCGTCATACCCCAGTGTTACCCCTTAATATCCCCATCACCCCCCTACGGGTACTTCCTGATCAGCGCCTGCAAGGGCGAGACCCCCCCCCCCTCCCCCCTTACTGGTGTTACCCCCCCCCCATCCCTCCTTACTGGTGTTACCCGTCATACCCCAGTGTTACCCCTTAATATCCCATCACCCCCCCATTACTGATGTTACCCGCCCACCCCCCCCCCCCCTTTCCTCCTTACTGGTGTTACCAGTCATACCCCAGTTTACCCCATAATATCCCCATCACCCCCCCATTACTGATGTTACCCATCATACACACCACTTATTGTGCTACCCATCATACCCCAGTTTTACCCCATATTATCTTAATCACCACCCTACATTTGCTGTCTTCATGCCAATGTTCTTCTTAATTCCGTGTCTGGTTTTAATAGTGGCAATACCCACTCCTAGTTCACACTGGTTTATTTAAGCTTTGATTGGCCTCTGTATCTTCTAGATAGGAGGAGGGTAATGTCCCATGTACCTTGGGGCCTGTTCACCAGCCCTCTAGATAAGATATTTAGGAGGAGGATAGATGTGTTGTCTGATCCAGTGTTTAGTAACTGAGCCAAATGTCTTTAAGATCTTAGTGTTAGACCTCTGGTGGCTGCTGATTATAGAAAGATATACAGTAAAATCTGCTTTTATGATCCTTGAAAAGACAGAAAATGTTTGTGTTCTGACAGATGGTAAACCAATGCTGCGCCAGGGTGACACCGGAGATTGGATCGGCACGTTTCTGGGCCACAAGGGTGCAGTGTGGGGAGCCACCCTCAATAAAAATGCCACAAAAGCGGCCACGGCAGCTGCAGACTTCACAGCGTATGTATGAATCCCTGATCCGAAATAATGTGCTGAAAGCACCTGTTTGCTAAGGATATTATTCTTCTTATTCTCTATTATTGACATGTTACGTAGCCCTGTATACTGAGGACACCATAATACAAATAACTAACAGGCAACAGTTTTATATTCCCTTCTGTTATTGCATAAGTATGCTGGAAAATGTGAATTGTTGAGTGGATATAGACTTATTTCCTCACTTTGACTTCTCCTGTGTAGGAGGACTTTAACGGGTAACTAAATAAGTAGAACTTGACTTTTATAATACAAATCATTACAGTGGATGCTGCAAATTACTGGAGTCCCTTCTGATACTTGACGTAAGACTTCTGTGTAAATGGAGAGTCGGATGATCACTCATTGCTGCCATATTTAATCATGGAAGTAGTCATTGTATTCTATTACTTCCATGGTTACAAACATTACTAAGTGGTGTCAGATATTCCCAATCATCAAATGGCAGCAACAGCCATGTCTGAGTCTTCAGCTGCCGATTTAGGGCAGAAGTCCTATTTCACATTTAGGGCGTTATTCCAGGAAGTTGTGATATCCAGTAAAATTGTCATTTTTAGGTGGTTACTGTGTAAGTCTTCATTGGACTCTAAATGTAAGTTTCTGTGTTGTAGAAAAGTTTGGGACGCAGTGACGGGCGATGAGCTGTTTACTTTGACGCACAAGCACATTGTGAAAAGTGTGGACTTTACCCAGGTAAACCAGTCGTTGTGTTCTTGTTTTTCTTCTCTAGTAAGTTTGTGTTCTATTTGTGGGTGAATGGACAATTAAACAAATAAATGATTAAAAAATGTTCTTCTGTTGATAGTGATGTAAAAGTAGCTGCAATGGCGGGAAGACGCTTCCCAAGTGGGGATGATCTCTAAGATTGTAAGATAGTAAAAGGAGATTTGAAAACAAGCCCAGTGAGCATCTGTAGAGAGCGGTTCTTATAGCCAACCCTCAATCTTTCTATACCTGCCAGCTCCATCCTAGTGTCCTAATTGCCTTCTCGTATTTCTCCTATACCCATCAGCTCCATCTTTGTGTCCCTATAGCTGTCACTCAATCTTTCTATACCTGCCAGCTCCATCCTAGTGTCCTAATAGTCTTCCCATTACCCTCCTACCCATCGGCTCCATCCTTGTAAAGTGTAAACAATGTGCAGTTGCATTTACAGAGATGGTTAGGTTACTTCTGCAGTTGCTCTCTATTGATAGGGGGAATAGGGGCATACAATAAAGGACAAGCCCGCCTGGTATTCCTCTTTCTCAACAAGTACAGACACTTTTTACTGTTCCAAACCACTGTTTTCATTAACCTCTTCATTATGTCATGTGGACATGACTGGTATATGTCCTCGCCACATTCACAAGGAAGGGTTAATGTGTTAACCAACCATATTCCTACACAAAACCCCTCTGCCTAATAAGGCTCATTTTCCAAGTGTGGAGTTCCAGGGGTGCCTGTGGCATTTGGGGGTAGTTGGCATGAAGTCTGGAGATTGCTATTCCTGTCCTGTAGCTAAGAATAAGAACTTGGCTGTTACGTCATCCATGAGTGAGCCTGTAGGTAGTCCCGTGACCTACCATCAGTAGGAGGTGTGTTAGAGAAGCCCAGCTCCTAGAATGCTGCGGATACCAGGGGGTGACCTTCAGTGAGAGCTCTCAGTAATATTGTGTATGTCGATTCATGTTCTATAATAATGTGTCTCATGTTCTCTCTCAGGTCCTATAAAGTTCAGAAATATGTAACAATCTGTGTAACCTATTAACGCAATATGTTTACTACATATTTTCCCCCAAACAATGGCAGTGACTTTAAGCGATGCTTCATTTGGTATATGATGTGATAGATTACATATCTTCCTGTTATAGGACAGTAATAATCTATTGACTGGAGGACAGGACAAGTTGCTGCGTATTTATGACCTGAACAAACCGGAAGCTGGTATGTGGGGATTCTCTGGGAATATGGGGTGTACACGGCTTCTGTTTTATACTTCATGACTTCTGCAGCATTGACCAGAGGAAAAGTAGGTGTTGCTTGTAGAACCTGCATGTTGCCTGGACGGTCTGTAGCTTATGAGATTGTAAGGAATGCCACCAGCAGTATCAGTGGGCCTGCACACACTTGTGCACTTCTAGGTCCACAATTTGAGGTATTACTTATAAATGGCACAATACACCACCATAGTGCAATCCGTTCCCCAGTCACCGCAACACCTAGTGCAATCCGTTCCGTTCCCCAGTCACCGCAGCACCCGGGGCAATCCGTTGTGTTCCCCAGTCACCGCAACACTTGGTGCAATCCGTTCCGTTCCCCAGTCACCGCAACACTTAGTGCAATCCGTTCTGTTCCCAGTCACCGCAGCACCCGGGGCAATCCGTCCCCCAGTCACCGCAGCACCCGGGGCAATCCGTCCCCCAGTCACCGCAGCACCCGGGGCAATCCGTCCCCCAGTCACCGCAGCACCCGGGCAATCCGTCCCCCAGTCACCGCAGCACCCGGGGCAATCCGTCCCCCAGTCACCGCAGCACCCGGGGCAATCCGTCCCCCAGTCACCGCAGCACCCGGGGCAATCCGTCCCCCAGTCACCGCAGCACCCGGGGCAATCCGTCCCCCAGTCACCGCAGCACCCGGGGCAATCCGTCCCCCAGTCACCGCAGCACCCGGGGCAATCCGTCCCCCAGTCACCGCAGCACCCGGGGCAATCCGTTCCGTTCCACAGACATTGGATAGAACATTTTAATACACCCACTACTTGTATCCCTCCCCTACAGATCTCCTCCCTGACTGTTTCCTTTCTAATCCTCTGTGGTCAGACTATATTACCGCTGGACTCTCTGGTTACAGTCAGCACCTCTTATAGAAGTGTCCCTCCTTACTCACCCCCTCCCATGTGCTCTCAGAAATGGATATAATCCACTTGGACATATTGCACCCCAGCTTCATAGCAGAGCATGGGCTGACACTATGGATATATTTGTTTGATCAGGAGTAAGTGCATTAGATTAAATAAATGTTTATTATTCCTCGTTCTAGAACCAGAGCAGATCGGGGGTCACACGTCTGCCATTAAGAAGGCTTTGTGGTACAACAATGACCGACAAATCATTTCTGCAGCCGATGATAAAACTGTCCGGTAAGAGATGGTCTGTTGGAATATGTGCAGTACTTGTAGAGCGCTGGCTCCACCTGCTGTTCAATGTGGTAATTACAACAGTGTTGCCAGTTAAAATCCACTGAGGAGACTGGGCAAATGCTGGAGAGCAATTGATGTTGTAACGAGTACTAGACGTGCTGCAGTCATGTCAGCAGTACTAGCAACACTGTAGTAAGGTTTTGTTATTACATCTAATAGTACGTTCCCAGTTGAAGTGTAGTTGCAGGACCTCAAACGTGGTGGAGTCTTTTGTGCGCTGACACACCTGACTCCCTGTAAATACGTCCTCTGCTCTCCTTTGTCTGCTTATTACATCATCTCATCTGTGCTCAGTGCTTCTATTGGTATTTCGGAAACACTCCAGATCTGCAACATTAACCAGTGCATTTTGTTCCGCCAATCCATGCATTTCCTGCTACAGTAGCTGCATACCAGCACAAGCTTATTCGCTGTTGGTTTACACTTAGTGGTCAATAAATGCCCCTTATTTTCCTGTGGTTCGGATCTGGGCTGTGGGAAGCTAATGGGGGGGATCTGGGAGTAAGAGAGGGAATAGCAGTATGTTAGTGTAAATGTTCTTCCGGTCAGGTGGGTGTAAAGCTCCTAGATTTGGGGAGTATGTTGTGTTGATTCTCATCTATCAGTAAATGACACTTTACTGACCCCTCTCTTGTTTCCAGTCTGTGGGATAGAGCCAGCATGACGGAGGTGAAGTCCCTGACCTTTAACCTATCGGTCAGCAGCATGGAGTACGTGCCAGACGGAGAGACTTTGCTGATTACCTATGGGAGAACGATCGCTCTCTATGACACAGCGAGGTACATATCTATCAAACAACCTCTCGCTACTCCAGGGCTCCGTCCACGAGCCGTCGGTCAGACACGTGACAGCGCTGGGACTGGGCTAACATCACTTTTGTAAACTGTTCTGCTCTGACAACCAAGGTGACGCTTGTGGTCTGTTGCGGGAGATTGTATATACTGACTGATAAATATATTGTTGTTTTCAGTCTCGATCTGATAAAATCCTTTGAAGCTCCAGCCCCCATCAACTCGGCGTCACTCCATCCCGAGAAAGAATGTATCGTGGCTGGAGGCGATGATTTCAAGCTTTATAAATACGATTACACCACTGGGGAAGAACTGGGTAAGTCTTTGGAGCCGGCCTATTCTACTGTGTTAGAGATTAAGCTATTAAGGCCACTCTGGTACACTCTTATTATAGTTGTACAGTAAAGTGTTTACTCTGCTAGAATCCTACAAAGGTCACTTTGGACCGGTCCACTGTGTGCGCTTCAGTCCGGATGGGGAACTTTATGCCAGTGGCTCTGAAGACGGCACCTTACGACTCTGGCAGACGGCGGTAGGAAAGACGTACGGCCTCTGGAAGTGCGTCCTGCCAGGTAACTTCCTTCTTCTGTGTTCTGTACGTCCAATTCTCTTTATAATTAGAGACTAGAACTGAACACACCCCAACTTAGGGGATCCGAGTACGCTCGGTACTGTAGCTTGCCATCTGAACTGAAAAGCGAGGCAAATTGTCATCATGACGTCGTCGGATCTCTGATATTGCAAGTTTTTAATTCCTTTTGAAGACCCAACATAGCGAGCGGTGGGAGGAAGGGCGGAACCCCATTTTTCTTTTCTGCCACTGCTGTGTGACAATGTGTCCTAGATGTGCTGGGAACTGCCGTGTGTTTGTGTCATTGCTCTGTCGCTTACCATCCAGCCAGGTAGCCGCAGTATTTGTCCCAAAGTGTATGAAAATAATAATGTGACCTGTGAGGTGGTCAAAATTGACTGCAAATGACTTGAAATTAGTGTTGTTGAGGTTAATAATAATAATGTAGGAACAAAAAAAAGCAAAATTATGTGGTTTTTTTTTAAGGATTTTTTTCTAAAAAATCCAAAACCAAAACACACGAGGACGGTTTTGCTAAAACCAAAACACGAAGCTAATCCAGATCGAACACCAAAACCACTTCACGGGGGTCAGTGAGCTTCTCTATTTATAATGCTGTAGTGACACAATTACTCCTTATTATGGAAACACTTCCACATACTATAGGAAATAACAATGGTAAGGACCCCATTAAATATATAGGAGTAGTATGTAGATCTTTCATGTCAGTCTACTAAACGTGAGGCCCTGTCGCTACCTGGCTCTTAATATGACGTAATATTGTCTACTCCCTCATTTAATCTGTGATCAGGAATCTGGTGAAGAGGGAACTTAGAATAAACCACAATTAAATGTCTTATTAACTCCCTGTAGCAGTGGGTGATGGATAGCACGTTGTAAGGGAGCTGAAACTGCCGGCAGAGCTGCCATGTTATATCAGCGCTTCACGTCTTTAGAAATGTACCCGTGTGACAGCGTTGTTACTGGTAGGCGCCCTCCTCCCGTTCTCCATGTTAATAGGCTGTTTGTTTCCGCAGAAGAGCTTATCTCAGAGAATTCCGATACCATCTACAGTGTGACTTCATTCTGAGACTAAGGCTTGAATAACGTGATCTTCTACTGATGTCATGAAACGCGCAGACATTGAGACTAAGCGAATGTCTACCCGGAGTGCACCTACGGCAAACAGCGCAGCGTCTGGGCTGGAGCGGAGGAGAACCGCAGCTCTTGTTGTGAAGAGACACACGGGTTGTTCCAGTGATGTGTTTAACTGTTCGGAGACAGAAAAAGATTCATTTCCTTGTTATTTTATGGGGGGAGTATATCTATATATTTCGTATTTGTTGCGTTTATTACTCCCAGATCTGACCACTTTGTTACATTATAAGCGGCTTCTCCACATTGCTGAATGTATTTCAGTTCTAAGAATAAACTCTCTACAAATATTGTCTGTTCCTCTCTGACGGCTCCATATGAACCGCGTCACCTGAGTGTAATGTTTTATTCCTATACTAGCGAGAGCCGCCTGGTTGGTGGTGTTTGTGGCTCAGGTCCTGTGTTTATCGATGTCTCAAACACTCCGCCCCTGTGTTCATATTATTCTTCACAATTTTATTATTTTGATACATTTTAGACTAATACGGCGGTTCCCAAACTGTGCGCCGCTGCTCCCAGGGCTGTCGCTGGGGTGCCGCGGCGCTGTCGCTGGGGTGCCGCGGCGCTGTCGCTGGGGTGCCGCGGCGCTGTCGCTGGGGTGCCGCGGCGCTGTCGCTGGGGCGCCGCGGGCCAAGCATTGAAAAAAAGAAAACACAGAAACTTATCAATCCGCTGGGCGCCGGGACCCAGCAGCCTCCTCTCTCCCGCAGCTGTCACTGAATATCGAAGTCAGTGACAGCTGCGGGAGAGAGGAGGCTGCTGGGTTCCGGCGGATTGGTAAGTTTCTGTGCTCTTTCTTTTTTTTCTATGGCTGGCGCGCGGCAGAGGAGTGAGAGGGAGAATGACAGCTGGGGCACAACGGGGCAGAGGAGTGTAACAGAGGAGGGTGACAGCAGGGCACAACGGGACAGAGGAGGGTGACAGCGGGGCACAACGGGACAGAGGACTGTAACGGGCAGAGGAGGGTGACAGCGGGGCACAACGAGACAGAGGAGTGTAACGGGCACAACGGGGCAGAGGGGTGTTACAGGGGCAGAGGAGGGTGACAGCAGGGCACAACGGGACAGAGGAGTGTAACGGGGGCAGAGGAGGGTGACAGCGGGGCACAACGGGACAGAGGACTGTAACGGGCAGAGGAGGGTGACAGCGGGGCACAACGAGACAGGAGTGTAACGGGCAGAGGAGGGTGACAGCGGGGCACAACGGGACAGAGGAGTGTAACGGGGGCAGAGGAGGGTGACAGCGGGGCACAACGGGACAGAGGAGTGTAACGGGGGCAGAGGAGGGTGACAGCGGGGCACAACGGGACAGGAGTGTAACGGGGGCAGAGGAGGTGACAGCGGGGCACAACGAGACAGAGGCGTGTAACGGGGACAGAGGAGGGTGACAGCGGGGCACAACGGGACAGAGGAGGGTGACAGCAGGGCACAACGGGACAGAGGGGTGTAACGGGCAGAAGAGGGTGACAGCGGGGCACAACGGGAAAGAGGAGTGTAACGGGGGCAGAGGAGGGTGACAGCAGGGCACAACAGGACAGAGGAGTGTAACGGGCAGAGGAGGGTGACAACAGGACAGAGGAGTGTAACGGGGGCAGAGGAGGGTGACAGCGGGGCACAACGGGACAGGAGTGTAACGGGCAGAGGAGGGTGACAGCAGGGCACAACAGGACAGAGGAGTGTAACGGGGGCAGAGGAGGGTGACAGCGGGGCACAACGGGACAGGAGTGTAACGGGCAGAGGAGGGTGACAGCGGGGCACAACGGGACAGAGGAGTGTAACGGGCAGAGGAGGGTGACAACGGGACAGAGGAGTGTAATGGGGGCAGAGGAGGGTGACAACGGGACAGAGGAGTGTAATGGGTAGAGGAGAGTGACAGCGGGGCACAACGGGACAGAGGAGTGTAACGGGGGCAGAGGAGGGTGACAACGGGACAGAGGAGTGTAACGGGGGCAGAGGAGGGTGACAACGGGACAGAGGAGTGTAACGGGGGCAGAGGAGGGTGACAACGGGACAGAGGAGTGTAACGGGGCAGAGGAGGGTGACAACGGGACAGAGGAGTATAACGGGGGCAGAGGAGGGTGACAGCGGGGCACAACGGGACAGAGGAGTGTAACGGGCAGAGGTGGGTGACTGCGGGGCACAACGGGACAGAGGAGTGTAACGGGCAGAGGAGGGTAACAGCGGGGCACAGCGGGACAGAGGAGTGTAACGGGGGCAGAGGAGGGTGACAGCGGGGCACAACGGGACAGAGGAGGGTGACAGCGGGGCACAACGGGACAGAGGCGTGTAACGGGGACAGAGGAGGGTGACAGCGGGGCACAACGGGACAGAGGAGGGTGACAGCAGGGCACAACGGGACAGAGGGGTGTAACGGGCAGAAGAGGGTGACAGCGGGGCACAACGGGAAAGAGGAGTGTAACGGGGGCAGAGGAGGGTGACAGCAGGGCACAACAGGACAGAGGAGTGTAACGGGCAGAGGAGGGTGACAACAGGACAGAGGAGTGTAACGGGGGCAGAGGAGGGTGACAGCGGGGCACAACGGGACAGGAGTGTAACGGGCAGAGGAGGGTGACAGCAGGGCACAACAGGACAGAGGAGTGTAACGGGGGCAGAGGAGGGTGACAGCGGGGCACAACGGGACAGGAGTGTAACGGGCAGAGGAGGGTGACAGCGGGGCACAACGGGACAGAGGAGTGTAACGGGCAGAGGAGGGTGACAACGGGACAGAGGAGTGTAATGGGGGCAGAGGAGGGTGACAACGGGACAGAGGAGTGTAATGGGTAGAGGAGGGTGACAGCGGGGCACAACGGGACAGAGGAGTGTAACGGGGGCAGAGGAGGGTGACAACGGGACAGAGGAGTGTAACGGGGGCAGAGGAGGGTGACAACGGGACAGAGGAGTGTAACGGGGGCAGAGGAGGGTGACAACGGGACAGAGGAGTGTAACGGGGCAGAGGAGGGTGACAACGGGACAGAGGAGTATAACGGGGGCAGAGGAGGGTGACAGCGGGGCACAACGGGACAGAGGAGTGTAACGGGCAGAGGTGGGTGACTGCGGGGCACAACGGGACAGAGGAGTGTAACGGGCAGAGGAGGGTAACAGCGGGGCACAGCGGGACAGAGGAGTGTAACGGGGGCAGAGGAGGGTGACAGCGGGGCACAACGGGACAGAGGAGGGTGACAGCGGGGCACAACGGGACAGAGGAGTGTAACGGGCAGAGGAGGGTGACAGCGGGGCACAACGGGACAGAGGAGTGTAACGGGCAGAGGAGGGTGACAGCGGGGCACAACGGGACAGAGGAGTGTAACGGGCAGAGGAGGGTGACAGCGGGGCACAACGTGACAGAGGAGTGTTACAGGGGCAGAGGAGGGTGACAGCGGGGCACAACGGGACAGAGGAGTGTTACAGGGGCAGAGGAGGGTGACAGCGGGGCACAACGGGACAGAGGAGTGTTACAGGGGCAGAGGAGGGTGACAGCGGGGCACAACGGGACAGAGGAGTGTAAAGTGGGCAGAGGAGGGTGACAGCGGGGCACAACGGGACATAGGAGGGTGACAGCGGGGCACAACGGGACAGAGGAGTGTAACGGGGGCAGAGGAGGGTGACAGCGGGGCACAACGGGAGAGGAGGGTGACAGCGGGGCACAATGGGACAGAGGAGTGTAACGGGCAGGGGAGGGTGACAGTTGGGCACAACGGGACAGGAGTGTAACGGGCAGAGGAGGGTGACAGCAGGGCACAACGGGACAGAGGAGTGTAACGGGCAGAGGAGGGTGACAACAGGACAGAGGAGTGTAACGGGGGCAGAGGAGGGTGACAGCGGGGCACAACGGGACAGGAGTGTAACGGGCAGAGGAGGGTGACAGCGGGGCACAACGGGACAGGAGTGTAACGGGCAGAGGAGGGTGACGGGGGCACAACGGGACAGGAGTGTAACGGGCAGAGGAGGGTGACAGCGGGGCACAACGGGACAGAGGAGTGTTACAGGGGCAGAGGAGGGTGACAGCGGGGCACAACGGGACAGAGGAGTGTAACGGGCAGAGGAGGGTGACAATGGGACAGGAGTGTAACGGGGGCAGAGGAGGGTAACGGGGGCAGAGGAGGGTGACAACGGGACAGAGGATTGTAACGGGGCAGAGGAGGGTGACAACGGGACAGAGGAGGGTGACAACGGGACAGAGGAGTGTTACAGGGGCAGAGGTGGGTGACAGCGGGGCACAACGGGACAGAGGAGTGTAACGGGGGCAGAGGAGGGTGACAGCGGGGCACAACGAGACAGACGCATGTAACGGGCAGAGGAGGGTGACAGCGGGGCACAACGGGACAGAGGAGTGTAACGGGCAGAGGAGGGTGACAGCGGGGCACAACGGGACAGAGGAGTGTAACGGGCAGAGGAGGGTGACAGCGGGGCACAACGTGACAGGAGTGTTACAGGGGCAGAGGAGGGTGACAGCGGGGCACAACGGGACAGAGGAGTGTAACGGGGGCAGAGGAGGGTGACAGCGGGGCACAACGAGACAGACGCATGTAACGGGCAGAGGAGGGTGACAGCGGGGCACAACGGGACAGAGGAGTGTAACGGGCAGAGGAGGGTGACAGCGGGGCACAACGGGACAGAGGAGTGTAACGGGCAGAGGAGGGTGACAGCGGGGCACAACGTGACAGGAGTGTTACAGGGGCAGAGGAGGGTGACAGTGGGGCACAACGGGACAGAGGAGTGTTACAGGGGCAGAGGAGGGTGACAGCGGGGCACAACGGGACAGAGGAGTGTCACGGGGGCAGAGGAGGGTGACAGCGGGGCACAACGGGACAGAGGAGGGTGACAGCGGGGCACAACGGGACAGAGGAGTGTAACGGGCAGAGGAGGGTGACAGCGGGGCACAACGTGACAGAGGAGTGTTACAGGGGCAGAGGAGGGTGACAGTGGGGCACAACGGGACAGAGGAGTGTTACAGGGGCAGAGGAGGGTGACAGCGGGGCACAACGGGACAGAGGAGTGTAACGGGGGCAGAGGAGGGTGACAGCGGGGCACAACGGGACAGAGGAGGGTGACAGCGGGGCACAACGGGACAGAGGAGTGTAATGGGGGCAGAGGAGGGTGACAGCGGGGCACAATGGGACAGATGAGTGTAACGGGCAGAGGAGGGTGACAGCGGGGCACAACGGGACAGGAGTGTAACGGGCAGAGGAGGGTGACAGCAGGGCACAACAGGACAGGAGTGTAATGGGCAGAGGAGGGTGACAACAGGACAGAGCAGTGTAACGGGGGCAGAGGAGGGTGACAGCGGGGCACAACGGGACAGGAGTGTAACGGGCAGAGGAGGGTGACAACGGGGCAGAGGAGGGTGACAGCGGGGCACAACGGGACAGGAGTGTAATGGGCAGAGGAGGGTGACAGCGGGGCACAACGGGACAGGAGTGTAACGGGCAGAGGAGGGTGACAGCGGGGCACAACGGGACAGAGGAGTGTAACGGGCAGAGGAGGGTGACAACGGGACAGAGGAGTGTAACGGCGGCAGAGGAGTGTAATGGGGCAGAGGAGGGTGACAACGGGACAGAGGAGTGTAATGGGTAGAGGAGGGTGACAGCAGGGCACAACGGGACAGAGGAGTGTAACGGGCAGATGAGGGTGACAACGGGACAGAGGAGTGTAACGGGGGCAGAGGAGGGTGACAACGGGACAGAGGAGTGTAACGGGGCAGAGGAGGGTGACAACGGGACAGAGGAGTGTAACGGGGGCAGAGGAGGGTGACAACGGGACAGAGGAGTGTAACGGGGCAGAGGAGGGTGACAACGGGACAGAGGAGTATAACGGGGGCAGAGGAGGGTGACAGCGGGGCACAACGGGACAGAGGAGTGTAACGGGCAGAGGAGGGTGACTGCGGGGCACAACGGGACAGAGGAGTGTAACGGGCAGAGGAGGGTGACTGCTTGTGCACAACGGGACAGAGGAGTGTAACGGGCAGAGGAGGGTGACAACGGGACAGAGGAGTGTAACGGGGACAGAGGAGGGTAACGGGGGCAGATGAGGGTGACAACGGGACAGAGGATTGTAACGGGGCAGAGGAGGGTGAGAACGGGACAGAGGAGTATAATGGGGGCAGAGGAGGGTGACAACGGGACAGAGGAGTGTTACAGGGGCAGAGGAGGGTGACAGCGGGGCACAACGGGACAGAGGAGTGTAACGGGGGCAGAGGAGGGTGACAGCGGGGCACAACGAGACAGACGCATGTAACAGGCAGAGGAGGGTGACAGCGGGGCACAACGGGACAGAGGAGTGTAACGGGCAGAGGAGGCTGACTGCGGGGCACAACGGGACAGAGGAGTGTAACGGGCAGAGGAGGGTGACTGCTTGGACACAACGGGACAGGAGTGTAACGGGCAGAGGAGGGTGACAGCGGGACAGAGGAGGGTGACAACGGGACAGAGGAGTGTAACGGGGCAGAGGAGGGTGACAGCAGGGCACAACGGGACAGGGGAGTGTAACGGGGCAGAGGAGGGGGGACATCGTGAGAGAGGGCAGAGGAGGGTGACAGGGCAGAGGGGGCAGTGTGTCTGGATGCAGAGGGGGCATTTTTGCATACAACTAAATAAGTATTTCTGTCCTGACCTAAATACTTATTACAATTTTTTGACCCAACTTCTTCTAAAACGACTGCTCAATAATTATTTTGGAGGGGTGCCTTGAAAAAATTTGGAGACTCTAAGGGTGCCGCGAACTGCAAAAGTTTGGGAACCACTGGACTAATAGATATTTCTTGTACAGTTTAGTCTGTGAACTATAACTGTGTTGTTGTTGGTTCTATAAACACCTGCACCTTAGTGTTTTCTGAGATTGCACAGACGGCAGCCACACTGCACCCTTCCCTAGTGTGTATCGAAATAACACCCCTCCCCCCCCCCCCCCCCCTTCAGCGCACCAGGTTACACTGTATAATACCAATGATATCTGAACCGGGTTACACTGTATAATACCTGGTGCTATCTGTATCATCAGCTATTTATATAGCGCCACTACTTCCACTGCGCTGTATAGAGAACTCACATCAGTCCCTGCCCCATTGGAGCTTACAGTCTAAATTCCTTGACGCACACAGACCGAGAGAGACGAAGGTCAATTCAACAGCAGCCAATTAACCCTACCAGTATGTTTTTGAAGTGTGGGAGGAAACCAGAGGACCCAGAGGAAACCCACGCAAACACAGGGAGAAAATACAAACTCCAGATAGAAAAGGCCATGGTCGAGAATCAAACTAATGACCCCAGTGCTGTGAGGCACCGTGCTACTTGTCACACTGTATAATACTCAGTGATCTCTGCACCAGGTCACACAGTATAATAGTGATCTCTGCACCAGGTCACACTGTATAATACTCTGTGATCTCTGCACTATGTTACACTGTATAATACTCTGTGATCTCTGCACCAGGTCACACTGTATAATACTCAGTGATCTCTGCACCAGGTCACACTGTATAATACTCAGTGATCTCTGCACTATGTTACACTGTATAATACTCTGTGATCTCTGCACCAGGTCACACTGTATAATACTCCTGTGATCTCTGCACCAGGTCACACTGTATAATACTCTGATCTCTGCACCAGGTCACTGTATAATACTCAGTGATCTCTGCACCAGGTCACACTGTATAATACTCAGTGATCTCTGCACCAGGTCACACTGTATAGTACTCAGTGATCTCTGCACCAGGTCACACTGTATAATACTCAGTGATCTCTGCACCAGGTCACACTGTATAATACTCTGTGATCTCTGCACCAGGTCACACTGTATAATACTCTGTGATCTCTGCACTATGTTACACTGTATAATACTCTGTGATCTCTGCACCAGGTCACACTGTATAATACTCAGTGATCTCTGCACTATGTTACACTGTATAATACTCTGTGATCTCTGCACCAGGTCACACTGTATAATACTCTGTGATCTCTGCACCAGGTCACACTGTATAATACTCTGTGATCTCTGCACCAGGTCACACTGTATAATACTCTGATCTCTGCACCAGGTCACTGTATAATACTCAGTGATCTCTGCACCAGGTCACACTGTATAATACTCAGTGATCTCTGCACCAGGTCACACTGTATAGTACTCAGTGATCTCTGCACCAGGTCACACTGTATAATACTCAGTGATCTCTGCACCAGGTCACACTGTATAATACTCTGTGATCTCTGCACCAGGTCACACTGTATAATACTCTGTGATCTCTGCACCAGGTCACACTGTATAATACTCTGATCTCTGCACCAGGTCACTGTATAATACTCAGTGATCTCTGCACCAGGTCACACTGTATAATACTCAGTGATCTCTGCACCAGGTCACACTGTATAGTACTCAGTGATCTCTGCACCAGGTCACACTGTATAATACTCAGTGATCTCTGCACCAGGTCACACTGTATAATACTCTGTGATCTCTGCACCAGGTCACACTGTATAATAGTGATCTCTGCACCAGGTCACACTGTATAATACTCTGTGATCTCTGCACCAGGTCACACTGTATAATACTCTGTGATCTCTGCACCAGGTCACACTGTATAATACTCTGATCTCTGCACCAGGTCACACTGTATAATACTCAGTGATCTCTGCACCAGGTCACACTGTATAATACTCTGTGATCTCTGCACTATGTTACACTGTATAGTACTCAGTGATCTCTGCACCAGGTCACACTGTATAATACTCAGTGATCTCTGCACCAGGTCACACTGTATAATACTCTGTGATCTCTGCACCAGGTCACACTGTATAATACTCTGTGATCTCTGCACCAGGTCACACTGTATAATACTCAGTGATCTCTGCACCAGGTCACACTGTATAATACTCTGTGATCTCTGCACCAGGTCACACTGTATAATACTCGGTGATCTCTGCACCAGGTCACACTGTATAATACTCTGTGATCTCTGCACCAGGTCACACTGTATAATACTCTGATCTCTGCACCAGGTCACACTGTATAATACTCAGTGATCTCTGCACCAGGTCACACTGTATAATACTCTGTGATCTCTGCACTATGTTACACTGTATAATACTCTGTGATCTCTGCACCAGGTCACACTGTATAATACTCTGTGATCTCTGCACCAGGTCACACTGTATAATACTCAGTGATCTCTGCACTATGTTACACTGTATAATACTCTGTGATCTCTGCACCAGGTCACACTGCATAATACTCTGTGATCTCTGCACCAGGTCACACTGTATAATACTCTGATCTCTGCACCAGGTCACTGTATAATACTCAGTGATCTCTGCACCAGGTCACACTGTATAATACTCGGTGATCTCTGCACTATGTTACACTGTATAGTACTCAGTGATCTCTGCACCAGGTCACACTGTATAATACTCTGTGATCTCTGCACCAGGTCACACTGTATAATACTCTGATCTCTGCACCAGGTCACACTGTATAATACTCAGTGATCTCTGCACCAGGTCACACTGTATAATACTCTGTGATCTCTGCACTATGTTACACTGTATAATACTCTGTGATCTCTGCACCAGGTCACACTGTATAATACTCTGTGATCTCTGCACCAGGTCACACTGTATAATACTCAGTGATCTCTGCACCAGGTCACACTGTATAATACTCTGATCTCTGCACCAGGTCACACTGTATAATACTCTGTGATCTCTGCACCAGGTCACACTGTATAATACTCGGTGATCTCTGCACTATGTTACACTGTATAGTACTCAGTGATCTCTGCACCAGGTCAGACTGTATAATAGTGATCTCTGCACCAGGTCTAACTGTATAATACTCAGTGATCTCTGCACCAGGTCACACTGTATAATACTCTGTGATCTCTGCACCAGGTCACACTGTATAATACTCTGTGATCTCTGCACCAGGTCACACTGTATAATACTATGTGATCTCTGCACCAGGTCACACTGTATAATACTATGTGATCTCTGCACCAGGTCACACTGTATAATACTCAGTGATCTCTGCACCAGGTCACACTGTATAATACTCAGTGATCTCTGCACTATGTTACACTGTATAATACTCTGTGATCTCTGCACTATGTTACACTGTATAATACTCAGTGATCTCTGCACTATGTTACACTGTATAATACTCTGTGATCTCTGCACCAGGTCACACTGTATAATACTCAGTGATCTCTGCACCAGGTCACACTGTATAATACTCTGTGATCTCTGCACCAGGTCACACTGTATAATACTCAGTGATCTCTGCACCAGATCTAACTGTATAATACTGTGATCTCTGCACTATGTTACACTGTATAATACTCAGTGATCTCTGCACCAGATCTAACTGTATAATACTCAGTGATCTCTGCACCAGATCTAACTGTATAATACTCAGTGATCTCTGCACCAGGTCACACTGTATAATGCTATGTGATCTCTGCACCAGGTCACACTGTATAATACTCTGTGATCTCTGCACCAGGTCACACTGTATAATGCTATGTGATCTCTGCACCAGGTCACACTGTATAATACTCAGTGATCTCTGCACTATGTTACACTGTATAATACTCAGTGATCTCTGCACTATGTTACACTGTATAATACTCAGTGATCTCTGCACTATGTTACACTGTATAATACTCAGTGATCTCTGCACCAGATCTAACTGTATAATACTCAGTGATCTCTGCACCAGGTCACACTGTATAATACTCTGTGATCTCTGCACCAGGTCACACTGTATAATACTCAGTGATCTCTGCACCAGGTCACACTGTATAATACTCAGTGATCTCTGCACCAGGTCACACTGTATAATAATTTGCAGCCTGGTTATGGAGGACAGATCATGTGACAGGCCCTCTGCTGGTTGGTTGGGAGGGGGGCGGGGAGGAAGTGACAGATTGGGGGGGGTGTCAGGAAATGTTTCTAGCTCTGTAAAGCAGCAGCAGCAGCAGTATTATGTCTTCCAGGAATCCGGGCTCAGAGCTGGGTGAGTATCAGTGAGGTGCCCGGCGCAGCAGCAGTGCATGCTGGGAGTAGTAGTGCATGCTGGGAGTAGTAGTGCATGCTGGGAGTAGTAGTGTAGGAGCAGTGCATGCTGGGAGTAGTAGTGCAGCAGCAGTGCTTGCTGGGAGTAGTAGTGCTTGCTGGGAGTAGTAGTGCTTGCTGGGAGTAGTAGTGTAGGAGCAGTGCATGCTGGGAGTAATAGTGCAAGAGCAGTGTATGCTGGGAGTAGTACTGCAGGAGCAGTGTATGCTGGGAGTAGTAGTGCAGGGACAGTGTATGGTGAGAGTAGTAGTGCATGCTGGGAGTAGTAGTGCAGCAGCAGTGCTTGCTGGTATTAGTAGTGCTTGCTGGGAGTAGTAGTGTAGGAGCAGTGCTTGCTGGGAGTAGTACTGCAGGAGCAGTGTATGCTGGGAGTAGTAGTGTAGGAGCAGTGCATGCTGGGAGTAGTACTGCAGGAGCAGTGTATGCTGGGAGTAGTAGTGTAGGAGCAGTGCATGCTGGGAGTAATAGTGCAAGAGCAGTGTATGCTGGGAGTAGTACTGCAGGAGCAGTGTATGCTGGGAGTAGTAGTGTAGGAGCAGTGCATGCTGGGAGTAGTAGTTCAGCAGCAGTGCTTGCTGGGAGTAGTAGTGTAGGAACATTTCATGCTGGGAGTATTAGTGCAGGAACAGTGTATGGTGAGAGTAGTAGTGCAAGAGCAGTGCATGCTGGGAGTAGTAGTGTAGGAGCATTTCATGCTGGGAGTATTAGTGCAGGAACAGTATGGTGAGAGTAGTAGTGCAAGAGCAGTGCATGCTGGGAGCAGCACTGCAGGAGCAGTGTATGCTGGGAGTAGTAGTGTAGGATTAATTCATGCTGGGAGTAGTAGTGTAGCAGCAGTGCTTGCTTGGAGTAGTAGTGCAGCAGTGTTGCATGCTGGGAGTAGTAGTGGAGCAGTTGTGCATGCTGGGAGTAGTATTGCAGGAACAGTGCATGCTGGTAGGAGTTGTGCAGCAGCAGTGCTTGCTGGGAGTGGTAGTTTAATGAGAGATCATGCTGGGAGTAGTAGTGCAGTGGTTAAAGCTGTGAGTAATATTGCAGTAATGGTGCATGCTGGGAGTATTAGTTCATTGTTGGAGTAATGTCATTATAGGGTATTTCTCTTGTTTTTGGGACTTGTGTGGATTTTCTGTTTTTTAACATTAATATTTAGAGATGATGAATTTATTCCTGCTGATTTAGTGACAGTGATTTTCTCTCTGTGTTTATGGCTTTGGGGCTATTAATAATTATGTGAATAATAGATCTTATTTCCCTGAATGAGCTAATGGGGGGCTATTACACCTAAGCTATGGGGTGCACCTACCATTATCCATGGGGTGCACCCCATGACGTCACCCCACACACACGTCATCCCTCTATCCGATATAACCAGAGCGAAGGATCCTTGTAGTGTTGTGTAATGTAACTTGAACCCAGTTACTCTCATTATCCACAGCTGGAATATCTGTAGTCTAGGGGAATGGAGTATGGTGATAAACTAGTGTCCATGTGTCAGGGGGCCGCTCTGTCACTTGGTCACTATTTACTCTGATTATCTCCAGTGTGGAAGGTTCAGAAGAGTCTTTGTTTATTCATGATAGTGAATCTGCCTCTTGTTCCACTTCCCCGAGAAATACCACAAAGTTCTTATTGTCCGTGATATAATTATATTATAGGTGCTTTATAATGTTCCTGCGGCAATGCGGATATTATATTATAGCTGCTTTATAGTGTTCCTTTGGTATTTGGCAGTAATGCCGATACTATATTGCCTTATAAAATTTATAAATTTATTTATAATTAAAAATTTGGTATATTTGTCATTAAAAGGGAACTTTGACCTCTTTTACTTTTCTGTTTTCAACCACATTTTGTGTGATATGAGGCTGTTTCTGTCAGTATTATACCGCGCACAAATTTCTGTTACCTCAGGTTAGGTAAAATATAAAACATAATCAAGGTCAACCCTGTTTCCCATAAGTGTCTGACCCTATAGATGTCTCATTGATCTCTGGTGCGTTATCTGTTATTATGAGCTGCACAGTACCACTTCTCTGCTTCTGTATACTTGATGTAATGCTCAGTAACACCATATACCTCAGTGCTTCTGCCGGACGTGCTGGGGCAGCCCAGGAGGTGTCGTTGTTGGCAGAATATAGGGGGGGTCGGTCCAGCTCTCCAGTAATATATCACTGGTAGAATGATCACTACCCCCAAAATATAAGATTGTTTTTAAAACATGTTAGAAAAATAGATTTGAAGATGGTCAATGCCTCCCCCATAGGTCCTACACCAGCCCCCCAGAAGGAGACCACCCATTCTCTGCGTATACTTATCGTGTTGGTACCACAGCAAGGTAGCATCATAGCTCCCCCCCCCCCCCCCCTGTGCCCTACACCCACTTACTGCTGCCCTAAAGATTTCTGTCCCCCGCACTCACAGCCCTACACCCGTGTACTGCCAGCTTACACCTACATCCTCTCGGTTGCGATATGCTGAACATGTAATATTCAGAATAATATAATTAAAAAGTTAGGTATGCAGATATTGTCAGTGACTCTCGTTATGTACTGGACATATGGAGAATAAAGTTATTAGACAGTTCTGCAGAGAATCTGAGTACATTCTGCCAGAGCCGTAACTTAGAATTCTAGCGCCCGGGGCGAAAAAGACAAATGCCGCCCCCCTAGCCCTCAATTTTAACCAAATTAACCTAAAATATTCCTAAATTGCGCCCCCTTCAGCGTTGCGCCCTGGGCGGTCGCCCCTGTCGCACAGCCCTAGTTACGGCCCTGCATTCTGCTATATGCAGGACATGTCTTATTATAAAGACCACAATACAGAACGGTCAGGGACTGCTGCTATATGCAGGACATGTCTTATTATAAAGACCATGATACAGAGGCGTTTAGAGACTGCTGCTATATGCAGGACATGTCTTATTATAAAGACCACCATACAGAGGCGTTTAGAGACTGCTGCTATATGCAGGACATGTCTTATTATAAAGACCATGATACAGAGATGTTCAGGGACTGCTGCTATATGCAGGACATGTCTTATTATAAAGACCATGATACAGAGATGTTCAGGGTCTGCTGCTATATGCAGGACATGTCTTATTATAAGGACCATGATACAGAGATGTTCAGGGACTGCTGCTATATGCAGGACATGTCTTATTATAAAGACCACAATACAGAGATGTTCAGGGACTTGCACTATATGCAGGACATGTCTTATTATAAAGACCACGATACAGAGACGGTCAGGGACTGCTGCTATATGCAGGACATGTCTTATTATAAAGACCACGATACAGAGACGGTCAGGGACTGCTGCTATATGCAGGACATGTCTTATTATAAAGACCATGATACAGAGACGGTCAGGGACTGCTGCTATATGCAGGACATGTCTTATTATAAAGACCACGATACAGAGACGGTCAGGGACTCGCACTATATGCAGGACATGTCTTATTATAAAGACCATGATACAGAGATGTTCAGGGACTGCTGCTATATGCAGGACATATCTTATTATAAAGACCATGATACAGAGATGTTCAGGGTCTGCTGCTATATGCAGGACATGTCTTATTATAAAGACCATGATACAGAGATGTTCAGGGACTGCTGCTATATGCAGGACATGTATTATTATAAAGACCATGATACAGAGACGGTCAGGGACTGCTGCTATATGCAGGACATGTCTTATTATAAAGACCACGACACAGAGACGGTCAGGGACTTGCACTATATGCAGGACATGTATTATTATAAAGACCATGATACAGAGACGGTCAGGGACTGCTGCTATATGCAGGACATGTCTTATTATAAAGACCACGATACAGAGACGGTCAGGGACTCGCACTATATGCAGGACATGTCTTATTATAAAGACCATGATACAGAGATGTTCAGGGACTGCTGCTATATGCAGGACATATCTTATTATAAAGACCATGATACAGAGATGTTCAGGGTCTGCTGCTATATGCAGGACATGTCTTATTATAAAGACCATGATACAGAGATGTTCAGGGACTGCTGCTATATGCAGGACATGTATTATTATAAAGACCATGATACAGAGACGGTCAGGGACTGCTGCTATATGCAGGACATGTCTTATTATAAAGACCACGACACAGAGACGGTCAGGGACTTGCACTATATGCAGGACATGTATTATTATAAAGACCACGATACAGAGATGTTCAGGGACTTGCACTATATGCAGGACATGTATTATTATAAAGACCATGATACAGAGACGGTCAGGGACTGCTGCTATATGCAGGACATGTATTATTATAAAGACCACGATACAGAGATGTTCAGGGACTGCTGTTATATGCAGGATATGTATTATTATAAAGACCACGATACAGAGATGTTCAGGGACTTGCACTATATGCAGGACATGTCTTATTATAAAGACCACGATACAGAGACGTTCAGGGACTGCTGCTATATGCAGGACATGTCTTATTATAAAGACCACGATACAGAGATGTTCAGGGACTTGCACTATATATTGGGAATAACATGATAGTCCTAATGTCGGACATATATCTATGTTATGTGAAACACTATTTGCTGAGCTGAGCTATTCTCTGTAGTACATTTCATTTCTCTCATTTCACCCTCCAGCTGATCATCATCCTTAGTTAGAAATATGACTTTACTTGAATTTGTGCCCAGAAGAAGCAAGTACAGGACCGTCATGTATATTGCATTAGTGATATATTGGGGTGAGAGGGGCGGGCGTCTCACCTGAGTCTCTATCAAAGATGAGATCCTTAACAAAACCTGTTTGAAGATGTGTATTCTTCCTCTGTATCAGCCGCAGTGCCAAGCGCTGCCCATTGAAGTCTTTCCAGGACTCATCCTGGTGGAAGCGTCTCCAGGACTAACTACAGAATCTTAAATCGTTTCAGTAAAACATTAACCACAGGAATGTGTTGAATTAACCCCTGAAAATAAAGTCTTAAAGTCTGCATGGAAAACTGAGAGGGGAATGCTCCGATAGTGTCAAAATAACAGCGTTCCTACAACTCGCTTATCGCAGGGATTGTGAGCCCCTTCGCCGTGTAAAGTATTGCAATTAAACCTATTGTATGTGTGCAGTGATGTGTTACTTTCTACCATGTGGTTCATATAAGCACCCGGTCTCACATGTCACCCTATACGTATAACACTCATTATAACCTTTATATTTAATACAATGTTTGCCTATATTGCGTATGTTTTTTTTTTTATTCATCTGGATTCTGTGCTTGTGTTTCTACTTTATTCATTTTATTGTCTGCATTTACTTACATGTTGTCCATGTTTTTCAAAGACACATATTTAATAATTACATTTTCTGGAACCAGATCCTGGAGCCGCAGAGGTTCCCAACAAGCTGCCGGTCACTGCGAAACGCAGACCACAGCACCCATAATAATACGGCATCTGAGGTTGTTCAGATAACGTCTTATTTTGGAATGGAGGAGAACTTTTTGGCTGTTACAGAATCATATAATGAATGATGCTACTGACCATGATATGAACCCTCTTTCAGACCTTGGTTGGATCTCTAGAGTTCAGGTCAATCATCCAGCGGTCCTTCGACGCGCAGAGCAGATTCAGAGCCGCAGGACTGTCAAGAAGGACTTTCAGGTGAGGGTCAAGGTCTCCACCTACATTGTTTTACAGAATCTTCTAAACAGAGTAATGTTTCCACACTTCTGCTAAATTTATTAACAGAGAATTATTTTGTATTTTGTTTGGGGCTTCCTAGCGTAAGAACGATGATTGGGTGGCATTACTTGGAGTGTTGTATAATGGACCTGTCATGTGACCTCTAGATAATGTGATGATGATGATGATGTCTTCCTCCTCTGCAGGCTGCATGGCTACTGACCGCTGTCACCTGCATTGACCTCACCACCCTCTCTGGAGATGACACCCCATCCAACGTCCACCGACTGTGCTTCAAGGCTAAACATCCCATCAGAGAGGATCTGTTGCGGAGTATTCGGATGGATGACCTAGGTACACGTTTCTTTTAGGGAACATTGGAATGTAGAACGTTTAATAACATTTGTATAATAGTGAGGAGCAGCATTTATTGGTGGATATTCCTGTAATACTCATATTTCAGTCACCCCGGATCTCAGGCAGGGAGCCTCTGATATTCGGGGATAAACTTACCTAAGACCTGGCCTCATTGTGGACTATAGGACCTATTCACATTATAAAATAGGGCGGGGGAAGGGTTTTCTTGGTATTGATATACGCAGAGACCCAGTGTCTGCTAAGATTATTGCTGGTGATGTCAGCGGAACACTGTGAAACGCGTTGGTAATGAAAATGTTCCTACATAATATAATCCATTAGCAGGAACTGGGCCGTCCTTTCAGAACTCTTTTATATTGTCAGTCAGTGTAAAACACAACTTTATAAGCCTTATGCATTTGGAGTAAGGAGTTAATATTTTTACTGTGTTTAGGGCATTGTATTAGTCATGTATAAAGGAATGTAAATAATACTGTAATTGAAGTTAATGCTTAGTTGTGATATCACCATTACCAATTGTCACCAAATAAGTGACTGTAATATGTCAGCAATAAGATTGATACAAAGTGACAGGTACCTGGCAGATGGGGTCCTGTAATGTCGCTAAGCGGATAGCGTGTAGCTGCCATTATTCACGTGGCCACTTTTGTGGATCCAACATACGGATGTCTTGGGGAAGATGGGTCCTTAAATACCAAATAACATTATATATATTTAATATATATAACTTTGTACATTGTGTTAGTTAAAAAAAAGTCTGCAGGAGATTAACAAACATCATCCTATTTTTATTGTGCAGAATGTGTTGGGGAAACCATAGACTGAATTAAGTGTTGTATGTAATGTGTTCCCTGCAGGTATCAGCACAGGTGCTGTGTGTGTTTATTCAGCCCGTGTGCAGGACGCAGTGAAAGCCCTGAAGGATGCTGGTTGTAAGATACCCGTCGCATCAGGTGGGTGTAGACATGTTAGGCGCAGCGTGGGGTGGGTTGAGTCACGTCAGGCGCGGCGTCGGGTGGCCGCAGTCACGTCAGGCGGGGCGTCGGGTGGCCGCAGTCACGTCTGGCGGGGCGTCGGGTGGGCGCAGTCACGTCTGTCGGGGCGTGGGTGGGCGCAGTCACGTCTGGCGGGGCGTCGGGTGGCCGCAGTCACGTCTGGCGGGGCGTCGGGTGGCCGCAGTCACATCAGACGTAATAGAAGTGTGGTTTGGGGAAGCAGTGGTTGGTTGTGTTGCATTCGGCAGACAGGTTGGCATAGTATAATGGGCACTGGTGTAGATGTGAGTAAGGAGGTTTAGGAACATTTGGGGATTCAGGAGACTTGTACAGTGGAGACGTCTAGTGAAGTTGGGATAAAAGTCAGATTTGTAAGTCGGAGGTAAATCAATCATTCAGCTCTATGGGTGATCAGATGGGAAAACTGTAAAATAAAATGTGGAAATTAATAACCATGAACGTGGCAGGGAGACACGTAACTCACTAGGGGAGGGGACACAACATCTTTATATGTCTATGAAGAGATCTTATAATCCAGGTGAGGGTGTCGGAGACACAGGATCTCACATAGACAGACACATACAGGACAGGAAGACAGGATTGCACAGTATGATAGTGAAAGGACAGGAAGACAGGATTGCACAGTATGATAGAGAAAGGACAGGAAGACAGGATTGCACAGTATGATAGAGAAAGGACAGGAGGACAGGATTGCACAGTATGATAGAGAAAGGACAGGAGGACAGGATTGCACAGTATGATAGAGAAAGGACAGGATTGCACAGTATGATAGAGAAAGGACAGGAAGACAGGATTGCACAGTGTGATAGAGAAAAGACAGGATTGCACAGTGTGATAGAGAAAGGACAGGAAGACAGGATTGCACAGTATGATAGAGAAAGGACAGGATTGCACAGTGTGATAGAGAAAGGACAGGAAGACAGGATTGCACAGTATGATAGAGAGAAGACAGGATTGCACAGTATGATAGAGAAAGGACAGGAAGACAGGATTGCACAGTATGATAGAGAAAGGACAAGAAGCACAATGTGTGTCAGCCAGTTTATCTCACTGATGATGATCTTATGATTTGAATCCCATCTCTGTAGTGGGACAGTGATCATTTTATTCCAGGGTTTACAGAAAACCACTATAACATTCACACTGATTACACAACCAGTCTCACGGTTTCTGCTAATCTTCCGGATTACAGTGGCCACAGGATTTCCTGCCGGACAAACCCCACTGAAGACCAGGCTAGATGAGGTCAGGACAGCCGTGGATGATGGAGCGTCTGAAATTGACATTGTGATCAACAGGACTTTGGCACTAAGTGGCCGCTGGAAAGGTAACTTCCCTGTCTCAGAAAGTCCATTTGTCTGATCTCCCTCCATCCACCAGTGTATATAGATGATTATATATATATATCACTCTCACCCCCGCTCCTCTGCAGAAGTCTGCTCTGTTAGGAAGGACTTGCGTTCTCTTTGGTTGGCAGTAGACAGAGATTGAGTGACATCCTGGCAGACTTCCTTTACAGACATGCTCTGTGTAAAATGGCTGATTCAGACATCGGGGTATTAGCAGTGATGTCACAGCAGCTCAAATAACTGCAATCTCAGCTTTTTGACCTGTATTAGATGCCATCTATACATGGTACTAAAGATGCAGGAGGGGAGAGGTAATATTTTGCATGTATATTATAATAGATTGGGAGGGTTTTTATAGGAGGGTTAAGAAGGTAACCTCTAGTAACACTGAGCACGCAGTAATAATATACAGTACCGGAGCATAGTACCGAGGTGGGATCCAGCAGGAATGAGCAGTTACAGCAGATGGCAGAGCTTGGTGTTAGCCTGGAGAAGAGGGCTCTATAAATGTTTTGTTATTTCTTACAATTCGGTATATATAAAATACAATATTCTGACATTTGGACCTTTGAGCACAAGAGATTGCAATATCTTTCTAAAATATCCACATCTAAATGTTATTATTGCTCAGATCTGAGTAAAAAAAAACAGGGATACTCTGCACTCCCCAAACACATAATTAATGCTGTACTAAAAACTTTTCTATATTAAAATCAGGGAATGTTAGTTCCACATATTGCAATATATGTTTAAGCTGACCAACTCCTGCCAAAGTCTTCCCAATCTGGTCAGTCCTAACATGATCAAATGCTTTTTTTATCTGGGCTTAAGGCTTACCTGCACACAGCTTTAAAGACAAGTCTGTCCCAAGCACTAGCAGCCATGGGAGACCTGGGACTCACCTGACACAAGTTGGATTTAAGTAATGTAAAGAATGGGGTGCAAGAGTGACGGGACTTACTGTATTGTATAAACAAAAACAGACATAGATCCTCTGCACTCACCATGTACAGACTGGGGTGCAAGAGGGGGTGGCCCACATTGTATAGACAGAAAAACAGGGATACTCTGCACTCTCCAAACACATAATTAATGCTGTACTAAATACTTTTCTATATTAAAGACAGGGACTTGTAGTTCCACATATTGCAATTGTTAAACTGACCAACTCACGCCAAAGTCTTCCCCTTCTGGTCAGTCCTAACGTGATCTGAGTCAGCAAGAACTGCATTAAGAAATGCTTCGTTTTAGCTCTTTGCGCCCCAGCGGCTTTGGTCAGGGACAGCGAGAAATGAAGTGCTTGACGAGATGACATAAGACTCAGGAATCTCTGATTTCTCTCTAGAACTCTATGAAGAGATCCGGCTGTTCCGTGAGGCGTGTGGGGAGGCGCACATGAAAACTATCCTGGGCATTGGGGAGCTTGGCTCCCTCACTACTGTATACAGGGCCAGCCTTGTCGCTATGATGGCAGGTAGGTGACCCTTCTGTTCCTTTCTGCGTCCTCACTTTGTATCTTTTTTTATTACTATCATCATCGTCTTTTATTTATAAGGTGTCACACAGGGACCCCACATATTTGAAGAAATATAATCAGTTGAATACAAACGGTGAGATGACACAATTACATAGGGAGCAACACTGAGGACTCAAACTTCTACTTTTAAATTCAAGTGTTACAGAAAAGTATGTGATGGGCATTGGATGGGTTTGGGGTAAGGAGACTGTGGGCGCAGTATGAATGGGGACCTGATGGTTATAGAGAGAGATTGTCTCAGCTGACGTCTCCCTCTTGTCCTGGAAGAGGAGCCGGGTAGATCAGATACATCTAAACCTCTTGTAACCATCGTGAGCTGACATAGAGATTTCCTCCAATCACACAAAGAATTCTATTTTCCTAACCTGTTCTGAATGGTGAGCGACGCTCAGTGAAGGGGATAACACCTTTGACTACATTGTCCCAAGAGCTTCAATAATGAATATTTGATCTTCTGGTACCACATCCCCAGTATATCTGATGAAGTTTGAACTTCTTTCCTAAAAACCGCCAGGACTTTGGTGTTCCCACCAATTGTGGATGAGGGTGCCTATCACAAACATGGATTTAGGATGGACGGTGGTGTGGTCTTTGGCTTCCCGGCTTGTTCTACAGCAGTTATGTCTCTGGGAGAGTAATTTAAGTCTGTTTTAATTATTAATATGGCAAAAAGTTTAAGGTCAACAAGTAAGGAGACTGAGGTCTAGTTGGAACATAGAGAAGGGTCCTTCCTGGGAAGAACTTGGTGGATACAGAGTTTCTCTTGGATGTTGTAGAAGGATATGAGTAAGCTTCATACTAGGTAACCCCAGCAGGACATATCCCCTGGGGGGAGCTGTGTTCTGTAGGCAAAAGGGATGATCCAGATACTCTCTTCATCTGCTAGCCTCTTGTTCTCTGGGGGTCTCTTCTGTTAGAGAACTTGTATGGAGCTATCTAATATGTATGGTGGGACCCTCCCTCACCGTCCTTCATAGAGACTACACACGTGAGGTGTTATCCCATATGTATTTCCTGCATTTCCTCAGGGTATGTTTAGTTCTGTTGTTCAGAAGTTTGTGTTTAGGATAAGTGACTTCTGTGTGTCTGCACAGGTGTCTTTGGTGTTTTTATTCTTTTTAAGTGGGGTGTTTTTTTGGTTTCCCTATCTAGATGCGTTTCCCCATATTGCACAATTATGAGTTTCCCAGACAGATATTGGTCCCAATAAAGATGTACTGAGCCGGAGTAGATTCAGTTTGTTACCTAGAAAGGGGGTCTTGCAGGAGTAACTTATTACAGCGCAAAGACCATTCTTGTGGTGTAACTGGAGGTAGGGATATGAACAGAGAATGGGGCAGTGATTTGGCTGATATTTGTATCCGCGAGGAGGTGCCAGGGGACTATAGGTGTAATGTTGGTGTAGTCTCCACCTACCGGATATTAAACTAACCACAAGGTGTGTGTGTTCTGCGCCTTCTCCTTCAAAGTTCTCAAGGAAGTGTTAACGGAGTCTAAGACCGATTCAAGGTCCAGTGCAGGTCACTGTCTACAACCAAGACATCCTCCTGCAGTGGCATATTGGGGTTTCATAACCCTTTTAATATTGATTCACACACCATTTCAGTTGCAAGCTCTTTTGCCTAGTTGGGCTCTATCGACAGCACCAGTTATCTCCTCCTGAATACTAGCACAGTCCAAACCTTTGTCTGCAGTGTCCTGTTTCATACACTAGGTGGCTCTGTTGCTCATACAATGTGTGTTTAATGTAGAAGAATGATCTGTACATTGTATAATATACTGCAAGGTTTCTTTACTGCCTCTTACTACTTCTACCTTTATTTATTAGTTCTGTCCTATATAGCCGCCAACTCTGTACGGGTTGGGTACTAAACTCTGATTACAGAAAACCCAGCAAGAATTTCACAGACATGAGAACAGCGATAGTCTGTTACCGACAGTGTGTCGACCTCGACTGCTTGGAAAACAGACTTCATGGAAATGCGTTGAATGAGCATCAGGTCAGGGCCAAAGAGAGCGACACTGATTGCTGATATTAAGGTGCTCACTGAAGGGGGCTCCGGCTGTACAATGTAGAATGGTTTGTACCATTAATACCAGATCTCACACTGCCGGTAACAGACTGGTGCTGTTCTTATGTCGGAAGTTCTTGTCGGGTTTCTGTAGTTGGTGAAGTGACCACAGCTCTGTACAGCAGGTACAAATATTCAAATCCTTGTTACTGTGCTGTGTGTGATGCTTCAGAGGGTTTTATTCCACCAGCATTTGGTGTATTTTGTAGCATTATATATTATATGTCGCAGTAATGTAAAGATTTCTAGTCTTCTGGTATTATGTGATCTAACGTTTAATGTTACCCATCACCCCCATTGTACAGCGTTCAGTAGAGGAAGGTTATATAGTAACTGAGGGGTCTAATCCTCCTCTACAGCCGGGAATTATGGGAATGCGTCATTCAGCCAATGGGGGCTCCAATATTGTTTGCATTTTATATTCATACATAGATTTAGTAAGAAGAACAGGACACAATTTGTCACATCGTCCTTGGATTGTGCCTCTGTCTGTTTATTATACAGCTATTACGTGTTGGGTACAGTATTATGCTTCATTGTCGCGTGTTCTTATATTTATGCTTCCTGAATGCTCTGTATTCTATGCTGTATTTCCCCAATGTTCAGTGATGTGTAACTTTGTGATGTCACATAAACAATATATAATAATCTAAACCGCCTAATTCACAAATGAATCATTACACTATTACATGTCAAACATATATCTTCGTCGTCATCATTTTATTATATAGCGCCAGAATATTCCATAGCGCTTTACAATTGGGGACAAACAGTAATAATACAATACTGGGTAATACATATATACCTCTGTATAGAGGGCCCTGATCACAGGCTTACAATCTATTTCACATAAAAGAGAGAAGTCGGTTTGGAAATGTTTGTTATTAATGGTTATTAAGTTTCCATTCCATTTAGCAAATTTTTTTTTGAATGTCATTAAAATATTTCTATTTTCTGGCAAAATGAACAAATTGTATTTGCTTTAAGTATTTCTTTATTATATGGACGAGCTGTTACTACTCCTAATAAAATGTACACATTTACAATATTTACAAATGACGGATCAATTCTGTAAAATAATGTTTATTGCTAAAGTAGCATCAACTTTTGCACTTCATAGAGGACATCACAGATGGATCTTATAATACAGACCCTCTATAGGATCCCCAGAGTTTCACATTCTATGAGCCCTTATTTATATTAGTAATACCTTTTAAGATATTGCTTAAAAAGAAATGTTGCTTCAGTTCTAATGCAAGTTTTTAATCTCTTGTTACCACAAAGTCTAAAAAAGATTTTCTGAATTGAATAATAATTTGATCCGTTAATCTTTTGAAGGTAGTAATTTTATTGAGGCCTCTTTGCAGTCTCTCTGGCTCACAAATGAATAGAGCTTCATTATAGCAGCCTGCATTTAATAACCATTATCCATTATCATGTAATTAAGACTCCCTGTAACGAATCATGAGGACAATGCAAAAATACATAGTACATTTCTTTAATGAACTGGAAAATGTTCATCTTGTTCTATTTAGTAATGAGTTGCTGAATAGTCATTAAATTCACTGGAGAATAGGACGAGATGAATTTTAAAGACTGTCTTCAGTTTGTGGTTAATCTATTAGAATTAAAATTTCATCTTCTATTTTTATCAACAGCTGATTAAAAGTCATTCTGTTTGACCAAATTGATTAGAAGACCATATACAGGGGCAGCTGTTGCTTAATGAAAGTTTTTAATGAAACTGTACCAGGGAGACTGATAATTATATTCCTTATAAAAGCTGGAAGTGCTGAGCAAGGAGAAAACGTTAATTGTGTGCCGGGGGATGTGATGGATGTTTGGGCACCCCTCTATATGGTGGGGACCGCTGGAGTAGTGGGGCGAGGGGAAGGGAGGGGGGCGATGGGAAGGGAGAAGGGCAAGGGGAAGGGAGGGGGGCAATGGGGAGGGAGGGGTGCGAGGGGAAGGCAGGGGGGCGATGGGAAGGGAGGGGGGCGATGGGGAGGGGAAGGAAGGGGGCAGCTGGCGCTATCGGTTCAGTGAGAGTTTATTTGCTACTTTCTGTCAGCGCAGAGCCGCTTGGGATTTCGGATGAATGTGGTGACCGCCTGGGGCCAGTCTCCAGCCCCTACCACCCTAGGGTATGAGCAGGGTACTGAAATACTGTGTGGGGTGTCAGGGGTGGGCGTTTCTCCTCCATCGTACACCCCACGCTGACATGGGCGGTCTCTGCAGTCTATGTCACTATAATTACTCGTGAGACTGGGACATAACTGGTGAAATATAAAGTGATTGTGTTGCAGGTTCAGATTTCATCAAGACATCCACCGGGAAGGAATCGGTTAATGCCACATACCCTGTGGCACTAGTAATGGTGCGGGCCATCCGGGCGTATTACTGGAAGACTGGCATCAAGGTACATTGGAGGCTACACTAAGAATAAGACATTGGCCCTTGTTATTGTGTGTGACACCAGCGAGGTATACTCTGTGCTGTGCTAAGTGTGAGCTCACTGGCCAAAGACATCACAGGGCAGACCGTAGACCTCCTCACCCCTCCATTCTTCATCACCAGTACCAGCCTGGGTGGAGGGCATACAGTGCATCACTTAGCTGGTAAAATGTGTGGTCCCATGACTTCACCGTTTTGCTCCCTGGTGGCACAGTTGTTAGCATTGCTTCCTCACAGTGCTGGGGTAATGAGTTCAAGGACCTTACCTGTGTGGAGTTTGTATGTTCACCCGTGTTTCCATGTTTCCTCCTACACTCCAAAACCATTCTGCTGAGTTTAGCTGCACTGATGTGAATGGCAAATAGTCGCTGAGTAATTAGTTGCGCTATATAAACCAACAAAATAAATTCATATTGGAGGTACCCATAGGACCTAATGTCGCCTCTCTTCCCCCCTTATAACCTCCTCCCACGCGCGTATCCAAGACTTCGCCTGTGCTGCCCCCCTCCACTGGAACAAGCTCCCTCCCTCCATCAGAACTTCCCCTAATCTGTCCAGTTTCAAACGGGCCCTAAAAACCCACCTTTTTCTTAAAGCCTTTCTGTCTCCCACTTAACTTCCCACCTTATCTTCTGCCTCCGTCCCCCTACTCTCCCTCTCTCCCCTGCGTCTCTCTGTCTGTCCACCCCTCCCCTTAGATTGTACGCTCCTCTGAGCAGGGCCATCTCTCCTCCTGTTTCCACCACTTCTAACTCTGCTCTCCAGCTACTTAGCCCTCCTCCTCGAGGGTCCTCCACCCCACGTCCACTCTCGCTCCCTCCTCCCCCCTGGGGGTCTCCCTGTCTTCCGCACCCTCCTTCTTGGGCCCCGTCGTTTGCGGATCCTCCCTCCCCCTTCCCCGCCCTCTCTAGCTGTGCATTGAGCGTACTGAGTTGCTGTGTTTACTGTACTGTGCTGTCTCCCATTGTATTGTAATTTGTTTGTCTCTGTACGGCGCTGCGGACGCCTTGTGGCGCCTTATAAATAAAAATGAATAATAATAATAGGAGTTACTGACAAACCCATGTTGCACTGCAGGGGGGTAAAAGTAAAATGTGTGGTCAGATTTAAAGTTCGGAGGGGGGTGCCCCTGGCAGTAGAAGAATAAAACTGCCCAGTATTTCCCTACATATCGCCCCTGGCATTGCAGCATGATTTGTCCGTACACCCCGTAGCATTGACGTCTGAGCCTAGACGGATCGGGGAACAGGCTACTGAAGTTGAGAGGTGCAGGGATTGTGCCCAGTCCTGATATAAATAGATTGAGAGAGATGACGTCGTCCCTCTGCCGCTCTTGGCAATGTTTCTTCAGATTCAATATTCACAAGTAATTATTCTGAGAACAATTCTGGATTCATAGATCTAAAGTTTCTGAATTAAACAAGATGATTATAAGTTCACTTCCCAGAAGTCCTTTTACACCCAGCTAAGTCCATTCGTATTTTTCTGTCCTAACGCATAACATGCAATAATATATAAATCTACATGATCCGGAAAACTAGAGAAAATAATGTTGCGAGAGTCCATAATTGTGGGATATGTTTTCACTTTAAGGTGACACTAATCAGTCATGATTGCCTTTGCTTTGTGAAGCTCTGGGGGGGGGCAGTTGTTATATGCGTCAGATAAGCCATAATATTTCTGTCTCAGGTGGGATTTAAACCGGCCGGGGGGATTCGCAGTGCTAAGGAAGCCCTCGTCTGGCTGTCGCTGATGAAGGAGGAGCTGGGTGATGAGTGGCTGACGCCAGAACTGTTCCGCATTGGAGCCAGCACCCTGCTGGGGGATATCGAGAGACAGGTTGGTCTCACTATTTCTGTGGAATAAATCTGAGCACAAACTGACACCAATATTGTTATATCTCAAGATACTTTATTATTACACTGTTACTTCATATCCCTGGATGCCACGGGAGTAGTACCACCCTCTAGCGGGGGTCAGGGCACTTACATACTATCCACATACCCTCAAGGACTGACCGTCCAGGGCAGTAACACCTCTTATTTCAGATCTTCTCAATCATGAGACAATGGAATAAATCAACGTGGTAAAGAGAATATCTCCAATATTATACCAAGTGCCTGGACTTTACCCACCATCCCTACATGTTACATAATTATCTGACATTTCTTTTCACACATTTATTAGTACTTCGCTATTTTCCTCCCCGTGTTCCTAACACTGGAAGATAGGGTGTAATATATGGCATTTACATTATTGTGATGTTAGAAATCTGCTACTTTAATTAACGTTCCTTCTCCTTTCCGAGTATCCCCCAAACCCAGCGGATATAAGTGACCTAGAAACATGACTTACTGTGTTTATTTTTTCACTTTCTGGGCAGATTTATCATCATGTAACTGGCAGATACGCGGCACACCACGATCTACCGATGGCGTGATTCCCGAGGTTCTTGCGGACACGTTATGCAGGACTGGGAGATATTTCTCTGTTAATAAACATGTAAAAATCTATTACCTCAGTACAAATGTTTTATCCCAGGAGTTGTTCTAGACGTTCCCGCCACACGCATAATATCATCTGTATCTATCTCTCTCCACATTCCTGCGCTCCGTAGAATATCCTCTGAGGAGAGCCCCCCTCCCACTGTATATTGTAATCCCAGGTACACCCGACGAGGAGCCGGTAAATGGGAATCTGAATGTTAAGCGGGAAAATCTGTCATTAATTTATAGAATTCAGGAAAGTTTCACCTAAATGTTCTGTATGTTCCCCCAACACGAGCACAAATACCTATTACTCCATAAATTGAATATTCATGAAAAGATATGGGGGGTACGGATCCCTCTCTCCCCGCCTAGCAGATTGCTGGAGACAGAACCCCCGGTGTTCTCCAGGCATTAATAACGCCCCAATAGGACACCTATCATACTGCTAATGATGGGATGGGGGAGGGGAATTTGCGTTTTATAATTACTATTTCTGTAAAGAACACGTTGCACTTGTGAAACTCATTAATCTAAACCTGTGATGTTAATTATCATTAAAATGTGATGTTTCTCCCGCCTCTATTCTTCCTGATGTATATTTGGTTGTTAGGTGGAGTTTTATAAGCCGCCTCCCCTTTCTAGTCACGTTTTACAGTCTCAGGTCCTTTAACCTGACGCGTATGGCGATCACATAAGCCCCTCCCACTTTCATTCGTCTTGTGAATGAAAAGCAGGTGAGTATATAACATCAAATTGAGGGGAGGGGAGGTCTTCTCCATCCCCTGGGTGCTCCATCTAAAACCAGAAAATGTTCAAACTGCACCTGCCTGTAATTTGGTCTGGTCAAGTGGGAAAACCATTCACTGTTAAGTCTGCCCCTTCGTCCCTGAACTCTCTTATGCTCCTAAACCCCTCCCAGGCCCATCCCCGTCACACCTGTCTACTGTTGTCTTACTGGCTGCTCCTAACCCCTCCCTCCTGTAACACCTGTCCCACTGTTCTGTTACACCTGTCCCTCTGTTCTGTTACTCCCCTGACCCCTCCCTCCTGTAACACCTGTCCCTCTGTTCTGTTACTCCCCTGACCCCTCCCTCCTGTTACACCTGTCCCTCTGTTCTGTTACACCTGTCCCTCTGTTCTGTTACTCCCCTGACCCCTCCCTCCTGTAACACCTGTCCCTCTGTTCTGTTACACCTGTCCCTCTGTTCTGTTACTCCCCTGACCCCTCCCTCCTGTAACACCTGTCTGACTGTTCTGTTACTCCCCTGACCCCTCCCTCCTGTTACACCTGTCCCTCTGTTATGTTACTCTCCTGACCCCTCCCTCCTGTAACACCTGTCCCTCTGTTCTGTTACTCCCCTGACCCCTCCCTCCTGTAACACCTGTCCCTCTGGAGGGATAATGGTAGGGGGCTGTTTTTCTGGGTTTGGGCTAGGCCCCTTATACCTAGTGGTGGGCAATCTTAATGCTTCCGCATACCAAGTCATTTTGGGTAATGTTATGCCTCCAACTTTGTAGCAACAGTTTGGGGAAGACCCTTTTCTGTTCCAACATGACTGTGCCCCAGTAACAAAGCAAGGACTACAAAGAGATGGTTTGATGAGTTCGGTGTGGAAGAACTTGACTGGCCCGCACAGAGCCCTGACCTCAACCATCGAACACCTCTGGGATGAACTGGAACGGAGATTGTGAGCCAGGTCTTCTCGTCCAACATCAGTGCCTGACCTCATAAATGCTCTACAGAATGAATGTCTTGTGTGAGATGTGTCTGTATCTGGAGATGTTTCTTAGATCTATGTAACAGGATTTGGATGACACCTAGGCAGTGAGCATCCGACGGAGGAAGGGGGGGGACGGAGGAAGGGGTAGGGCTTATATTGGTTTTATCCACAGATATAGCGATGTAACATCTGGTCAAGACTGGGGGGCAGAAAAATTCACTTAAACTGCGTGCGGTTCGGTGGTATTACCACCCTGAATTCGCCAAGTTCAAAGAGTGTTTCAGTCCTTATCCAGAAGTTGATCTGCTTTACGGGACAGGTACAAACAGACCCCATTGGGTAACAATTATCCACTTATTGACCTGGCAATTTACACCAAAAATAGTTATGTTCTTTTTGCTTTAGCCCTTGAGGCACCTATTATCTGTATGGGGGATGTAATGTATAAGGAATTGGGGAAAATCCTACCCCAGTCCGTGCTGGTCTAAGTTTTGCGCATCTGATAAGCACAATATTCTTGGTTGAGGCTGCACTTGCTTCCTGGATACAATGTATAACAGTGAGGCTGCACTTGCTTCCTGGATACAATGTATAACAGTGAGGCTGTTAGTTGTAGGGGATGAATTCAAACCTTCCTGGGAGATACTTCTATCACTGGTGGAACCTCATCTGTCATAACACTGAGACTGCCGTCATGTGCACTGCTGTGACAGCATTGTCAGACTGTCAGTCACTCTGTGTCAGCACTTAGTAAGTACTTCCCTCTAACATGGCTCCTACTGCAGATCAGTGGACGTAGTGGAAGTGGACTTATAAACACTGCACTGATTTGATGTATTTTATTCAGCTCAGTAATATACATCCGGTGCTGCGGAATATTGTGGTGTCCTGTAAATAAGTTATGATATTTCCCCTTTCAAGAATAAAACTTCTGGTCTTTTTCACTGAAACTAATTAGAGTCACCAATATTTGACAGTTGGGTCTCTTAAATTGCAAACTGTACAGAGAGAGGCGGCAGCAGATGTTTCAGCTCATAGTCGGCACCTTTTATCCAAGTGGGAAAGATGGTTTCTAGGAAATCACTTTTCTCTGAGAGGGGTAAAGTTGGACAGGACATTGATCCTTGTAATGACATCTTATGGATACCACCAGCTTTCTGTAATATTATTATGAGTCCCACAAACCCCTGGATCAGACATATTCTCTCTCTGCTTTCTGGTAAAATCATTATTCCTGTTTTTGTCTTGTGTAGAAAGTCAGCTGTGTGACCAAGTTATGTCTATAATAATCTGCTTTATTTTCACCACTAAAGCTGCGAATTTTGGATGCAACAGAGATGCGTAGAATTAATGGTTTTACAAGAGATTGTGCCAGAGAAAGCTGACAACTTGTGACTATAAAATTACATAGCAGGAGAATGAAAGGCAGCGAGCGTTCATTCCTGTCCACTAATTGTTACTATACGTGTTGCCAGGTACTTTTCCCTGCAGGTAATTTTTTAATTGAATACAGATGGAGACTATTTACGACAAATTAGATTCATTTTGCATTTTGGATTGCATTGCATATTAGGGGGTATTAAATTGAGCTCAGTAATTACCAGTGGTTTAAAAACTTTAAGTAAAAAGTGCTGAAATAGTTCCCGAGCAGTAAAAATACAACTCAAGCAAACAGATAAAATGTGGTGAGTGGATAAATTATACTTGTTGGAGCTTTTATCAAATTGCTCCATAACATAAAGACAATTAGAGGAGAAATCTCCCAAATTAAAATGACTAAGAATGGAAAAAAGTGGAGCTAGGAATTCAGTTCTCTGCGATAAGATATTATCACTGTGATGTTCGGCTGCGCCCATTTCTGGAACCACAGAACCCACATATCACAGATTTACTGTGCACAGGTAAGTTGCATCGCCACATAGTGGCTTAGAGACCATCCCAGAGGCACCTCATGGAGAACCCTATTCCCCCCTGGTTGTATTACTGATGTTACTGTACTGAGATTTAGACATTGAGCGCAGAGGAAGCGTTTTCTTTTGCTGATTACGATGGATTCAGCCGGAACTCTTTGTAGCACCGTTCTAAGAAAGACCTTTTGAAAATTGGGGTTACTGTTCCATGGGGTGTATAGTATTTTGGAGGATAGATTATCTCATGGTGAGAGTCCATATCTAAATATACAACTCTGGGATCTGCAATCCAGAATGTTTGAGATCCTAAGTTTTTTTGGAAAAGGTTTTTTTTACCCGTAATTTGGAGCACCATATCTTAAATCTGTTACAGCCCATTTAAAAGTGAGCCCTGGTACTCCCCTTCATTACACTGTTTAGCAGTGCTCCTCATAGTATTTGCAGGAAGACACACTATAGAATGTGCTATGTAAGAGGAATAGAAGCGCTGCATCGTCTCAGGAGCCTCCGTCTTACTTCTCCGTATTCTATGAAGTTATTTTGCCATTTTCCCCCCGTTTCCGCCTCTAATGAGTATAAAGTGGTTTATTTCCGTTTCTTTTAATAAACATTGCAGTAGGGAATTATCACTGCTGAAGTGAATAGTGAATGTCTGCACGGTGGAAACAAGGATGTTTTACATGCTAAATAAAGATGCTCTCTTTGTATAGACATGATATTAATAGAATATCATGTACGATTGTATACTATCAAAGACATTTTTAAGAATATTTTCAGTTTTATTACACTATTAAAGAATATTGTTGTTGATCTCTATGTGTACAACAAAACAGCAGCAATGGTTAACTTTTTGTCCCCTCTAATTGTTGGAACTTTCCTGTACAAATGACGCAATTAGATCACACATCTGGTCGCAGCTGGTAAACGTCGCTCTGAGATTATGCTCCTGATTGGCCGGTATTTTACGTTGGTGTTGCCAGTGACTCTGAGATAGATAGATAGAGATAGATAGATAGATAAATATGAGATAGAGATAGATAGAGATAGATAGATAGATAAATATGAGATAGAGATAGATAGAGATAGATAGATAAATATGAGATAGAGATAGATAGATAGATAAATATGAGATAGATATGAGATAGATAGATAAATATGAGATAGATAGATAGATAGATATGAGATAGATAGATATTAGATAGATAGATAGATATGAGATAGAGATAGATAGAGATAGATATGAGATATAGATATAGATAGATATGAGATAGATAGAGATAGATAGATAGATATGAGATAGATAGATAGATAAATATGAGATAGATATGAGATAGATAGATAGATAGGTAAATATGAGATAGATATGAGATAGATAGATAGATAGATATGAGATAGATAGATATTAGATAGGTAGATAGTTAGTTTGGGACACCCTACATTTTATTCTTCTTTAAATATGTTTTATATATTTGTATATTTTGTATGTATATTAGATGTCTTGCCCATACATTTATGGATAACAGCACTGTATTATTTGATTGGTCGACACACATTTTATTTTGGTTTGACTCCACTATTAAACATTTATAATACCGTTAAGTATTAATATTATTTTTGTTCTTATTTATTGTGAACGGTTTATTGTCTACATACCTGCGGAAGTGCTGCACGAAATATTGTTTAATAATTATAAAGAAACATAACCTAAAATCCATAGCTTGTTCCTTTCCTTATACTAAGGGTGTATTCTTCATTAGGGTCCTGAATTACAGTCAAACATGGAAACTGATGAAAGTAAAACATTTTCTTCAGTCCACCCCCCCTTCCCCCCGCACCCATAGACACAGCAAAGATGCAAATCTAAAAGACTGCTGGTATAAGACAGAAATACCAAATCTGACGGCCTGACATGTCAGTAACTTCATGTGTATACATAGCTGATGATTGTGATGATGTGTCTTCTATCTTACTGTGGTATCACTGCCCATTTCTCCTTGTGTGAATCCACTAACCTGTACAGAGCATCCTGTTACCTAGGAGACTGCAAGGCAGAGCTAGGCCTCAGCATTGTGTAAAGCATAGAAGCTCCATCCTCAGAGGATATTTAAAGATAGCATCTGTAGAAAGAGACCGCCTACTGGCACATATAGCTAAGTATAATCCACAGGATCCGTCATTGGTTTATAATAGTGGATTTACCTGCTCTTTATTATCTCCAAGATACTTTTTTCTTATAAATGAAACAAATGTTTCATGTTGTTCTTATACACAGATAAGATTTTCTTTTAGTCATGGAAAAATAAACTTGCTGCAGAGTTCCTTCATAATTCAGCGAGTTTGCCTAGAATTCCCCAGTGAATGAATTGCTAACACTCGATGCTACTGTTACTATGCATTGTACTCTATATATGTCTCACTGCTAATTGTAAACAAAGTATATTTATCTCACATTAGCTGCTGCTGAAACACTCGTTCTCCTTTCCAGGGCGAGTCCTGTGACACACGGGCGATTTGGAGCTGCTCGGTGAGTAGAAGAACTAGTTACAAAGTTGCCAGATAGCTGAATCTTTGTTTTTTTCTCTGAGACAATTGTGTTTGAGAAGCGATACTGGGAGATTCCTTTGTTTAATAATGTATTTCTTGAACAGAAAAGAAAATGTGTTTCATGTGGGATATTTCCCAGCACTGACAGAATAACTGAGACTGGCTAATTGCCAGGCGGGGAGCGCTAGTTTCAAGTTTGTAACATCAGTAGTGTAAAAATAAGGCTTTCACTTAATAAATATTTTAGATTCCATAGTAGTGAAACAAGTAACAGAAGCAGAGAGGGAATCTTGTGCTACAGCAAATTTATTTTGTGTTCTGGATAACTAAATAGCCAATAGGCAACTGCCTTTCAGAGCCTTCTGCATACTTGTGGCCCTGGAGCCCCCGGCCTTTTCTTCAGCTGGGTTGTAATGTAAGTTTAATATTACATTCCTGGGGTAGACTGGAAAATCAAATACTAATAAGTAGTGAGAACAATACAACATACAGTTCAATTGCTGTGTCTCAGCGTTATCTCCATCCATCCATCCATCTATCCATCTACTCACTGTCCATCCATTCATCCATTCATGCATCCACCCACTGTCCATCCATCCACCCACTGTCCATTCATTCATACACCCACACACCCTCCACCATCCATCCATCCACCCACTGTCCATCCATCCATACACCCACACACCCACACACCCTCACATCATCCACGATCCATCTATCCATCCATCCACCCAATGTCCATCCATCCATACTCCCTCCCCTGGCCCCTTCTTCTCTCCCCTGGCATCCCCAGCTCCTTCTCGTGCCTGATTTGTCCACCCTCCCTTAGGATGTAAGCTTGTATGAGCAGGGCCCCTCTTCCCTTGTGTCTCCATACCTGTTCTTGTGCTCTGTCCTTACTCCATATGTCTGTCCCGGAGTTACTGAAGCATTGGTACTTTGTGTTTATCGTTCTGTACTGTTTAACCCTGTATGGTCTACTGTTTGTACTATGTACGGCGCTGCGGAAACCTTGTGGCGCCCAACAAATAAATTATATTAATAATAATAATCCACACCCACATCTCATCCACCATCCATCCATCCACCCACTGTCCATCCATCTATACACTCACACATCATCCACCATCCATCCATCCATCAACCCACTGTCCATCCATCCATACACCCACACACCCACACCCACACATCATCCACCATCCATCCATCCACCCACTGTCCATCCATCCGTACACCCACACATCATCCACAATCCATCCATGCATCTACTGTCCATCCATCCATACACCCACACATCATCCACCATCCATCCATCCATCCACTGTCCATCCATCCATACACCCACACATCATCCACCATCCATCCATACACCCACACATCATCCACCATCCATCCATCCATCCATCCATCCACCCACTGTCCATCCATCTATCTCTCCACTGTCCATCCATCAAACCAACAACCCACACACCATCCATCCATCCATCCACCCACTGTCCATCCACCCACTGTGCATCCTTCCATCTATCCACCCACTGTGCATCCATCCATCCATCTATCCACCCACTGTCCAGCCATCCATACACCCACACATCATCCACCATCCATCCATCCATCCATCCACCCACTGTCCATCCACCCACTGTGCATCCATCCATCTATCCACCCACTGTGCATCCATCTATTCATCCATCCACCCATTGGCCATCAATCCATCCATCCACTGTCCATCCATCCACACACTATCCATTCATCCATCCATCCACCCACTGTGCATCCATCCACCCACTGTGCATCCATCCATCTATCCACCCACTGTGCATCCATCTATCCACCCACCATTCATCCATCCACCCACTGTCCATCCATCTATCTATCCACTGTCCATCCATCAAACCAGCAACCCACTCACTATCCATTCACCCACTCAATGTCTGTCCATCCATCCATCCATCCACCCAAGGTCCATCCATTCATCCATCCATCCATCCACCCAATGTCTATCCATTAATCCATCCATCCATACATCCACCCAATGTCCATCCATCCATCCATCCACCACTGTGCATCCATCTATCCATCCACCATCCATCCACCCAATGTCCATCCATCCATCCATCCACCCAATGTCCATCCATCCATCCACCATTGTGCATCCATCTATCCATCCACCCAATGTCCATCCATCCATCCATCCATCCACCCAATGTCCATCCATCCATCCACCCAATGTCCATCCATCCATCCACCACTGTGCATCCATCTATCCATCCACCATCCATCCACCACTGTGCATCCATCTATCCATCCACCATCCATCCACCACTGTGCATCCATCTATCCATCCACCATCCATCCACCCAATGTCCATCCATCTATCCATCCACCATCCATCCACCATTGTGCATCCATCTATCCATCCACCACTGTGCATCCATCTATCCATCCATCCATCCACCATCCATCCACCATTGTGCATCCATCTATCCATCCACCATCCATCCACCACTGTGCATCCATCTATCCATCCATCCACCATCCATCCACCATCCATCCACCACTGTGCATCCATCTATCCATCCACCATCCATCCACCATCCATCCACCATTGTGCATCCATCTATCCATCCACCATCCATCCATCCACCATTGTGCATCCATCTATCCATCCATCTATCCATCCACCATCCATCCGTCCATCCACAATCCATCCACCATTGTGCATCCATCTATCCATCCATCTATCCATCCACCATCCATCCACCCAATGTCCATCCACCATCCATCCACCACTGTGCATCCATCTATCCATCCACCATCCATCCACCACTGTGCATCCATCTATCCATCCACCATCCATCCACAATCCATCCATCTATCCATCCACCATCCATTCATCCATCCATCCACCATTGTCCATCCATCTATCCATCCACCATCCATCTACCATCCATCCACCATCCATCTAACCATCCACCATCCATCCACCTACCTTCTCACCGTTCAACCAACTATTTTAATTTGTGCTGATATTCCAAAGTGTTCTAGGCATATTCTTGTTACCACATTCTGCCTGTCTTTCCTTCTAAGCACCAGATATGAGTCTTACACAGGGTTCTATGCTGTTGAGTTCTGTTAGAGGTTGTCCTGACCTCTGACAAAGTGTCATAAACCCCACACCTAGCGTTCAGATTCTGTGGTGTGTTCAGGAATATTTAGGGTATGGAGACATGCGTGACACTTTGCACCATTTTATTAAATAAACCCAGTTGAGTTATCATAGTGTAGATGAAATGGTTGTATTACCGCTGGCAGAGACTTGTGGTCACCTATTCTGTTATTACGGATACATTTATAGTCTAACAGTGTTTTGTGGCTGGAAGTGTATTCTTAGGCACCTGATTTTCTAAACAGAGTATGTATAAGTGTGAAAGATTAATGACAAATGATTTCCTCATGTGATATATTGTTATTATAGAACAACATTTCACTGATCTGATTTTCACTGAGTGATTGAGATCCTTATTTCATCAAGAAAAGCAGATTAACTGCAGTCTGTGGCTTTTACCAGAAATAAGAAACAATGTGATTTGAAGAATATTTCATCATTATTTTATAGTCATAGCGAGGGCTCTATTAGTGTCATTAAAAATAGATATAATAGATGAATTCCCAGCGGACTGTGGGAGTCTCAGGAAATCACAGGATGATAACCTGCCAGGAACCTGCTCAATGTATAACTAAAACATTATTTATTCAGCTCTGTGTAGGAGACTTCTCGGGGTCCCATTTACTGAATCAGTGGTGGCTGAAATTGACCCCTTGTCTCTTGGGCTCAGGAAGGACATAAAGTTGTGGGTGAAAATTTGAGACTGATCAAGTTCAGGTGATTGTTTGAAAATTTCACCGGCTGTGTCTTTAAGAGAACATCCCGAGGATGATCATTTAGTGGTACCTAATGTGCTCCATTTACACATAGGAGCATCCTAAATGTGTAAGATCCTTCATCACTTGGACCATCAGTCCCAGTAATATTAGCAACCAGGCAGCCATACTCAAACATGAAGGGATATTAGGGAAAATCATCGCTGCGAGTAGTATTAATAAAGCTGCGCTTGTGCGGAAAATAGAGAATATAGACACAAAATTCAATATGCCATTGCACAAATTGCCTGTGTGACACTAGCCTGAGAGGAGCCTTTGTAATTGGTAACTCTTTGACATCTTTGGAGTGAGTCTTCTAACAGATGTGGTTAGATAGGCAATTGTCTCCCTCTGGAATGACGTATTAAGCATGATAGGCAGGGGATGAGTGATTTCCTGTTCCTTATAGGACTTCTTTGAACCACTTATCTTTGAGTCTTATATCATTTACCATGACCACAACAGAAGCCTTTTGGACTGATTTGATTCCTCTTACTCTCCAGAGACATATCAAACATTGTGATGGCCACTGAGGATGTTTGCTTGCTCATTAAACTTCTGTACTCGCTTCCACCATTTCACCATTTCATCTTAAGTTCATAACCATCCAGATCTTCAGATACATTCTTCAGCCATGAATGAAATCCTTTCCATCCATTATACCGCTCCCTGCTACATTTTTCCCAGATAAACTTTGACAGATTTCACTCCAGTCCTGAACCCATTGGTCCCCAATATTACTTTGCTGCATCCATCTGGTTCTCCCTTCCTGCTCTATGCATAGTCAATGGTTATGTCTGCACTAGGGGCTTCATTCCCTTCCACCCAACTGGCTTCCCAAAACCTGAGCTCCCCGCCGGCCTCAGCTGATTTGGGCCTAGATGTAGCAGCTGTCCTTTCAATCCCAATCATGGTTTCCTTAATCCTGTCCCCCTCTCCATTGCTCTGTGGCCTAGTAGTCTCCTTCCATACCTGGATGCTGCTACTGTATCTGAAAGTGACCAATTGCTCCCTCTGTCCAACCCAGTAATGTGAAAGCTGGACCTGGTCTTCTACTGGAAGCCCATCCTTGCAGTTATCCCTGCTACTCCATCATCAGCCTGACCGTTATGTCCCTTCTGATAGATTGGATCCTGTGCGTAGTGAGTGGTAAGACATCCCTGCATCCTAGCGATGGTAAAGCAGTGGTCCAACAAGACCCCTGCTCCTTTCAAGTCAGCATTAGGTTCACAGTTTTGTGCCCCACTCTACCTATGACCCTACTCTTGCAAGGCCTGGTGTCCTCTACATTCATGGTACCTTCAACAGCAACTTCATCTGGAACCTCCATGCTCTGGTGCCTCCATCAATGCTTTGTCACGTCACCACTCTCATAGGCTCCATCTTGTCCCACATATGCCCCAACAAGTCTGGTACTTCCACCTAGGCCTGGTTTCTCCACCCATTCTGCTATATCTATGTCTGGTGCCTCACCAGTGACAAGCCACCAATTGCCAGCACCACCATCAGCACAGGTTCTACTCAGAACCAGAATCTGCAACTTTACTCCTTCACTACATTATCAGCACTACAATCAATTCTCCTGCCTCTCCATCTTTTGTTCCCATGTATTACATGAATTTTGCTGTCATAACCAATGTACTGTGCTGTGGTATTTTGTGATGCTTTAGAAATAACTGGTGATGATGATTGGAGCATAATTGTGAACAGCGGATGTGAATGACATGAAATTGATATATTACAGTGTACTGTGTAGGGGACAGACGGATGGAGTGAGGGAGGTTGTTGCAGTGGAGGGGGGCAGCCTGGGAGAAATCTTGTAATCTGGCATGAGATGAGGTGATCAGTGTGACTGAGAGGCGACGCTCATTGATAAAGTGCAGGGAACAAGCGGGAGTGTGAATGGAGTGGAGGTTAGAGATATAAGGGGCAGTAAAGTGGGAGAGAGCCTTGTAGGTGACAGTGAGGAGTTTAAAGAGGATTCTGTAGGGAAAGGGAGCCAGTGTAAGGCGTGAAAGAAAGATAAGTCTCGCAGCCGCATTGAGAATAGAGTGAAGAGGGGCGAGGGGGCGAGATGGCAGTGGGGGAGGCCGGTGAGGAGAAGGTTACAGTAATCAAGATGGGAAATGATGAGAGCGTGGATAATGGTTTTAGTGGCATCCTGAGAAGGAAAGGACCAGGTGCGGACGATATATCATAGTTGGAAGTGACAGGATTGGGCAAGGGATTGAATGTGGTGGGCAAAAGAGGGGGATGAATCGAGAGTGACACCCAGGCAGCGAAGTTGGGGAACAGGAGAGATGGTGATGTTATTAACGGTGATGGAGAGTGGGGTGAAGATGTAGAAGGAGGGAAACACTGAGTTCAGTTTTAGTTATGTTGATTTTGAGAAAACATGAAGACATCCAAGAGGAGATGGCTGAAAGGCAGTCAGATACATGAGGGGGGGGGGGTGTTAGCATCTGATTATTCTGGATTATGTTATACTGTGCTGTGTTGGTTTAGGATCTAATTATTCTGGATTATGTTATACTGTGCTGTGTTGGTTTAGGATCTGATTATTCTGGATTATGTTATACTGTGCTGTGTTGGTTTAGGATCTGATTATTCTATATTATGTTCTACTGTGCTGTGTTGGTTTAGGATACTTTTGCTTTTTGTCCAAGCAGCTACTACATTGAATATTATTTTTGTGGCAACAGAGTTAGAAGGAAATTGATGTAATAATAATTAGAATGAGATTAACTGATTTGTATTTGAATGAAGCGGTCCCGGAGGACTGACCTTGTCGCGTTTAGACTCCGATTTCCTTTATAGTCTAGTTAATTAAACCAGGGCAGACAGAGATCATTGTGTCTTTCTCTTGTTTTATAATGACCAGCCCCATTCACAGAGATCAGAGGATATTATTGATTGTCACAGGTCAAAGAAAGGACTGACGTCTCTTTGTTGCTAGGGGTTGGACAGAGGAATTGGTTAAATTCTAGGTTGTAAGTAATACCTCCCAGGTAAAGGAAAATATCCTTAGAATTAGGGTGTAATAATCACATCTGTCTTCCTGCGATTTCACATCAGTGAAGAACAAAGAATTTCTCCCATTCACTTCTCTTTACCTTGATGGAGATTTCCAGAGAACGCAGAGTCTGATAACGTTATTGCACTTGGCAGCTTGTAATTAAGAGAAGAGGCCTCTTGATACCATTCATGCTCTTTAAGCTCAGCTGAATTTTTTAATTGCCACTGAAAAAAGAGTTTCCTATAAGGTATTTCATGGTTGTATATGTGAAAAGTTTCACTTCCTGATCTCAAGGTCGAAAAGACATTTATCCTACAAAGATATATTTTATTATCTACATTAATCAGAGGTTAGGGATAGAAATGGGTTTGTTTGAGCAAAATTCACTCTCAAATCCTGAAATCTGTTTTCATCTTACCTGAATTATCCGTATATATTTTTGCCCAGTAACAATTACAGCAAAAATAAACTTTTCTTTGGTACTACAACTAATTTTGTGGTTCTATAAAAAACATATTTATATAAAATATATACACAAAGTGTCTGTATGTTCTGTACAGGCAACAAACAGCAGCTAAAACCAGGTAATTGCCAGGTAAGACGTTTTGTTATATAGGTGTCTAAAACCTTTTGTTGTATAGGTGTTTAAGACCTTGTGTTATCTAGAGATGTAAGACCTTCTGTTGTATATGTGTTGAAGACCTTTTATTGTATATGTGTTGAAGACCTTCTGTTGTATAGGTGTCCTAGACCTTCTGTTATATAGGTGTCTAATATCTTGTGTTATCTAGAGGATAAGACCTTCTGTTGTATAGGTGTCTAAGACCTTGTGTTATATAGGGGTCTAAGACCTTGTGTTATCTAGAGCATAAGACCTTCTGTTGTATAGGTGTCTAAGAATTTTCACTGTATATGTGGGCTAAAAATTCCTACCCCACATCCTTATAGGCCACCCCCCTTCCATACTGCTGTTATAAATACTTAGAGAGGAGGAGGAGGATGGGAGAGAAAGGAGATGGAGCAGAAGGAACCATTGAGGACCAGCTGTGATCCTCTCCCATGGAAATTTCTGTCTTTAATGTCTTAAAGATGGAAAGAAAACCTGGAAGGATTTTCCCATTTATTTTTCTACACACAACACAAAGAAATAATTTAGAAAGACTTTAGTGCCTCTGTAAAGGGATTTATTGAAGGTCTCATGGAGCTTAGTGAGACCAAACCAGGGTCTCAAGTACATCACTTGGTGCCTTTATCCACTGAGTATTAGCAGCAGTCCATGAATTACTATATGTATCCTGAGTACCATAATTTTTGATATGGGGTGGGGTGGTATTTATCTTTTTACCTTTGAACAAAGAATATTTCTTTTAGCAAGTTCTTGGTGTCATAGTGTTCCACATTGAGCATAGACTAAGCGAGTACAGGGGCTCAAATGTTTATAACTTTGCTCATTTTTGTGGCTTTATCAGAGTATGAAATCCCCCTGCAGCTTCCGAGAGACGTCTGTGGTGGAGACCACCAGATAATTAGCATAGTCTTGTACTGTGAGTCTTAAACATTGTATTGTGACTTATATAGTGTTTCACTATTAGCACTTAAACAGTGAATGATGGGTGGGTATGATAATTTCATATATGTTTCTATATATAATATGTTAGAGGGTGTTTCATATCATTGTACTGTGGCCCTGGGTGTTGCTTGTATACTGCTGGCAAATACAGTTCAACCCCTCCCAACTTTCCAGTCCTTCCATTGGGGCGTGGTCACATTACATTAAGGGTGTTCCCAAACCCTCAGGAAGGTGTGCTTCCCCCTCCCCTCTAGACACCCATTTATTGGTACAGACACCTGTACCAGGTCTGCAGAGCAGCAGTCATACATACGTCCAGGGCCGGACTGGGACTAAAAATCAGCCCTGGCATTTAAGGTACACAGGCCCACCTCTGTCCCAGCAGGAAAGAAAATACGTTCCGCCTCGCACTGGCGGCGCCGAACAGGGCGTGACTTCATCGTGTTGTGGGTGTGGCCAACATGGGGCATGATACATACATTATAATAGTACATTACAGTTATCATTTTAGACAAATACACAGGCACTACTGTTAGAAGCACACAGCTCTGCCTTCACAAGCAGTACGTTGTGAAGCGGGACATACCTCCCAACTGTCCTTGTAGCCGGACCAAATCCTGACTAAGGGAGACAGTCACCCAAATTCAGGACTGCCCCACCAGATTCAGGACAGTTGGCAGACTGTCCTGCTCTCTCCTACCTGTCTTGGTCACTTTCACCACTTGTAGCCAGAGCCGGATTTAGACCTCATAGGGCCCTAGGCAGGATATTGTTTTTGGACCCCCTCCCTGAAACAATCCATAGCACTATATTTTTGCAGCCTACCATATACCCCTATAGTTAAGTAGATATGAAAGCATGTGCCACCGCCAAAGGAGGTGAGGGCATGGCTTGCATCTTTGGGGGCGTACCTAACATGTGAAAAGAGCAAGGCCACCCTGCTGCAGAAAAGGCACCCCTAAATAATTACCAAGCAGTCCCATTTTTTTAAGTAGTTGGGTCAAAACAACTTAATAAATATTGAAGTCAGGGCAGAAATACTTAAGTTGTTTGCAAAAATAATATGCATAAATCCAAGTATGTGCTCTTGTCACTTTTGTCCCTCTATCATCACACTGTGCCCCTTCATTGTCACTTTTGCCCCTTCACAATATCACATGTGCCCTTTCTCCATCACCTCTGTGCCCATCACCATCACCACCTCTGTGCCAATCACCATCTCCACCTCTGTGCCAATCACCATCACCACCTCTGTGCCCATCACCACCTCTGTGCCCATCACCATCACCACCTCTGTGCCCATCACCATCACCACCTCTGTGCCAATCACCATCACCACCTCTGTGCCAATCACTATCACCAATTCTGTTGCCCCTTCACCATCACCACCTCTGTGCCAATCACCATCACCACCTCTGTGCCCATCACCACCTCTGTGCCCATCACCATCACCACTTCTGTGCCCCTTCACCATCACACCTCTGTCCCTCCGTTGTTTTACTTACCTTTCTATTGCCTTTCTTCTCCGGCGCGCTGCTCCTCCTCGGTCAGTCCAGATCACGTGATCGCTCGTCGGGTCCCGGCAGCCTCTCCTCCTCTCTCTATCACTGAGACACTGAGAGGAGAAGAGGCTGCCGGGACCCGATTTGTGGCACCCGACCCCCCCTCCCCCGACTCGCGGCACCCCCCCCCGCACGAGTCGCGCGCGGGGGGGGTGCCGCGAGTCGGGTGCTTCACTCCCCAGCTGTGCCCCCCGAGAGCCGCTAGGCCCTAGGCAGGTGCCTAGGTTGCCTAGCGGTAAATCCGGCCCTGCTTGTAGCGGCTGGTTTCTTTAGCTCAGTTCATTCTTGTCTTGATCCTGGAATATTGGATGCCCTATTTTGAAAAAAACTGGGTACATGAGATTTAGAAAACTCCAACCAGCCCCGGTGTTAAAACAATAGCACTCACGTTTTATAATTAGGTCTCCCTCCAGTCCCCACAATAATAATATTCACATTTAATAAGTAGACCTATTTCCCCAACATTAAATGAACAGTTAACCCATTTATTCAAAACATATTTTCCTCCCTCCAAACAATCCCAGCAATAAATTAAATAGCATTAAAGTTTAATAAATATAGCCATTTTCCACAACCATCCCCGACAATAAAAAATTCATATTCACATTTAATAAATAGCCCTCCTCCCCAAAATCAGCCCCATATTCAACTGATAGCCCTAAAACAGTCCAGCATTAAATTAAATGTTCCGTCACCTCACCTTAAATAATTAGCCCCATATATAAAATCGCAGCTGCCTATTCGCATTACCTATTTGTTATTTCCATTTGGGCTACTGCAGGAAAGATGATTCCCATAGGATATTTAGAGGGGTATACAACGGATGTGGGGATGTTTGTATTTACTGAAAATTTTATGCGGAAAATGCGACTTTCACATTTAGCACAAACTCTGTCATTCCGCATCTAAGCGCTACCACTAGTGGCAGTACTTACATTTGTGTGCTTGTCTTTGAGTTGGATGTACCTCTCTGTCTGTTTCTATTACCTAGAATTGTTTTATTACTGGTAATTCCCAATTGTAAATTATATATTATACATAACCATACCTATAGCAACTCAACTGTCTGCTATGGGGCACGGGAAGTTGAGACTTCCCTATGTATCATAGGTGTTGGAACTATTGATCCCTACTAAACATCCCAAAAACATGTCACCCAAACATCTCTGTTTTGGAAAGATACTTTCACTTTTTGACCCAAAACCTCTTTGGATAATGACTCCAAAAAGTACCTCTCCACCTATATTCCATATTACAGCATTATTTTATTATGCTAATAGTTGGGTTAAGTGATGTGTTTTATGCAGATTTTTATGCAGGTGCAGTGAGGTGAGTTAGATTCAGGATTGCAGATCTTTAGTACTCTCTAATCTTAGCAATACATAAGTCCTGCCCTGAACACAGGTCTTTAAATTCTGGGTTGAAGTTTGACAAATTAGTTTGGCGGAAAGACTTCTCTTGAAGCACACACTATTTGCCACACTAATAGCCCCACAAACACTATTTGCCACACAGCCACACATATTACACACACACAGACACTTACCTTTGTACATCCAGCAGCAGCACTCTGCGCGCTGCCCGGCAGACGGAGAATCAGTGTCTGCCGCCTATGCGAGCAATCACATGGGATGGCACCACGTGACAGGTGCTGTCCCATGTGATTGCTCGCATAGGCGGCAGACACTGATTCTCCGTCCGCCGAGCAGCGCATTGCTGCTCGGCGGGCATGCAGACTGGCCCATCTGGCTATCGGCCCTTCTGGCATCTGCCAGATGGCCAGTCCGGCCCTGCATACGTCCCAACCTTCCGATCCTTGGGTGGGACAACGGGACAGAGTTCTCAGGGACTGGTGGGAGGTATGAGATTCACCTTCTCTGCAGTTTAGGAAGGGGTGAGGTGAAGGATTATAAGATCGCTCTTCCGTAGACCATGAATTTCCATCCAGTACAATGTGACACATTTTATGCTTTCTTATATCCTTGAAGTTAAGCCAAACTATTATTTTATTATGCAATTAGGTGGTAAGCAAGGATAACCTTGCATGATGAATAAGAATGAAGTCATTAAAAAGTGTTTAAAAGATTCTTTTCACATTAATGCAAACTTTTGGCAGATTGATTACCCGCCATTATAACACCAGATGGACAGTGTGAGTTGCAGAACAATTTATTCTCTAATTGCAACACGAGTTTAGGCCATGAATTGATTTCTACTTACCCATTTTTTTCATTAATGTATTTCCACTATAAACCAAATATAGATCAATTTTTATTAGTATTGTGTTGTATGTTACAATACATTGTATTTATGTACAGTATATAATAGCAGTGGGATTAATTGAGGAAGAGAGTGAACCAGGGTTACAGACAGTATTTAGACAGATATTTAACAACACGTTGTACATTTTAAGATAAATTGATTTTTTGTACATTAAATTTTTACGGAATGCCATTCTACCCAGTGTACACTTAACCACAGATATGTGGACAAGCGGAACTGGGCAAACTAAAGATTATATGACTGCGAAAGTCCACTGGGTTGGTGATTGGCCTTCACCAGCAGGAACAGCAGCTGCATGTACCCAAGTACGTCACATTTTTCAGAGGCAGCTACTCTGTGCATCGCTGGCTTTACTAACAGGCATACAGCTGACAATCTGTTACAAGAACTAGGGGATGTCATTGCAACATGGCTTATCCCGCTTGGACTCTCCTCAGAATATGTAATTTCTGATAACGCCACCAATATTGTGAGATCATTACAGCTGGGTGAATTCCATCACATTCCCTGTTTTACTCACACAATAAACTTGGTGGTGCAGAGTTTTTAAAAAATGGCTGCCACCAACTGAAGCAAGAGGTGGTGACAAGGTGGATTTCCACCCTGTATATGCTTCTGGGGATGGAGGAACAGCGAAAAGCCATCCAAGCTTACTCCACAAGCCATGACATTGGGAAAGGAGGGGAGGGGGTCTATTTTACTCAAGCGCAGTGGAAAATGCTTTCCGTGTTGTGCAAGGTGCTGAAACCATTCGAAGTAGTCACCTGTGAAGTGAATTCAGACACTGATAACTTGAGTCAAGTGATTCCCTTAATTAGACTTTTAGGAAAGCAGCATGAGAAACTGAAGGAGGAGATTAAACAAAGCAATTACGCCAAGTATGTCAGACTTGTAGATCAAGTACTTTATTTGCTTCGCCAGAATCCAGGAGATCTGGAAATCGGATCACTACATTTTGGTTACTGTGCTTGATCCTAGGTTTAAGAGCTATGTCTTCTCTTTGTTTCCAACTGACCCAGATCTGAAGAGATGCAAGGAGCTCCTGGTGAGCAAGATGACAGCTCCAGTATTATGTGACAGGACATTGTCTCCTCCTTCAGTTTCTCACTCAATTGCTGCTAGGAAAAAACGTAGCTTTCCCAAGAGACCCAGGGATGATGCAGATGACTCTGCACCACATTTTGACATCTGGTCTGGTCTATAAGAATTGACCAAAAAACTTGAAACCTCTGCCGTAACTCCACCTGATCCTACTATCAACATCCAAAAGATGGTGGAGGTTTATTATCACGACAGCATAGAAATAGACACATCAGACAGTCCCTTTACATAATGGGAGGAAAAAAAGGGAATTTGGAGACCCATGTACCAATTCGCTTTGCACTGACTAAGCTGCCCACTCTCCAGTGTGTACTCGGAAAGAGTTTTCAGCACAGCCGGGAAACTTAGGCTACTTCCTCAAGATGCGGAAAAGATGATGTTCATAAAAATTAACTTAAATTTTCACGAGGAAGGCCTTTCCCGCCAATTACATAAAAATACTGATTCTCTTGTAATGGTGGATTCCAGCGGTGATGACTTATTAATGTGTGCGGATGATGTACAAACTGATGAACGTGAGGATGAGACTGAGGATGATGACAACAACATCTTGCCACAGTAGAGTTCATTAACAGCACTGTTACCTTAGGTGCCTTAAGCCCATTGTTAGCTTTTTTTGTGGGGGCCGAAACAAACCAAGCACATCAGCCTCAAAAGTGGCACTCCTTGTTGCTGAAGTGCTTGGTTTGTTAAAGTGTGTATGTCCTTTTTAAGATCCAACATAAGGGTGGCTGGTAGGGCCCAAGGGCAATTATATCTTGCACCACTTTTCCTTTCAGCTACCGCTGTGTGCCAATGTTACCTACATGTGATTTATTCTGTTGTGTGCTTTGCAAAAATCTTAGACACCCATTGATGATGCAGATGACTCAGCACAACTTTTTGACATCTACCCTTCTCTACTGTAAAAGAATTGACCAGAATTAGTGACATCTCTGCAGTAACTCCACCTGATCCTACTATCAACTATCAATATCCAAAGAATGGTGGAGGATTATTTTTCATTGTTTTGAATGGCATAAAGGCACCAGTTTTATTAACAAAGAACAACGTTGCTTGCAGAAGTAATGTAAGCATGGATGTCTAAATAGACGTGTATATGTCTTACTCAAACTTTCCACTTTGCTGCTGTTTAATCAGTATTGCACAAAGTGTTTGTAATCTGCACTTTACGTCAAAGGTACCTAACTACATTATAATTTTTTGGGAATTGGGGCTGATTCGAAGCTCAGTGATGAACTTGCCTTATGCTGTGAATCACAATGGCTCTTTTTAGTGCATTGCCTGGCACCCTGGCTTTGTCTGGGTGTGATAAAAGCATGCATCCCGGGGTGGGGGTTTGGGTGTCAGCAAACGTCGCCATGTATCATGATCCAAGGACATTTCCATCTTGCACCACTTTTCTTTTCTGCCACTGCTGTGTGGCAATGTTTCCTAGATGTGCTAGGAACTGCCGTGTGTTCGAATCATTGCTCTGTCGCTTACCATCCAGCCAGGTCGCTGCAGTCTTTATTTGAAAGTGTATGAAAATAATATTGTGAGGTGGTCAAAATTGACTGCAAATGACTTGAAATTAGTGTTATTGAGGTTACTAATAATGTAGGGGGGAAAAAAAGCAAAATTATGTGATTTTAGCAAAAAAAAAGTAGGGAATTTTAGAAAAAATAGGGATCCAAAACACACAAGGGTGGTTTTGCCAAAACCAAAGCACGAAGTTAATCCAGATCCAAAACCAGAACACGGGGTTCAGTGAACATCTCTAGTTATAACAGATCTCCTCCTGCTTCATATGTTTTATTCCTTGATAGTGATGGTGGTCCCAGTACAACTATCACCGCGTTCTTGTTGGACAGTTGGTCCTCTGGTGACGGTTCTCAGGGTTTGTTCAGTGTGACAGCGGTAACACTGCGCCCATCATGTACGACCATCTTCAAATGGCCAAAAGATGTGCAGAATTGAGCATTTCACCTGTTTGTCTGCGGCCTCTGCTGTATAGGGCACAGATCCCTCCTATCATATAATGTACGTTGGTCTCAGGCTCCACCCACTTTGAAAGACATAATAATGATTGCAGAGTAGAACAACCTGAGCCTACAGAATGAGGCTGGACACGCGTGTAACCTGAGCCTGCACACGTGTGTAGGTAACACATCTATTACGATGTGGACACAGCTAAGCAGGGCCTGGTTATCCAATAGGCTGACTAGACTGCGGCCTAGGGCGCAAGACTGGAGGGAAACGTTTTTGAGTGTGCAAAATTGTGACAGGGATAAGTACAAACTGAAAGTGATTTTAAAATATAAGAGAATAGTTGTTATCTGAAGTAAAAAGATAACATGCAGTAAGGTTTAATGTTGATGTATTCCCATGGTAAAGGCTGAAGGGGTTAGCAAGTAGGTGAAACAAGTCTGGGCACAGGTGCGACAGCCCCCTCACATCTTCGGCCTCAGTAGCGCTCACTCACGCCTCCGCTCTGCTATACAGTACTGATTTTAATGAAAACAAAATGAGTGGCAAACATTGCTATGTCCCTTTTTGAAAATACAGGAACATACACATTGGGGAGTGGGGTGAAGGAAGACTCAGGCCCTGCAGCTATGTAATGGGGGGGGGCACATCCATAAGCTAAAAGAAACAGAAATACATAAATAATTCATATATATATTTATCACAGAGCTGTCATAGCAGAAGTCTGTAGTATAACGGAGAGGGGGAAAAAGCCTCATAGATGAAGCAAGGTTCTGGTTTTATTAGTATAAATATAAGATTACCCTTACAAGCACTGTAGAGCGGCAAGCCTATAACAAAGGGTTAAACCCATTTCTGATGAATTTGTTATTTAGAGGTGTTTGTTCAGTGCACACAGACATTAGTATGAATGTACATCTCTTGGGGTATATTTACTAAACTGCGGGTTTGAAAAAAGGGAGATGTTACCTATAACAGCCAATCAGATTCTAGCTGTCATTTTGTAGAATGCACTAAATAAATGACAGCTAGAATCTTTTTCAAACCCGCAGTTTAGTAAATATACCCACTGGTCTTCTCTTTTACAAAACTTTGTGTGTTTTCCATGCAGGAATGGACGTAGCCCCTCGCCTTCACATGGGCAGAAGACACAATGCTTGTACAAGCAGCTCATGGAAACCCACCAGTCTACTTACATTAAAACTCCCTAAAGTACAAATACAACGTCAGACAAATAGAAAACCGCTCCCGAGCGTGACCCATGAGGGCACATGCGACCTATATGTCACTGGCATTTCTGTGAGTAAACTGGGGGTCAGAACACTGGAAAACGGTGGCAGAAAGAGGATTTCTATGGCACAAGATGGCAATAACCGTAATATTACTGCAGCACAGACCAGCGGTTGGAGACTAAAACACCTGCCATCAGAAAATGTTCCCATGGTCCGCGCGTACCCCAGACCATTACAAATAAACGCTAATCGGTGTCCTCTCAACGCCTCCAATCCCCACACAGAAAGGTTTGTCCGGCATTTTGGAAAGACTCTGACCCCAGCTGATTCCCAGTCTTGGTGGAGCTATCGATTTGCTACTTACACAATTTTATCCAGAAATCCTGCAAACCTGAAAGATCCATCCTATCACATTGTTGGATATGAGTCTGCAGACCGCAGCGACTTCCAGCAAAGGCAGGAGAAACATCCGATTAAATGCTCTAATCGTCAGCGCAATTTCAATAAAAAACCTTTTCTAACAGATACGACCACTCAGACTGACCGACCACAAGACACTCAGGACAGAGAAGAATTGAAAATCTCCGACTGTCAGGATCTAAGAGAAGTTTCTATAAAAACTAGAAATAAGGGGAAAAAAATAAACACTCAGACTCTCAGCAAACACTTACTCTCTATTCCCGAGGCCCAAGTACACCCAGAAACAGGATATTCTCTCACTAAAATACAGCACCCCACCTGTCCTGGGCTTAGTAATTCTCCCAACACCATCATATGGTCCCCTGAGCCACGGCCTTCATCCCAAACACCATCACATGAGATCCAGCTATCAATCGTTGTCCCCATCCTCCCAAAGCTGGATCAACCAGAATAATAGTTATAGAATATGATATTGTGCCCACTGCAAAGTTCCTGGATCTTTAGTAGATTTATTCATCAGCAATCTACCAAAATTGAGGAAAGGATGGAGGAGGTAGTTGATAGCAATTGAGGAATGATGGACCCAGAATCGTCCCCTACTGTAGCTTGTGGTTTGTTTAAATCAGATTTCACCTTTTATTCTAACTCATTTTTCAAAATGACAGATGTTCTGTATTCACTTAGGTAGTTTTAATTTTAAACAGAATGAGAAGACGTCCTTAGCTGAATTCCCAAAAAAAGAAGAGTGCTAAGTGAGGGGCTTCGTGATCTTCCATGTCTTTGGGGCCACTAGGTACAGACCCTGAATATATGTGAGGATGGGGACTGGACATGGATTATTTCAATAATTCAGTTTTATTCCATCAGGATAACCCCAATCTTTAGTTAAAGGGTTACTCAGCATAATAGGCAAATTGATCATGCATGAAAATCTCATTGTTTGTCTTAAAGCTGTTTTTATAGCCACAAGTGGAAACACCACCGACAATGTTTATCAATTTAGGGTTAGTATCTTCTATTCCTACAGTAAAAACGCATTATTTCATGTTCATGTCTCTACCTACACTCCTACCCGCCCCCTCCGCTCTGCCTGTGACCGGCGCCTCACTACTTCACTGATCACCTCCTCTCACTCTCGTCTTCAGGACTTTGCCCGGGCTGCTCCCCAGCTGTGGAACGATCTTCCACGTTACATCAGGTTGGCATCTACTCTCAAAGGCTTCAAGCGTGCCCTTAAGACTCATTTCTTTATTCAAGTCTATCAGTCCTCCTAACTCCCTTGTCCTGGCTCTCTCCCCCAGTTAGTACCATCCTATTTGTGTCTCCCCCTTCCCTTTAGGTTGTTAGCTCTCATGAGCAGGGTCCTCTTTCCTTGTGTGCTCCTTCTACTGTTCCTTCACCCTCTGTAGCTCTTGGCTGCTTCTCGCTGATTTCTACCATCCCTTTCTCTATCTGTCCCAGATATAATCTGATTTGCATTACCCGGTCACCTGTGTTTGTATATATTTTTGTATCATGTTGTGTCTTGGTTCTGTTTTCTGTATATGTAATGTACGGCGCTGCGGACCCTTTGTGGCGCCTTATAAGTTAAAGATAATAATAATAATGTTTTAACAGTATTTCTGCAGTCTTATTTAGTAATCAGCCCTCTCCTCCCCCCTCCATCCAAAAGGTTGTTTCTTTAATTCATGGGATGTCCAGTGCTGATCTTCCTGGCTCTTGTGAACATAGAAACCCCATCAATGTTATATCATCTATGCGATAACAAATTGTAGCGGAATCTAGATTTTATGTCAGGAATAATGCATTTATTCAATGAGTTTCTTCTGTCATTATCGTCCTGAGATGGCAACAACAGACTACGGATTGTGTGGATTGGGGAATCTATCGCCAGTGGTGAACGTATGACGTATGATGTATAGGACAAAACCCTGTCGCTTTCTACCCTTTAATAAATACTCCCCAGTGTTGCTCTCCCAATATATTGATTTAGGGAGACAGATAATGCTATAATTAGCACATCATCAGCAAGAATGCTATGCACAGAAACACAAATAAGTTTATATCTGTTTGAACTATAAGCCGTACAAACAGCAAGAATCAAATTCTTTAATCAACTGAATTTTTTTTCTCTATTTTTATTTTATAGCCGATCATACTTATTCTTGTACAGACCATTCCCTTTAGGTTAGGTACTAATAACTTAGAGATACATAGTGATATATTCTGCAGATTATTACATTACTGACCTCTCTAGAGATCTGCAGCACATTGTACAGTGTGTTTCCTCATTTCCAGATATGTTTTGGTTTATTTCATACAGCATCTTGAACAAAGCTGCAAAACTGAATTTATTAACATTCCTGCTGAAGTTCCAAAATCAACTCTCTAAACCTGAATTCATAAAGAAATGCAAAATGTACATATTATATATTTTTTCAATGCGCGTAAATAAGGCAATGCACACATCCGTATTCAATAAGGAGCGGATGTGACGATACGTCTGATGATGAATACAGATCTAGCTGCGCTCTGCTCTAACAGACACTGCAGGATACGTCCAACACTTATGTGGGATATAAAGTCACAAAAGAACGCACAGAAAAAAAAAATCACTGTCACCTGTTAATAATTTAGTAATAATAATAAATAATTTTTCTCTCTCCATAAAATACATTTATTATAATGTTATTAATGTCTCCTGTACATAAAATACATTGTTACAGCTGCTCCTGATTGCAGACACATGTTCTAGCTGTATACACAGCCGTCATCACTAGTAATCAGCGCTTACACCTGACCTGTAGCTGTATACACAGCCGTCATCACTAGTAATCAGTACTTACACCTGACCTGTAGCTGTATACACAGCCGTCATCACTAGTAATCAGCACTTACACCTGACCTGTAGCTGTATACACAGCCGTCATCACTAGTAATCAGCACTTACACCTGACCTGTAGCTGTATACACAGCCGTCATCACTAGTAATCAGCACTTACACCTGACCTGTAGCTGGTGCCAGTGATACGACAGAACATCATGTACCTGAGAGATGTCCAAAGCTTGAATCTGACACTGCTGCGGGCGCTGGAGCCTGGCGCCTCCTTACTGTACACTGACTACGGGCATACACCCTGACTGTACACTGACCCAGGACATACACCCTGACTGTACACTGACTACGGGCATACACCCTGACTGTACACTGACCCAGGACATACACCCTGACTGTACACTGACCCAGGACATACACCCTGACTGTACACTGACTACGGGCATACACCCTGACTGTACACTGACTACGGGCATACACCCTGACTGTACACTGACTACGGGCATACACCCTGACTGTACACTGACCCAGGACATACACCCTGACTGTACACTGACCCAGGACATACACCCTGACTGTACACTGACTACGGGCATACACCCTGACTGTACACTGACTACGGGCATACACCCTGACTGTACACTGACTACGGGCATACACCCTGACTGTACACTGACTACGGGCATACACCCTGACTGTACACTGACTACGGGCATACACCCTGACTGTACACTGACTACGGGCATACACCCTGACTGTACACTGACCCAGGACATACACCCTGACTGTACACTGACCCAGGACATACACCCTGACTGTACACTGACTATGGGCATACACCCTGACTGTACACTGACCCAGGACATACACCCTGACTGTACACTGACCCAGGACATACACCCTGACTGTACACTGACCCAGGACATACACCCTGACTGTACACTGACTACGGGCATACACCCTGACTGTACACTGACTACGGGCATACACCCTGACTGTACACTGACCCAGGACATACACCCTGACTGTACACTGACCCAGGACATACACCCTGACTGTACACTGACCCAGGACATACACCCTGACTGTACACTGACCCAGGACATACACCCTGACTGTACACTGACCCAGGACATACACCCTGACTGTACACTGACCATGGGCATACACCCTGACTGTACACTGACCCAGGACATACACCCTGACTGTACACTGACCCAGGACATACACCCTGACTGTACACTGACCCAGGACATACACCCTGACTGTACACTGACCCAGGACATACACCCTGACTGTACACTGACCCAGGACATACACCCTGACTGTACACTGACTACGGGCATACACCCTGACTGTACACTGACCCAGGACATACACCCTGACTGTACACTGACCCAGGACATACACCCTGACTGTACACTGACCCAGGGCATACACCCTGACTGTACACTGACTACGGGCATACACCCTGACTGTACACTGACTACGGGCATACACCCTGACTGTACACTGACCCAGGACATACACCCTGACTGTACACTGACCCAGGACATACACCCTGACTGTACACTGACCCAGGACATACACCCTGACTGTACACTGACTACGGGCATACACCCTGACTGTACACTGACCCAGGACATACACCCTGACTGTACACTGACCCAGGACATACGCCCTGACTGTACACTGACCCAGGACATACGCCCTGACTGTACACTGACCCAGGACATACGCCCTGACTGTACACTGACCCAGGACATACACCCTGACTGTACACTGACCCAGGACATACACCCTGACTGTACACTGACCCAGGACATACACCCTGACTGTACACTGACCCAGGACATACACCCTGACTGTACACTGACCCAGGACATACACCCTGACTGTACACTGACCATGGGCATACACCCTGACTGTACACTGACCCAGGACATACACCCTGACTGTACACTGACCCAGGACATACACCCTGACTGTACACTGACCCAGGACATACACCCTGACTGTACACTGACCCAGGACATACACCCTGACTGTACACTGACCCAGGACATACACCCTGACTGTACACTGACTATGGGCATACACCCTGACTGTACACTGACCCAGGACATACACCCTGACTGTACACTGACCCAGGACATACACCCTGACTGTACACTGACTATGGGCATACACCCTGACTGTACACTGACCCAGGACATACACCCTGACTGTACACTGACCCAGGATATACGCCCTGACTGTGCACTGACCCAGGATATACACCCTGACTGTACACTGACTACGGGCATACGCCCTGACTGTACACTGACCCAGGACATACGCCCTGACTGTACACTGACCCAGGACATACACCCTGACTGTACACTGACTATGGGCATACACCCTGACTGTACACTGACCCAGGACATACACCCTGACTGTACACTGACCCAGGACATACACCCTGACTGTACACTGACTATGGGCATACACCCTGACTGTACACTGACCCAGGACATACGCCCTGACTGTACACTGACCCAGGACATACACCCTGACTGTACACTGACTATGGGCATACACCCTGACTGTACACTGACCCAGGACATACACCCTGACTGTACACTGACCCAGGACATACACCCTGACTGTACACTGACCCAGGACATACGCCCTGACTGTACACTGACCCAGGACATACGCCCTGACTGTACACTGACCCAGGACATACACCCTGACTGTACACTGACCCAGGACATACACCCTGACTGTACACTGACTACGGGCATACGCCCTGACTGTACACTGACCCAGGACATACGCCCTGACTGTACACTGACCCAGGACATACACCCTGACTGTACACTGACTATGGGCATACACCCTGACTGTACACTGACCCAGGACATACACCCTGACTGTACACTGACCCAGGACATACACCCTGACTGTACACTGACCCAGGACATACACCCTGACTGTACACTGACCCAGGACATACGCCCTGACTGTACACTGACCTAGGACATACGCCCTGACTGTACACTGACCCAGGACATACATCCTGACTGTACACTGACCCAGGACATACACCCTGACTGTACACTGACTATGGGCATACACCCTGACTGTACACTGACCCAGGACATACACCCTGACTGTACACTGACTATGGGCATACACCCTGACTGTACACTGACCCAGGACATACACCCTGACTGTACACTGACTACGGGCATACACCCTGACTGTACACCGACCCAGGACATACACCCTGACTGTACACCGACCCAGGACATACGCCCTGACTGTACACTGACCCAGGACATACGCCCTGACTGTACACTGACCCAGGACATACACCCTGACTGTACACTGACTATGGGCATACACCCTGACTGTACACTGACCCAGGACATACACCCTGACTGTACACTGACCCAGGACATACACCCTGACTGTACACTGACTATGGGCATACACCCTGACTGTACACTGACCCAGGACATACCCCTGACTGTACACTGACCCAGGACATACACCCTGACTGTACACTGACTATGGGCATACACCCTGACTGTACACTGACCCAGGACATACACCCTGACTGTACACTGACTATGGGCATACACCCTGACTGTACACTGACCCAGGATATACAACCTGACTGTACACTGACTATGGGCATACACCCTGACTGTACACTGACCCAGGATATACGCCCTGACTGTGCACTGACCCAGGATATACACCCTGACTGTACACTGACTATGGGCATACACCCTGACTGTACACTGACCCAGGATATACGCCCTGACTGTGCACTGACCCAGGATATACACCCTGACTGTACACTGACTATGGGCATACACCCTGACTGTACACTGACCCAGGATATACGCCCTGACTGTGCACTGACCCAGGATATACACCCTGACTGTACACTGACTATGGGCATACACCCTGACTGTACACTGACCCAGGATATACACCCTGACTGTACACTGACCCAGGACATACGCCCTGACTGTACACTGACCCAGGACATACGCCCTGACTGTACACTGACCCAGGACATACACCCTGACTGTACACCGACCCAGGACATACACCCTGACTGTACACCGACCCAGGACATACGCCCTGACTGTACACCGACCCAGGACATACGCCCTGACTGTACACTGACCCAGGACATACACCCTGACTGTACACTGACTATGGGCATACACCCTGACTGTACACTGACCCAGGACATACACCCTGACTGTACACTGACTATGGGCATACACCCTGACTGTACACTGACCCAGGACATACGCCCTGACTGTACACTGACCCAGGACATACGCCCTGACTGTACACTGACCCAGGACATACACCCTGACTGTACACTGACTATGGGCATACACCCTGACTGTACACTGACCCAGGACATACACCCTGACTGTACACTGACTATGGGCATACACCCTGACTGTACACTGACCCAGGACATACACCCTGACTGTACACTGACTACGGGCATACACCCTGACTGTACACCGACCCAGGACATACACCCTGACTGTACACCGACCCAGGACATACGCCCTGACTGTACACTGACCCAGGACATACGCCCTGACTGTACACTGACCCAGGACATACACCCTGACTGTACACTGACTATGGGCATACACCCTGACTGTACACTGACCCAGGACATACACCCTGACTGTACACTGACCCAGGACATACACCCTGACTGTACACTGACTATGGGCATACACCCTGACTGTACACTGACCCAGGACATACCCCTGACTGTACACTGACCCAGGACATACACCCTGACTGTACACTGACTATGGGCATACACCCTGACTGTACACTGACCCAGGACATACACCCTGACTGTACACTGACTATGGGCATACACCCTGACTGTACACTGACCCAGGATATACAACCTGACTGTACACTGACTATGGGCATACACCCTGACTGTACACTGACCCAGGATATACGCCCTGACTGTGCACTGACCCAGGATATACACCCTGACTGTACACTGACTATGGGCATACACCCTGACTGTACACTGACCCAGGATATACGCCCTGACTGTACACTGACCCAGGACATACACCCTGACTGTACACTGACTATGGGCATACACCCTGACTGTACACTGACCCAGGACATACACCCTGACTGTACACTGACCCAGGACATACGCCCTGACTGTACACTGACCCAGGACATACGCCCTGACTGTACACTGACCCAGGACATACACCCTGACTGTACACTGACCCAGGACATACGCCCTGACTGTACACTGACCCAGGACATACGCCCTGACTGTACACTGACCCAGGACATACGCCCTGACTGTACACTGACCCAGGACATACGCCCTGACTGTACACTGACCCAGGACATACACCCTGACTGTACACTGACTATGGGCATACACCCTGACTGTACACTGACCCAGGACATACACCCTGACTGTACACTGACCCAGGACATACGCCCTGACTGTACACTGACCCAGGACATACGCCCTGACTGTACACTGACCCAGGACATACACCCTGACTGTACACTGACCCAGGACATACGCCCTGACTGTACACTGACCCAGGACATACGCCCTGACTGTACACTGACCCAGGACATACGCCCTGACTGTACACTGACCCAGGACATACTCCCTGACTGTACACTGACCCAGGACATACGCCCTGACTGTACACTGACCCAGGATATACACCCTGACTGTACACTGACCCAGGACATACACCCTGACTGTACACTGACCCAGGACATACACCCTGACTGTACACTGACCCAGGACATACTCCCTGACTGTACACTGACCCAGGATATACGCCCTGACTGTACACTGACCCAGGACATACACCCTGACTGTACACTGACCCAGGACATACACCCTGACTGTACACTGACCCAGGACATACGCCCTGACTGTACACTGACCCAGGACATACGCCCTGACTGTACACTGACCCAGGACATACACCCTGACTGTACACTGACCCAGGACATACACCCTGACTGTACACTGACCCAGGACATACACCCTGACTGTACACTGACCCAGGACATACACCCTGACTGTACACTGACTACGGGGATACACCCTGACTGTACACTGACCCAGGACATACACCCTGACTGTACACTGACCCAGGACATACACCCTGACTGTACACTGACCCAGGACATACACCCTGACTGTGCACTGACCCAGGACATACGCCCTGACTGTACACTGACCCAGGACATACGCCCTGACTGTACACTGACCCAGGACATACACCCTGACTGTACACTGACCCAGGACATACACCCTGACTGTACACTGACCCAGGACATACACCCTGACTGTACACTGACCCAGGACATACACCCTGACTGTGCACTGACCCAGGACATACACCCTGACTGTACACTGACTATGGGCATACACCCTGACTGTACACTGACCCAGGGCATACACCCTGACTGTACACTGACCCAGGATATACACCCTGACTGTACACTGACCCAGGGCATACGCCCTGACTGTACACTGACCCAGGACATACACCCTGACTGTACACTGACCCAGGACATACACCCTGACTGTACACTGACTACGGGCATACGCCCTGACTGTACACTGACCCAGGACATACACCCTGACTGTACACTGACCCAGGACATACGCCCTGACTGTACACTGACTACGGGCATACGCCCTGACTGTACACTGACCCAGGGCATACGCCCTGACTGTACACTGACCCAGGACATACGCCCTGACTGTACACTGACCCAGGACATACACCCTGACTGTACACTGACCCAGGACATACACCCTGACTGTACACTGACCCAGGACATACACCCTGACTGTACACTGACCCAGGACATACACCCTGACTGTACACTGACCCAGGACATACGCCCTGACTGTACACTGACCCAGGACATACACCCTGACTGTACACTGACCCAGGACATACACCCTGACTGTACACTGACCCAGGACATACACCCTGACTGTACACTGACCCAGGACATACACCCTGACTGTACACTGACCCAGGACATACACCCTGACTGTACACTGACCCAGGACATACACCCTGACTGTACACTGACCCAGGACATACGCCCTGACTGTACACTGACCCAGGACATACGCCCTGACTGTACACTAACCCAGGACATACGCCCTGACTGTACACTGACCCAGGACATACGCCCTGACTGTACACTGACCCAGGACATACACCCTGACTGTACACTGACCCAGGACATACACCCTGACTGTACACTAACCCAGGACATACGCCCTGACTGTACACTGACCCAGGACATACGCCCTGACTGTACACTGACCCAGGACATACGCCCTGACTGTACACTGACCCAGGACATACGCCCTGACTGTACACTGACCCAGGACATACACCCTGACTGTACACTGACCCAGGACATACGCCCTGACTGTACACTGACCCAGGATATACGCCCTGACTGTACACTGACCCAGGACATACGCCCTGACTGTACACTGACTACGGGCATACACCCTGACTGTACACTGACTACGGGCATACACCCTGACTGTACACTGACCCAGGACATACACCCTGACTGTACACTAACCCAGGACATACGCCCTGACTGTACACTGACCCAGGACATACACCCTGACTGTACACTGACCCAGGACATACGCCCTGACTGTACACTGACCCAGGACATACGCCCTGACTGTACACTGACCCCGGACATATGCCCTGACTGTACACTGACCCAGGACATACACCCTGACTGTACACTGACCCAGGACATACGCCCTGACTGTACACTGACCCAGGACATACACCCTGACTGTACACTGACCCAGGACATACGCCCTGACTGTACACTAACCCAGGACATACACCCTGACTGTACACTGACCCAGGACATACACCCTGACTGTACACTGACCCAGGACATACGCCCTGACTGTACACTGACCCAGGACATACGCCCTGACTGTACACTGACCCAGGACATACACCCTGACTGTACACTGACCCAGGACATACACCCTGACTGTACACTGACCCAGGATATACACCCTGACTGTACACTGACTATGGGCATACACCCTGACTGTACACTGACCCAGGACATACACCCTGACTGTACACTGACCCAGGACATACACCCTGACTGTACACTGACCCAGGATATACGCCCTGACTGTACACTGACCCAGGACATACGCCCTGACTGTACACTAACCCAGGACATACACCCTGACTGTACACTGACCCAGGACATACACCCTGACTGTACACTGACCCAGGACATACACCCTGACTGTACACTGACCCAGGACATACACCCTGACTGTACACTGACCCAGGACATACACCCTGACTGTACACTAACCCAGGACATACGCCCTGACTGTACACTGACCCAGGACATACGCCCTGACTGTACACTGACCCAGGACATACACCCTGACTGTACACTGACCCAGGACATACGCCCTGACTGTACACTGACCCAGGACATACGCCCTGACTGTACACTGACCCAGGACATACGCCCTGACTGTACACTGACCCAGGACATACACCATGACTGTACACTGACCCAGGACATACACCCTGACTGTACACTGATCCCGGACATATGCCCTGACTGTACACTGACTACATACATACACCCTGACTGTACACTGACTACATACATACACCCTGACTGTACACTGACCCAGGACATACACCCTGACTGTACACTGACCCAGGACATACACCCTGACTGTACACTGACCCAGGACATACACCCTGACTGTACACTGACCCAGGACATACACCCTGACTGTACACTAACCCAGGACATACGCCCTGACTGTACACTGACCCAGGACATACGCCCTGACTGTACACTGACCCAGGACATACACCCTGACTGTACACTGACCCAGGACATACACCCTGACTGTACACTGACCCAGGACATACGCCCTGACTGTACACTGACCCAGGACATACGCCCTGACTGTACACTGACCCCGGACATACACCCTGACTGTACACTGACCCCGGACATATGCCCAGTCCTCTCCCTGAAATCATAGGCTGTAATAAGAGTCCTTTGTGAATTGGATGTTGCTGCGTTTACTGGTATATGGGCTGGTTCTGGACACATATCGGCATTTACGTTCCTAAAAGAATCAAGTCCTCGGTTTCTTACAGGACTGTATCTGGATTTTGGTAATAAATCATTTTAAGAATAACTATGATAAATATCATCCATTATAAAGTTGGGGGATGTACATGTTTGATTGTATTATAATATTTGGTTTATTTGGTCTAACAACATATATAATATAAACCTGTGATATACAATATAAAACACAAAGCATTCCACAAAATATTCATGCACACATTTGTAACCACCAAACATACATGTACTATTATTACTCTAGAATCTAGATGCACACATATGTAACTACAAAACATACACATACCATGTAACAGAAAATGTTGTTTTTGTATGTAAACAATATGAGTGATATTGAAAGTTGGAGCAGTATGGATGTAACTAATTCTCAAATACTTATGTCACAGATCTCCCCCAACTACCCTCCCACCTGTTTCCCCGTCTATCTTCCCCTCCCCCGCTGCTCTCCTACTTGTCCCTCCACCTTTCTGCCCCACTCCCACCTGTTTCCCCACCTTCCTACCCCTTCCCCTCTTTCTGCATCTCTCCTCTATACCCCACCTCAGGGCTCTAACAGGTCACTGCTACCCCTCGCTCTACTTTTCCCATTGCATCTTCTATAACAGGACTCAAACACATTCCTCACAAGGTGAAGGACACAGACATGATGGAGGGGACGTTACACAATATCATACTTGCCCACTTTCTTCAGCTCCCTTCCAGGAGCCAGCCAGTGGAGGGGGACGTGAGGGGGGCAGGACTGCCAAAATCACGTCATTTTGGCCCCGCCCCCTGTGACAGCATGACGTCATTTGACAGCGGGGGCGGGGCCAAACACCACGATTCACCGGGAATCGCGGTGTTTGGGATCTAATTCTGCCCACTTCACTAGGAAGTGGGGCACTTCCTAGTGAAGTGGGCAGAATTCGGGAGATTGGCACACTCGCCCGGGAGTCCGGGAGACTCTCGCAAAATGCGGGAGTCTCCCGGACATTCCGGGAGAGTTGGCAAGTATGCACAATATGTTATATATATATATATATCTTTCCTATGTGTCAGCTGCAAGGGAACCTTTTATAATATCTGTGGTTCATCACTAGAGTCTGTTTCTGTATATGTAGATGATAATATCCATTAACTTGGCAGCCAATAGCGCCCGACACACAGCGAGAGCCAGCTACGTCCGGCGAGATGGGAACGTCTACGCTATCTGGAACACATTACAAGGTTGTCTCCATAGGGCTGAATGGTGACGGCCAATCCAGAAAAGATTCATATAACTTCAGCGACTTCTCATGGAGCAGTAATTTCTCCTCTAGAAGACTCGGTCTGAATCCTTGGTCATTATTTTCATCCAGATCATTGTATCTGTCAAAGAATGGAATCAACAACTCATTTAGTCAGTTTGGTTACAGATCTGGCAACAACAGGGGCAGACTAGACAACTACTTTACCTGGGGTGATTTTAGGGGGGGGGGGGGGATTTAGGCCCCGCCCCCTTCTGATTTCTAAGGCTGCCGGCGGCTGCACACTATGTGCAGGTCCGCTTGGCAGTGACAGTGTGCTGCCTGGCTGCTCTGATTGTGTTTAAAACACTGTCACTGCTGAACGGACCTGCACAGTGTGCAGCTGTCGGCAGCAAGCCCCTGCTAACCCCCCCCCCCCCTGGATCCGCCACTGGGCAACAATTGAATATCATTACAACACCACTTATAAGTCTAAAATACTAAACTGGAGAACTTTGTTCTATAGATGAAATACATACGGTTTCACATAACGTTTCTGCTGATTATCTGGTTAATGGACTTTGTGTTGTTAAAGCTCTGACCTGTGGTTCAGTAACTAGATTTAGAATCAGTTTATCAAGTCAGTTCAAGTTCATTGTCGTTTGTCTCCTGCTCTTTTCAAATAAACCCAGAACTTTGTACCCACTCACACAGTGAGCAAGGACACAGAGAGGAATTTATCAATCCCTTGTTGTGCCTGATGTGTGAGATGGGATTGTGAGATGGGATTGTGAGATGGGATTGTGAGATGGGATTGTGAGATTGGATTATGTGCCCATCCTATGTGCAAATCACATGAAATTAACTTTCCCATTATTTTACTATCTTACACTTAAACTAATAAGTCGGTAATAATCGACATCTTATTCATGTGTTAAGCAGATCTGGTCACTCGACCTGAGTCCATGCACAACCAAATCGGAAGGAAACCGTCCTCAGTGCTCAGGTCCAATGATCAGATCCTACAGGTTCCGGATGACCGCACATAGCGGCTGATTCAGTTACGTGACCAGATTTTCAATATCTGAGCGCCCCGAGCAGAAGGCCGTCGGGGCTATTGTTCCTTTTGGTCCCAGTTTAGTATAATAAATCGGATAAACCTTAAGCTGCTGGACCAATGACCCCACTTTCCAGCACACACAACTAGTGTTAGGATATGAAGGTGAAACACACGTATGAATACAGCTCACACACACACGTCAGTACATGTCACTGTCTGCGTTACAGCTCTGTGACCCCCTCAGAAGTGATAATCATATCTCCATGTACTGGACTGAGCTACTTACACTCTAACCCTACAGAGCACAGTCATCCGACATGTCCATCCGCCTGCTGCATGATGTAGGCACCTTCTCGGTATGTACATGTGTGTGCTATGATGTCATACATGCTACATGTACTGTGTCAATGAACTTATGAAATTTCATTTAATATTTTTGATTGAGTATTACTGCAATGAAATTACAAGGGGGATTTCAAGCATTATTTATTAATACACAGGGGTGTAACTAGACATTTGTGGGCCCATTACAGAGTTTAGTAGGGGCCCCCATGTACCGCCCAAGAGTGAAAATCTCACATAAATTCCTGGGGCTTTGTCAGGGGAGAGGGCCCCACCATATAACAGCAGCACCCACCTGTAGCTTTGTTATCCCCTCTCTCATATAGTGGGTGTCCCGGCGTGTGGACCCTTTTACTCACAGACATGAAGGTTTGGGGTTACCTGTCAGATATTTGCCAGAAAGCCAAGGAATTCAGGAGCATCGCACAGGCCAATAGGAAGAAGAATCTTTCTAAATGGCCGTTTGACAAGACGCCCGGAAACCAATCCCCTGAGAAGAGAGAAATGGGATTATGTCTGTCATGTAATTACCATTGTTACCTGAACGTGCGATAAACTGAGACAATTCTCTGTGTGCTGATTGAGTCACTGTCCTCTAGAGAGTCTGCTGATCTTTAGTAATAGATTCATTAGGGCAGCTCAGCTAGGACTCGCTCCTTAACCAATTATATCAGGTGATCGTTAGCAACTTATTCTGCAGTCTGTGTGATGAGAAGACCAGGCTGGGATTTATGGGAAAGCCATGTAGGCTCCGGCCTAGGACTGCAGAACAGCCGGGCACCGGCTTTCCTTATTGTACTATGGAATTATGCTTCTCGCTGGGTTGTGAAGTTTAATCTTCATTTTCTTCTGCTTATATTGGTACTGTTGGTGGTTGTGGGAGAGGCAGCGGTAACAGAATGCATTTGTTTCTCACAGGTGATGGGGCGCGGTGGAGATGGAGGATGGGTGTATATGGGCCTGATGAAGATTCACACATTTCATTGAGAATTGCTATAATACTCTCACTGACCTGTATTATAACATCTTTTATAGGACATTAGAAGTCAACAAAGAGCTTTGTGGCTGTTTGGAACTGCCGGCAATCTGTTTTTATAAAGGTCACGGTGATTTGTAATATTCTTTCCTCTACAATAGATGATGAGTTATTCTAAATAACACACAATGGGAAATACAGCAAGTTCTTTGTATGAGATGGTCCTCATATCCCAATATACCAGGTAAATGTTTTATCACGGACACTATCCGAGTCATGTGACACCAGTGACATCACTACTAACCGAATGTAAGGATATATTGGATGGGAGATATTCATGTCATGGTATAATATAGATATTATCAGCAAACCCCTGAGCTCCCTACCTGTGTATTCCCTACTGTTCCTGGGTAATTCGTAAAACGGAGGCGACATGCTATCAGGTGTCTTTTCCACAAAGGGCTCCTTATATCTGGGAAATTATTGTTATGAAGCACTAGTAATCTTGTCATTGTGGAGACCTCAGTTTTTGAGACTTACCTTCTGATGCTATAAACACTGATTGGATGAGCAGTGCCCCTAAAAAGCAGCCCAGTGCCTGGAACAGAGTCATAACCGCCATACAGATACTTCTGATCCGGGACGGAGCCAGGCGAAATGTTATAAAGGAACCTGGAGATACAGTAATCGTGGTGCAGGGTCAGTGATTGGAGTGAGGTGTCAGTAATCCTGATGTGGGGTCAGTATTCAGAGTCTGGAGTCAGTAATTAGGGAGAGGGATCAGTAAGTGGAGGGGTCAGTGGTCGGATGAGGGATCAGTAAGTGGAGGGGTCAGTAATCAGGGAGAGGGATCAGTAAGTCGAGGGGTCAGTGGTCGGATTAGGGATCAGTATGTTGGAGCAAAGTGCTCTCCGTATGCTGTCTCCTCTCTCACACTCTGTTGGTCCTCTAGTGCCAACTAGTGCATGGGGAGTTGATAATGATATCAGCATCCTGCTGCTGTTTGACCCTATGACCCTGACTGTATTCTATAACTGTTACAACTGCTGCAGCTATTATCCCTGTGTGTACCTGCATCACTGCTGTTGTACCTGTTCTAAAAATAAAACAACAACCTGGTTAAGTTTTAAGCTGTGTGGGCTAACATCCCTATCTAATACTGCTGACACCTTACAGACACCAAAAGGTTTCGCCAATAGGTTATGGGACCAGCACCACGCGCTAAAGGAAAGATCGGTAGCAGGGAAACACAGAAGTAAACGGAAGCTAATTCTTCGGAAAGGTCCTTTATGTAACACAAGGGAAATATGCACAGTACAGGGGCCAGTATGAGCTTTGTAAAACTAAAAGGCTCAGAGAATTACACAACATGAAAATTCACCATGGAAATGCAGCTCAAGGGGAAAAAGTTGTGGAAGGTCACAATTGATCCAGGAGCAGGTCCAAAAGCTGAGGAAGTGGATAGAGTCATGGGGACAATCAGCTTGGATGTGGAACAGCACATGTATTCCATCATCAACAGGAAAGTGTCAGCACAAGACATGTAGACAGCCCTGTAAAAGGCATATGAGGACAAAGGTCTGATGAGAATAAACTTGAGGCGCACACTGGATGGAACGAAGTTAAGTGCCTGCAAGGACATGAAGGAGTAAATCGACAAATTGTTGACTATATCCCAGCCATTGGCATCTGTGAGAACACAGGTGGACTATGAGGACCTTGTGATGGCATGCTGCAGAATCTGACACCAGAGTTTGAATTCCTGGTGGTAGCTTTGGAGTTCAATGATACTAAGCTGAGGACAGAAATCGTGAGAGCCAAGCTGCTGCAGTTCTAAGAATGCATTCCCTTCAAGACAAATGCTATTCTCACTAAATGTACCAAGTCCAAAAAGCCCAAGTACAAGTCCTTGGAATGTTACAGATGGGGAACAAGGCCTCTGAATGCAGGCTGAGTGGTGTGCAGAAGTGAGTTGGCATTGAATGTTGCAGACAGGCACAAGAAGGACTGCTGGTACATGGAGTCAGGGCCACTAGGCACTTCAGCTGCAACCAAGAGTGGTTCACTTCACTAAAACCATGTGAAAACATATCAGTCAAAGGGATTGGAGACAAGGTGCCACAAAAGCCGGGACAATTCCAGTGCGCCTAAGGATTAAAGGTGAAACTGTCATCACAGATATCTAAGACGTCCTGTTCGTGCCAGATTTGGGTACCAACCTTATTGCCATAAATGTACTGGAAAGAAATGGTTACAAAGTTCAACTCACAGAGGGCAAGTGTGTGGTGCAAAACAAATGAGCGACTGTAATAGCGACAGCAACCTGGTGTAACCATCTGTAAGTCCTAGACACCGAGGTGTATTGTGCGATGGTGGCTTCTGATACAAATCAGTCCATGGAGCTATGGCATAAACGGGAGGGTCATCTGGGATACAACAATGTCCAGAAACTCCTTGATGGGATGGTGACAGGATTTACTGTGAGAATCCTGAGAGACTGGCATGTGACAGCTGCGTAATGGGTCAGGAAAATCATTGCCTCTTTCCAAAGTCAGCAACTGGACCTGAAGTACCACTAACGTGTGTGATCCAATGGAGGTGTAATCGATTAGTGGCTACAAATATTTCATGACACTCCCTGATGACACCACAAGGATGACGCACGTATACTTCATCCAAGCCAAAAGTGAAGTTATCAACAAAATTGTGGAATACAAGAGCTGGTGGAGACTCAAGCGGCTCTGAAATTAAAAGTCTTGAGATCCCGCAATGGTGGAGACAACAGGACTTTAGCTGCGTTCTTGAAGAAATATGGCATACAGCATCAACTGAGGATTGCCTACGCTCCAGAACAAAATGGTGTGAGTGAGTGAGCAAATCGTACAATTGTTGAAAGTGCACAGACTATGTTAAGCGATGCAGGCAGTAGCTGTGAAGGAAAAATGCTGATGGAGGCGTGGTCTGCCTCGAAGAGTGAGTCATCTTCATGTCTTCGGCTGTAAGGCGTATTCACATATACCGACAGAAAGGAAAGGGAAACTGGATGTCAAGTCAGTGGAATGTATCATGCTTTGATACTGCCAGGAGAATAAAGGATACAGGCTCTGGGGCATTACAAATAAATGTCTCACAAAATCCAGAGAACCACAGCAAAAATTTGTAGCGCTGGATATGCAGGCACCAGGTAGTGTGTCCAATTGTAAAGCAGAAGTTCCGTGAGGAGTAACTGAGGGTTCCTCCCAGTAGATATCATGAGGAATTCGCTAACTTAGCCTTCTGTGAACATCCAAGCAACAAATTCAAGTAGGGACTGGGAAGAGTGAAAGTCGGCTATAGACATAGAGCTGACAGCTCTGGATGACAATACATGGAATGTAGTTGACAGGTCAAGTGACCATAATAGAATAAAGAACAAGTGGGTCATTTGTAAAAAGCTGAATGCAGATGGAAAGGATTGACTTTGCCTGCTACAAAGCCCACCTTATTACCAAGGGATACATCTAAAATTCTGGTATCGACTACGGGGAGATCTTATTGGCTGTTGACAGATAGAACATCTTAAGGTTAATCCCTGCCATTTCTACAATTCAAGATTTATTGCTGTACCAACTTGATTTTGATTTAGCATGGGGAGTTAGTTCTGGAGATTTACATGGAGCCAAATGAACACTATGATGATAGTCTGTTCCAAGAGGAAAAGAGTCTGCCTCATCATCATCAACATTTATTTATATAGCGCCAGCAAACTCCGTAGCGCTTTACAATTTGGAACAAACATTAATAAAACAGTACTGAGTGATACATACAGAGAGGTAAGAGGGCCCTGCTCGCAATGGTAAGTACTACATAATATTGCACACTGGACCAGCTAGAATGCAAAGGTAAAAGTATTGAGTGGGCTGTGTGATCAGTCACACAGCAATGTTGGTTAGAGGGTTAGGGTTAGCGAGGATAATGATGCGGATATATTATCGAAGGAACTGACATCATACTTGCTGAATATGTTCCTGTTAAAATGTGGACTGAAATATGTTTGATTGATTAATGTTGATACATTTCATTGTTTGCTTGTGTTGTTTACTAACTCAGTGTTTATGGTTACAGGAAAAACTTTATTGAAAAATATTTTTGATTAAGTGTTTTATACATGTAACTGAAGACAGCTCTTAGCGAGGGAGGGGGAAGGGGGGAGTGTTGGAGAGAAGTGTGCTCTGTATGCTGTCTCCTCTCTCACACTCTTTCTGTTGGTCCAGTAGTGCCAAGTGGTGCAGGGTAATGTGATTACTGACATCAACATCTTGCAGCTGTATGACCCTAACTGCATTCTATAACTGTTACAGCTGCTGCAGCAATTACACCTGTGTGTACCTGCATCACTGCTGTTGCTACTGTTCTCAAATAAACCAACAGCTTGGTTAAGTTTAACGCTGTGTGGACTAACATCCCTATCCAACACTGCTGACACTTTAGAGACATCAAAAGGTTCTGTCAATACAGTAATCGTGGTGAGGGGTCAGTGATCAGGGTGCGGGGTCAGTAATAAGGGTGAGGGGTCAGTGATCAGGGTGCGGGGTCAGTAATAAGGGTGAGGGGTCAGTGATCAGGGTGCGGGGTCAGTAATAAGGGTGAGGGGTCAGTGATCAGGGTGCGGGGTCAGTAATAAGGGTGAGGGGTCAGTGATCAGGGTGCGGGGTCAGTAATAAGGGTGAGGGGTCAGTGATCAGGGTGCGGGGTCAGTAATAAGGGTGAGGTGTCAGTGATCAGGGTGCGGGGTCAGTGATCAGGTGAGGGGTCAGTAATTGGGGCGATAGTACTGTAGTAAGTCCACATTATACAAGGTAATTAAATAATGAATCATTGTGGAAGAACTTACTTTACTATCTACATTTCTTAATAAACCCTTAGTGTGTTCCATTCAGCTCCCTGTGTGTCACAGTCATTAGTGTCCCCTCTACTCTCCTTGTGTCACAGTCATTAGTGTCCCCTCAGCTCCCCGTGTGTCACAGTCATTAGTGTCCCCTCAGCTTCCCTTGTGTCACAGTCATTAGTGTCCCCTCAGCTCTCCGTGTGTCACAGTCATTAGTGTCCCCTCAGCTTCCCGTGTGTCACAGTCATTAGTGTCCCCTCTACTCTCCTTGTGTCACAGTCATTAGTGTCCCCTCAGCTCCCCGTGTGTCACAGTCATTAGTGTCCCCTCAGCTTCCCTTGTGTCACAGTCATTAGTGTCCCCTCTACTCTCCGTGTGTCACAGTCATTAGTGTCCCCTCAGCTCCCTGTGTGTCACAGTCATTAGTGTCCCCTCAGCTTCCCTTGTGTCACAGTCATTAGTGTCCCCTCAGCTCCCCGTGTGTCACAGTCATTAGTGTCCCCTCAGCTCCCCCTTGTGTCACAGCCATTAGTGTCCCCTCAGCTCCCCCGTGTGTCACAGTCATTAGTGTCCCCTCAGCTCCCTGTGTGTCACAGTCATTAGTGTCCCCTCTACTCTCCTTGTGTCACAGTCATTAGTGTCCCCTCAGCTCCCTGTGTGTCACAGCCATTAGTGTCCCCTCAGCTCCCCCGTGTGTCACATTCATTAGTGTCCCCTCAGCTCCCCGTGTGTCACAGTCATTAGTGTCCCCTCTACTCTCCGTGTGTCACAGTCATTAGTGTCCCCTCAGCTTCCCTTGTGTCACATTCATTAGTGTCCCCTCTACTCTCCGTGTGTCACAGTCATTAGTGTCCCCTCAGCTCCCTGTGTGTCACAGTCATTAGTGTCCCCTCAGCTTCCCTTGTGTCACAGTCATTAGTGTCCCCTCAGCTCCCTGTGTGTCACAGTCATTAGTGTCCCCTCAGCTTCCCGTGTGTCACAGCCATTAGTGTCCCCTCTACTCTCCGTGTGTCACAGTCATTAGTGTCCCCTCAGCTTCCCTTGTGTCACATTCATTAGTGTCCCCTCAGCTCCCCCGTGTGTCACAGCCATTAGTGTCCCCTCAGCTCCCCCTTGTGTCACAGTCATTAGTGTCCCCTCAGCTCCCTGTGTGTCACAGTCATTAGTGTCCCCTCAGCTCCCTGTGTGTCACAGTCATTAGTGTCCCCTCAGCTTCCCTTGTGTCACAGTCATTAGTGTCCCCTCTACTCTCCTTGTGTCACAGTCATTAGTGTCCCCTCAGCTCCCTGTGTGTCACAGTCATTAGTGTCCCCTCAGCTCCCCGTGTGTCACAGTCATTAGTGTCCCCTCAGCTTCCCTTGTGTCACAGTCATTAGTGTCCCCTCAGCTTCCCTTGTGTCACAGTCATTAGTGTCCCCTCAGCTCCCTGTGTGTCACACTCATTAGTGTCCCCTCAGCTCCCTGTGTGTCACAGTCATTAGTGTCCCCTCAGCTTCCCTTGTGTCACAGTCATTAGTGTCCCCTCAGCTTCCCTTGTGTCACAGTCATTAGTGTCCCCTCAGCTCCCCGTGTGTCACATTCATTAGTGTCCCCTCTACTCTCCGTGTGTCACAGTCATTAGTGTCCCCTCAGCTCCCCGTGTGTCACAGTCATTAGTGTCCCCTCAGCTCCCCGTGTGTGTCACAGCCATTAGTGTCCCCTCAGCTTCCCTTGTGTCACATTCATTAGTGTCCCCTCTACTCTCCGTGTGTCACAGTCATTAGTGTCCCCTCAGCTCCCTGTGTGTCACAGTCATTAGTGTCCCCTCAGCTTCCCTTGTGTCACAGTCATTAGTGTCCCCTCAGCTCCCTGTGTGTCACAGTCATTAGTGTCCCCTCAGCTTCCCTTGTGTCACATTCATTAGTGTCCCCTCTACTCTCCGTGTGTCACAGTCATTAGTGTCCCCTCAGCTTCCCTTGTGTCACATTCATTAGTGTCCCCTCTACTCTCTGTGTGTCACAGTCATTAGTGTCCCCTCAGCAACCCTTGTGTCACATTCATTAGTGTCCCCTCAGCAACCCTTGTGTCACAGTCATTAGTGTCCCCTCAGCAACCCTTGTGTCACAGTCATTAGTGTCCCCTCCATACATTTGACGTGTTTGGGTCTGAGCACCCATGGGACTGGCAGACCAGTGACACCATATAATGCATTCAGGATCTTATTTCATATAGTTATACAAAACTTTCGCCTTATATTACACTTACAAGCCGGGGCCACCATAGCTTCTGCCATTCCCAGCAAGACGTACTGAGGAGCTAAGTGCAGACAGGACATGGAGGACACGAACAGAACTTTCCCTGACAGTGTCTGTTCCACCACCGGGAACCACTTCCGATGGATTTCATAGATTCCAGCGACGAGCAGCGAGAACGCAGCACCAACATGGCCGCAAACTAAAGAGAAGAATCATTACTGATACATTGTAATTTCATGGACTTTGCACACATACATACAGCAAAGGGAAACCCTAATCAGGGGCGCACGCAGGATTGTCAGGGGTTTCCCCCCCCTGACAAAAAAAATGCTGCGCATGCGCAGCAGCTCCGTTTCGTCAGCGCTGTCCTATACAGCAGCCGCGGCGCTGTCAAAGAAGCGTCCGCGGCGGTGCTGTATCCACTATGGTGGCCACTTAGTTAGCGATGGAGGTGAGGTTTCTGGAGACCCAGAAACCCCCCCTGCGTGTGCCACTGCCTAATATCGCCAACTACAACGGCAGTAACTCTCATCGGTAGCGAGCCTCTCTGGCAGCAAAAACAAATTTAAAAAGTAAACCAGGCGCTAATTAATGGTAATATAATTTCTAAATAGTGCCTATACAGTCTGCTGCTTTCAATAAAGCAAGGTACTGATCCCTGTGTAAGTATATAGAACCCCCCCAAAAAAACAAACAAAAGAAAGCCCTAATCTAAAAAAAACTATTAAAGTTTAATTAAAATATATAAATACCATGTAGATCTCTATTCTATACGAACATCCAAAAAACATCAATTTATACATATACATCAATTATAAAATATCCATAAATTAATAACTGGAATTAATCAATAATCAATATTCACAAACTAATTATTCAAACAAATGTTCATTAGGTGCACCAATAAATAATCTGGAGATATATTGTCTCAATGAATCCTATAGTTGAAATAGATGATTCTTTTCAGATTAGAAACAACATGCTCTGAACTTCTCATGAGATCTTAATATGGCCAAACAACAAATTAAATATTATGGAACTTGATCAATCGAAATTTATAAACTTCCAGAGGTAATATATAAACTGGCTTCCCAATCTTAATTATATAAAGATACTAGAGATGGGCGGGTCCGGTTCTCCGAGAACCGAACCCACCCGAACTTTGGGTATCCGAGTACCGAGCTGAGCAGCTCGGTACTCTCCCGCCAATTCCGAATCCAAATCGAGGCCGAACGTCATTGTGACGTCGTCGGATCTCGGGACTCGGTTCTCGCGATACTTCAACTTTATAAATACACGCCTCCACAGCAATCCATCGCCATTTGACAGAGGGAGAGAGCAGGGTGTAGTCATAGGCTAATTAGAGCAGGGACAGAGAAAGAATACAATATTGTTCTTGCAATTGCTCTAACCAAAATCGCTAGTGCAGAGAGGAGGATAGAGGTTTATTATTTTTTCTTCATATTTGGCACTCCCCAGCGCTTTTGGGTTGTCCCCCATAATTGTGCATTAATATTTCTGGCTGTCAAAAGTCATATCTGTCAGCAGTATCTACTCAATAAATGTTAGCACTCCTCAGTGTTTTTGGGGTGTCCTCTCTAATTGTGCATTAATATTTCTGGCTGTCAAAAGTCATATCTGTCAGCAGTATCTACTCAATAATTTTAAGCACTCCTCAGTGTTTTTGGGGTGTCCTCTCTAATTGTGCATTAATATTTCTGGCTGTCAAAAGTCATATCTGTCAGCAGTATCTACTCAATAATTTTAAGCACTCCTCAGTGTTTTTGGGGTGTCCTCTCTAATTGTGCATTAATATTTCTGGCTGTCAAAAGTCATATCTGTCAGCAGTATCTACTCAATAAATTTTAGCACTCCTCTGTGTTTTTGGGGTGTCCTCCCTAATTGTGCATTAATATTTCTGGCTGTCAAAAGTCATATCTGTCAGCAGTATCTACTCAATAAATGTTAGCACTCCTCAGTGTTTTTGGGGTGTCCTCTCTAATTGTGCATTAATATTTCTGGCTGTCAAAAGTCATATCTGTCAGCAGTATCTACTCAATAAATGTTAGCACTCCTCAGTGTTTTTGGGGTGTCCTCTCTAATTGTGCATTAATATTTCTGGCTGTCAAAAGTCATATCTGTCAGCAGTATCTACTCAATAAATGTTAGCACTCCTCAGTGTTTTTGGGGTGTCCTCTCTAATTGTGCATTAATATTTCTGGCTGTCAAAAGTCATATCTGTCAGCAGTATCTACTCAATAATTTTAAGCACTCCTCAGTGTTTTTGGGGTGTCCTCTCTAATTGTGCATTAATATTTCTGGCTGTCAAAAGTCATATCTGTCAGCAGTATCTACTCAATAAATTTTAGCACTCCTCTGTGTTTTTGGGGTGTCCTCCCTAATTGTGCATTAATATTTCTGGCTGTCAAAAGTCATATCTGTCAGCAGTATCTACTCAATAAATGTTAGCACTCCTCAGTGTTTTTGGGGTGTCCTCTCTAATTGTGCATTAATATTTCTGGCTGTCAAAAGTCATATCTGTCAGCAGTATCTACTCAATAATTTTAAGCACTCCTCAGTGTTTTTGGGGTGTCCTCTCTAATTGTGCATTAATATTTCTGGCTGTCAAAAGTCATATCTGTCAGCAGTATCTACTCAATAATTTTAAGCACTCCTCAGTGTTTTTGGGGTGTCCTCTCTAATTGTGCATTAATATTTCTGGCTGTCAAAAGTCATATCTGTCAGCAGTATCTACTCAATAAATTTTAGCACTCCTCAGTGTTTTTGGGGTGTCCTCCCTAATTGTGCATTAATATTTCTGGCTGTCAAAAGTCATATCTGTCAGCAGTATCTACGCAATGGATTCAAAGCAGTCCACATATGATCTAAATGAGCAACCAGGTTCTGTCACCAGTCCTGATGTTAGTGTTCCCAGTACGTCATCTGGCCAAGGCGATGTCAAACAACAGAGTGTTTTCAAATTAGTGCAAAAAACAAAAACCAAAAAAAAATTTACTGTATTGAAGCGAAAACGAAGTGTAACTGAGCAAAAGTTAAGTGACGATAAAAAAAAAATTGCAAGCATGCCATTCTACACACGCAGTGGCAAAGAGAGAATGAGGCCTTCACCTTTGGCTATTAGTGGCAGATCCCAAAAAGTTACCCAGCCTACAATTGGTGCACAACTACTGTTACGCGTCAAAGCTGAGCTGCAAGATACCAGTGAGGCATTACAGGAGAATATTTGCTCTGATTCACAAATGACAACAATCCCTGTGGAGAGTCCATCCAACAGTGGGATGTCTAATCGTGAGCATTCTGCTGATGTGTGCCTTAATAGCCCGAGTGTAGCCGGTGATACCCAAATTGAGGATGCCACTTTGGAATTAGAAGAGGATGAGGGGGAGATTTGTGTAGGCGACGAGGGCGCTAATGAGGATGTTGATGAGGATGAGGTTGTTTGTGTAAGTCCTGCACCAGTGGCAGCAGTTCTGGCACGTGACAAGAAAAAGGCCATTGTCATGCCTGGGCATAAAACAAAAAAATCCACTTCTTATGTGTGGAATTATTTCTACCCAAATCCAGACAACAATTGTATAGCCATTTGTAGTGTATGTGAAGCCACAGTCAGTCGAGGGAGGGACCTTAACCATCTTGGAACCTCGTCTATGTTACGCCATTTAACGAGAGTTCATGGCAAAGTGTTGGGAAAAGCTGAAAGTTCTTCCCAAAAGAATACAAGCACTCCCTCATCAGCTAAGACCCTCCGCTCACCGACATACCGACGGCCACAAAATACACCCACCACACCATCCTCATCAATATCCTCAGTAGCGCTCGGAGTTAGCCCGGCATCCCACTTAAGGCTGGATGACTCCGGCACTATTATTGATTCCTCTGAAGAAAGCGTTAGTCCTGCTGCTGCTGTTGCTGCTGCTGGGGGTGAATCGTCATCCCAGAGGCAGGTGAATAAAATGAGCAGTCCTACATTTCAGCAATTAACTGTGAAACAATCCTTTGCGAGGGGAAGCAAATATGACAGCAGTCACCCAGTCGCCAAGCGAATCACAGACGCCATGGCTGCAATGTTAGTGTTAGATCTGCGTCCAATCTCCACCATAAACGCAGCTGGTTTTTCACAGTTAATTGAGGTTTTGTGTCCGCGTTACAGAATTCCATCGCGACACCATTTCTCCCGTAAAGCTATTCCACAACTATACCAAAAAGTGTGTAAAAATGTAGAGATTGCGCTGAAAAATGCCATTCTGCCCACTGTTCACTTAACCACAGATATGTGGACAAGTGGAAGTGGCCAAACCAAAGACTATATGACTGTGACAGCCCACTGGGTTGGTCATTCACCTTCACCAGCAGGAACAGCAGCAGCATGTACACCACTACGTAACATTTGTCACAGGCAGGCCACTCTTTGTATCACCGGCTTCACTAACAGGCATACGGCTGACAATTTGTTACGCAAACTGAGAGATGTGATTGATGCATGGCTTATACCACTCGGACTCTCCCCAGGGTATGTCATTTCAGATAACGCCAACAATATAGTGCGAGCATTACAGCTGGGTGATTTCCAACATATTCCCTGTTTTGCTCACACCATCAACTTGGTGGTGCAGAGCTTCCTACGAAACAACCGTGAGGTGCAGGAGATGCTTTCGGTGGCCCGTAAAATTTCAGGCCATTTCAGGCATTCAGCCACAGCATGTAGGAGATTACAGCAGCTCCAAGAGCAGTTTAACTTGCCCTGCCACCAACTTAAGCAAGAGGTGGTAACTCGGTGGAATTCCACCCTGTACATGCTTCAGAGGATGGAGGAACAGCGCAAAGCCATCCAAGCATATTGCACAAGTCATGACATTGGGAAAGGAGGGGGGATGTATTTCACTCTTGCACAGTGGGGAATCCTTTCAGTGCTGTGCAAGGTGCTGAAACCATTTGAAGTTGTGACATGTGAGGTCAGTGCAGACTCTGCTAGTTTGAGCCAAGTCATTCCTTTAATTAGACTATTGGAAAAGCAGCTTGAGAAAATGAAGGAGGAGCTGAAAGCAAGCAATTCAGCAAAGTATGTTGGCCTTGTCGATCAAGTACTTAATTCGCTTCACAATGATCCTCGAGTTATTAAGATCTTGAACTCGGATCAGTACGTTTTGGCCACTGTGCTTGATCCAAGGTTTAAAACCTACATTGAGTCTTTACTTGTAAATGAGCGAGATGTGAACTTTTGCAAGGAGCTATTGCTCAGCAAGTTGGCCGCTGAACTGGGCCTCGGCTTGACGACGTGTCCTCCTTCACTTTCTCAAGCTGTTGCTCGTAAAAAATTAAATTTCCAAAAAAGAAGCAGGGAAGACACAGGGGGCAGACGAGAACAATTTAACATCTGGGCTGGTTTGAAGGATTTTTCAAAAAAAAGTGTCACTTTGCCCATAAGTCCATCCAATATGAGTATAAACATGCAAAGGATGGTGGAGGATTACTTTCAAGAGGTAGTTGATATGGAAATGTCAGACAGTCCCTTTCCTTACTGGGAAGAAAAGCAAGCTATTTGGAAACCCATGTACAAACTTGCTTTGCAATACCTAAGCTGCCCACCCTCCAGTGTGTACTCTGAACGAGTGTTCAGCACAGCAGGGAACTTAGTCAGTGATCGCCGTAGAAGGTTACTTCCCAAAAATGTGGAGAAAATGATGTTTATAAAAATGAACTACATCTTCCACGAGGAAGGCCTTCACCATCCAAGACATGCAAGCACTGACTGTTCTCTAATGGCGGATTCAAGCGGCGATGAATTGATAGTCTGTGATGATGACGATAACACTGATGAGGGTGAGGATGAAGCTGAAGATGATGCCGATAACATCTTTTTAAAACTTTCTATGTAAGTGTAGGGTGCAATCTACCCCCAAAGAGGAAAGGGACTTGTGGCATTTCCATATCACATACCATCTTGAAAGGCTGCTGTTAGGGCAATTTATCCTTAAGGGTAGGGTGTCATAGACAGAGTGACCCTAAACTGGCTTTGTCCATTTTTCATAATATTGTACAGTCTATAATGGCTGAATTTTTTAGTATTTTATACAAGTGGAGGGGGGCCTAGAGAGACAGAAACCAAACTGGCTTTCTCCATGTCAATTAATATTGTACAGTCTATAATGGCTGAATTTTTTAGTATTTTATACAAGTGGAGGGGGGCCTAGAGAGACAGAAACCAAACTGGCTTTCTCCATGTCAATTAATATTGTACAGTCTATAATGGCTGAATTTTTTAGTATTTTATACAAGTGGAGGGGGGCCTAGAGAGACAGAAACCAAACTGGCTTTCTCCATGTCAATTAATATTGTACAGTCTATAATGGCTGAATTTTTTAGTATTTTATACAAGTGGAGGGGGGCCTAGAGAGACAGAAACCAAACTGGCTTTCTCCATGTCAATTAATATTGTACAGTCTATAATGGCTGAATTTTTGGGTATTTTATACAAGTGGAGGGGGGCCTTGAGAGACAGAAACCAAACTGGCTTTCTCCATGTCAATTAATATTGTACAGTCTATAATGGCTGAATTTTTTGGTATTTTATACAAGTGGAGGGGGGCCTTGAGAGACAGAAACCAAACTGGCTTTTTCCATTTCTTTACATATTTAACTATAAGTGTAGGGTGTAATATACATTCAAAGACGATGGCTGCATTGCCAATATGCATAGATGGAGAGGAAGACAATCTGTTTTGTGTGTAGAATAGGCCTACCAACGAAGAATTAAACTGTTTTTTGGGATGATTTATTACCTCAACAATTAGATTACTTGTCTCTAAAACAGTTGGAGCACTAAATTGGGTTAATTTAGGCCCAAAAACATGGATTTTCCCAAAAAATAGCAAAACAAAACCAAACAAAACCAAAACCAAAACCAAAACACGCAATGGAGGTTTTGCAAAACCAAAACCAAAACCAAAACACGACGGTAATCCAGATCCAAAACCGAATCCAAAACCAAAACACGGGGGTCAGTGACCATCTCTAAAAGATACTCACATATACGTAGCTGCTGGAGAAATTCCCCTTTATTGAATCTGGCATTTACCGCTACTGAAATCCAGTGCCCTTCACTGGCAGTAACTCTCTGGCAGTTAGGGCTAGGGTAAGGGTCAGGGCTAGGGTAAGGGTTAGGGTCTGTATAGCTATAATTACCTCCTGGTCACATGATCTGTATGGCTATAGTTATCCCCTGGTCACATGGTATGTATGGCTATAGTTATCCCCTGGTCACATGGTCTGTATGGCTATAGTTACCCCCTGGTCACATGATCTGTATGGCTATAGTTACCCCCTGGTCACATGATCTGTATGGCTATAGTTACCCCCTGGTCACATGGTCTGTATGGCTATAGTTACCCCCTGGTCACATGATCTGTATGGCTATAGTTACCCCCTGGTCACATGGTATGTATGGCTATAGTTACCCCCTGATCACATGGTCTGTATGGCTATAGTTACCCCCTGATCACATGGTCTGTATGGCTATAGTTACCCCCTGGTCACATGATCTGTATGGCTATAGTTACCCCTGGTCACATGATCTGTATGGCTATAGTTACCCCCTGGTCACATGGTCTGTATGGCTATAGTTACCCCCTGGTCACATGATCTGTATGACTACAGTTTCCACAATCTGCCTGAGTATTATTGCTGCCATGTGCATCCCGTTATGGCCACAGTCTACCCATCTATTGGTTACTTCCAGCAGGATAACACGTCACAGATCACACGTCATCTCAAGCTGTTCCAGGAACATGACAATGAGGTCAGTGTACTCCAATGTCCTCCACAGTCACCAGATCTAATTCTATAGGAGATTGTGTGATGTTATCATGTCACCGTGGACCAGAATCTCTAAGGACTGTTCCCAGCACCTTGCTGGATCTGTGCCACAAAGAATAAAGGGCTGTTCTGGGGTAGTACTGGGAAGCTGTGTCTGATAAAGCAGCCACTGAATCTATCTATAAATCTACACACATATAAAACACATTTTTACCTATTGATGCTGAGGGCTGCAGTCCGTATCCACGTCGGGAGAACAGGAACGAGTTGATGCTCTCTAAACAAGGAGCCAGAATTATGATCGGGATTATACTTATAATTTTCATTGCAGCAATCGGCAGCAGAAAACCATTTAAACTCAAGTTTGAATTCATCGATTGGATGAAGTATCCAGACGCAACCTGTTCATTGAAACAAAATATTTATAGAAATTCAGTGATGAATAAATCATCAGGAGTCACATTACTCTATTACAGCCACAATGACACCTCCGTATACAGAGCAGAGGCCATTAATAGACCCATTAGTCCTGGAGACGGACTGGTGATTGACCTGGTCCTGGTGATTGACAACGGATGAGTTAAATCCAGAGACTTATCAATGATGTGAAAGATAAATTTTAGGTGGAGACAACATTGCAGCTTGTCAGTGAATAACTGATAAATAAATGAAGTAGCCCCTTGACGTCCAGTCAGAATATGAGGAACAAAACCACAATGAGGGGGGGCTGGTCTGTAAACCGTATTGAAATCCCAGATACATTTTGATTTGAATCTGATACACAGTACTTGTCGTACACACAGAGCAGACTGCAGTATACACACTATTGGTTATACTTTTGGTGTTGTGAAAGGTGTCTACGGTGTTAGGTGGATGTGAACGCTTTTAGTTTAAACAGGTTGCTGTTCATTGAACTTGGTAACACACTTTATTATATACAGGTGACTTGTAGTACAGCAGCAATCAGGCAATACAGTCTTGTATGTAATATACACTATAATATACATTGGCAAGGACTCCCCCGGGAGATCAGGGGGGAGGTGGGCGTATCAATCACGGTTTTCCGGCCAATTACAGCACAATTCACATCCTAAGCCCCGCCTCTTTACTATTGTGGCGAGTAGGAACCAGGAGTTTGCCTCGCTTTCCTGGGAGTCCAGGAGGGCACCCAGAAATTTGGGAGTCTCCCAGACATTCCGGGAGAGTAGGCAACTATGCTCTTATGCACTCTTGTATATAGCTGGTATAAATGCAGGCAGGTTCTTTTGTATATACTGCACGTCTGTGCAGTTTATGCAGCTATTGAGGTGCAGGCTCTCCTCTGATCCATTATGGGAGCCTCCGGTCACTTATTGGGATCTTTTGGATCTTTATAGATCCACCCCACTAGACCACCGGGGAATCAGGCACAATAGGAGCTGGAGCACAGCGCTTCTCTATTCTAACACACACAAATGTCTGTACAATAAGCGCTCACATCAGAACACATTCAACCTTTATTTGATCATAAAATAAAAACTGTTATCAGTATAATCATTATATAAATGTTAATTTTGAAATATATATTTTTTTACATTAATTGCATAAATATATAAAGATTACTTCAATGCATTCTGTACATACAATGCATTTATATAATACCAAAATCACCCTGGGGAGGGGGGGTTAGTGATAGAAATCCTGGGATCCTCACAACAAGGACACCCATTTACCTAAACACACCATAATGATAGTGAGTACACTCCAGCGCTTCATGAGTACCCACAACGACCCATAACTAATAGTACGGTGATTGTAACGCTTCAGTCATTTTGTCATTATATACTTTATAGAGATAACTCTATACCCAAAATCTGCTCTCACTGTATTTATCCACGACCGACCATCACCTCAATGCAGATACATTGTATTTGTATTCAATATGTTTTTATAGTCTGAGTTCTTGCAGTTGTTCTGCGCTGCACAGAATGAACCAGAGGTAAAACTCCAGATTCCCAAAGCGCCTGAGCGTGTAAGATATAATAAAGCCAATACACAAGTGAGGGTTAATGTAAAAACCATCTATGTATAAAGTAACATATAATAATCCTCAGTGCACTGAGAAAAAAACCCATAAATGATATGCAATATATTTAAATAACATGTGTCAAACACTGATTAAGAAAGTTCAAATTGTTGATGCTCGATGGTGAATACTATTCAGTGGTGGAGTACAATCAGCTGCTTGCTGGATTCTGAATCCATATAGAACAATCACCAAATATAGCCAAGTGTAAGTCCAGACGTCCTGATCAGTGCATGACATAGAAAGTAATGGCCCCTCTGGAGCAAGCAGCCCATATACATACACAATGAGAACTCTGATATCGCAGTTCTTTAAATCCTGTTGTATAGCAGCGTGCAGGGAACAGAGTCTTCAGCAAAACTGAACCTCATTGTCCAATCACATAGATGGTCCATATGCAGATTATGCATCCAATGTAAACAGAACAAATGCCGACTGAATTGCCAAGCAGTTGAGATGTGGTCAGTGGCAGTGGTAGGCTTACAGGAGAGCTGGTGGAGATAAAAGCACTTACCCAGTGAATGGGGAGGTTTCTGTCTGTGTCAACTCCTCAACTCTCCTTCTCTCTCTTTCTCCTGCCTCCAGATGTGAAGCGCCTCCTGCTTGGGTTGTTGCGCATGAGCAAGTCTAACACTCACTGCAGTTATAGTCACGGCGGTTCCTCCGATCCGTGTATGTTGTAGTAGTCAGTGGTGGCAAAAGCTCATTAGTAGAAAGGATTGAAAATCCGAAAACCCAACGCGTTTCGCCTGACAAACGGGCTTCCTCAGGAATAATTAAAGTACTAAAGCCCATCTGGACCTTTATATAATCATTGTTAAAAATGGATCATTAGTTGATATGCTGTGTTCTAATTGCTGCAGGTGTGCTTATAAGGACCCACCAATCAGCTTCCTGTATAAATATATAGTCCTTGTGGGTACACATGTTCCACTTGTTAATGTCTTTATTAGCTGCAGAAGTTGGGATCACAGTGAGATCTCATAATAAAGTCCTTAGTGAATGAAGGGTAGTGCACACAAGTAAATGAGCTTGTGGCCAAAATAAATATAAAGATTGAAACACAATGGAAATATTTTAGCGCCTGTACAGGTGAATGAAAATTCTATCCTCTCCCCCAGGCAGCAGGGGGATGTGAATAAATGTTTTTCTCATAAAGCTAATATTATTATTATTATTATTATTATTATTATTATTATTATTCTCAAGAAAACTATTCAGTTCAAAATCTATATTAAGACCGTGTGGAGTCAAGGGGCCTGATTCATTAAGGATCTTAACTTGAGAAACTTCTTATTTCAGACCTAGATTCATTTAAAAAAAAGTTGATATCTGTGTGCTACATGAAAAAACAGTCAGTATTATTATGTGCAAAACAGAATACTAGTTTGCACCTTGTGCATTGTAACATGGTTTTGTCCAGGAGACTGAAATAAGAAGTTTCTCAAGTTAAGATCCTTAATGAATCAGGCCCAAGGTCTTTAATGTGTAAATCCACTTACTCTCTTCATGTGATATGTGGCTAATGTAGTCCCCCCCCCCCTCCATGGCTTATCAACCTTACAGATCCCCATGAATTTGAGGGATGAGGGGTCATTTTTATGGAACTCAGTGATGTGGTCAGATCAGGCGCTCCCATTAGGCAACCTTAGGCAGTTGATTAGGGCGTCGGGACCTGCAGGGCGCCGCTGACTAGATTTTCTAATCTAGTCAGCGGTTCAGCGGCACAAGAGAGATGCACAGCAGATGACGTCAGTGATCATGTGATAGTCTGTCCGGCGGCGCCTCTGAGGTATCACACTTTCTGTCACTGACAGACAGTGTGAATAAAGTTATTCCCCCCTCCTCTCCCCTCTCAGTATGCATCGCGAGGAGCAGCTAGAGGAAGATAAGGTAAGTAAAATCAATTTTTTTTTTAATTTAGTGTGTTCGGGGTTCGGGGGGCGCGGGCGGGGGCGGCGGCGAAATTTTGCCTAGGGCGCCGAGAACCCTAGCACCGCCCCTGGGTCAGATACAGTTTGTGCTTTGACCCCTTTCTTTATATTCCGATGGTGTACAGAGATGTGTGTGTAGATTCCATGGGTCCTCCAGTATTCAGTAGATATATTACTCCATTACTGTCACAGGACAGTCTGTCTCTGATTGGATGAGTATCAACAGTTGTGTTTGATGTAAAGGTAACAACAGGTTTTGTTCCTCTTATTTGGCTGGTTTTGCACACATGGCACCTAGTGCAATAGAAAAGCCTTTTCTATTCTCTCCTATCCAGGTATTGGTGGTATTTTTGGTAGAGGTAGAGATACTACACTTAACCAATACATGTCTGAGGTTGTCAACTTTTTTGTAAATTAATCTAGGTCTGCTCGGTACCACGTCTCTCAGATTCTCCTCTCCAAGTAGAACTTTCCAGTGTTTACTTATAATTCCCTCCACTTTTTTCAAATCTTGGATGTACTTGGTAGTGAAGAGGAGGCAACCGGTCTGTGTGGGGATTTCTAATTTATTAGTTAGGAGGTTACTATTTGTTTCTCTAATTTCAGTGTAGGCCCGTTCAACAATAGTTTGCTCATACTCCCTATCTAAAAATCTGTCTTTCAATAGGTTGGCTTGGATGTCATATTGTTCTAAATCCGAACAAATCAGCCTAATCCTAGTAAACTGGCCCTTTGGTTTATTACGTAGCCAGTTCCTATGATGGCTGCTACGGGCAGGGATGTACGAGTTGCAGTCCACCTGTTTGAGGTACGTCTTAGTTGTAATCTTGTTTTCTTCAGATTCCTAAGTCTAGAAATTCTACCTTTTGTGTGCTAGAGCCGGCCGGGAATTTGATATTGAGATCATTGTTATTGATGGATAAAAGCCACCATACGTTATTCTTGGGAGAAGCGCAGATACTGGTAACCTCATGTATACTAGTAGTTCTGTGCTAGTTAGTGTAGTGTTACCGTACATGGCCTAAGTTAGTCCTCTGCGTACCTCCCCAACTCCACCTATCAAGTCATAAGTGTCATTCGTGTTCAGACATGAATTTCATGCAAGTGCGCTCATTGGCGCAAAGTCCGTTTCTGAGCATTTATAGAGCTATATTATACAAGCTGCGCAAATGCCGTACGTCCAAACATGAATCAGGCCATTGGTGTTGGCCCTTTTTAATGGGAAGCAGATAGTTTTACAACTCCGTGACTGAATGATTCCAGCAAAATAGTAAAAAGAAATGTGTATTTATGCATTTACTGCATCAGTCCACAGTGGTTCATCCCAGTAATGCTGAATTTTATCCGCAATTTTATGATACATAATAAAAACAACTTTTGCTAAATCACAATAACAGCATAAATGCTCTCTCTATGCTGAGTGATCTAGAGATAAAATAGTTCAGGCACTAAGCTAAAAAGAACTTCACTGCCTACAATGAGAATCTGGTGTTCAGTGCAACTCTGCACAATGAACTTTTCCTATATATTAAAGCTTATAGCTCTCATTTACAGATCACCCATCTGAGAGTCACTCACCTGTGTGACACAAATCCTATACAGAACTTGGACGCTAAAAAGCGGGAGAAGCCTCATCAGGGCCTTTGTGTTCTCCACGTGGGAATTGCTGTACCGGCCTCCATTATATTCCTTTGCGCGATCTATCCAGGTAGGAACGTGTCCCCCAACATGACGATAGTGAATACAACACATCCTTATAGCGTTTCCAACCACACCCAGGGTGGTCAGTACGGAACCACCTGCAATACACAAATAACAATCATATCATGGTGACAAAGTGCAGTAACTATATCCTGGAATCAGTAAGAATTAGAGAACTGAGTCACACTGGGCCTCATGTAGTGTCTACGCCCCCTCCCCCGCAACATACTGCGCACAAACAACGTGTACAGCTTTGTGCATCTTATGACTGATTAGACTGGGACAGAGAGGTGCGAGTACAGTAAGAGTGTGACTCATGTAGTCCAGGACTCAGACACCCCGGTCAGATCCCCTGTGGGTACACGGATGTTATGCTGGTGTTGTAGGGCTGGATGCATCTTGGATGTGATAGGATTGGGACAGGGTATATTTTTGTCATTATTTTTCATGTTTAAGTGTTGGGAGATTTGGAAGATCCCTATCTTTATCTTACTGACAAAGTAAGTGACCCTCAACCAAAGGGGGATTTGCATTACTCCCCGGAGTTATCACCACACCAGGGGCCCTAACACAAGAAGCCATTACAGGGGGTGCTGTGGCTGTGGGCCCCAGAGGCAAGAGGCCCCAGCCATATCAGTCCCTCGCTGTGGGGGCGGCACATGATGGGCAGTTCTGGAGCGGCAAGCGGGGGCCACTGGAGGGATGATTGACATTTTGTTATGGGGTCTGGCTATGAACAGTTACACCCCTGCCTGCAGTTATATCCCAGGGTGCCCATTAGTATTTCCATCATCGCCAACCAACACGCGCCCCGTTCATGTGACTGCTGTATGGTGGTATATATGGGACAAGTCTTCCATCTTTACCCGGTGCCAAAATATAGCATTTTTGCACCACATAGAATATTACTAATTGTATACTGTATAGATTTATTTATCTATTTCCATTTCTAGTTTTCAGAATATTTGTACAAACATTGTCTTGTAGAATACTATGCACAGCTAATCTACACCTGGGGGAGGAAAGTGGGGGTCTTTATACCAGAGCTAGAGGAACTCCGTATTGTATAGACAAATACAAACAGTTTTCAGTCATAGTGCAGCAAGACTATGTGCAATTCACCAGTCACCACTTATACCAGAGGAGATGTTACTTTTATGTACACTGTGGCATCAGATGGTAGTAATGTTCCCTACTGTTACCGGGTGACAATGGTAATAAATGTTCTCTACTGTTACCGGGTGACAATGATAATAAATGTTCCCTACTGTTACCGGGTGACAATGATAATAAATGTTCCTGCTGTTACCGGGTGACAATGGTAATAAATGTTCCCTACTGTTACCGGGTGACAGTGGTAATAAATGTTCCTACTGTTACCGGCTGACAGTGGTAATAAATGTTCCCTACTGTTACCGGGTGACAATGGTAATAAATGTTTCCTACTGTTACTGGGTGACAGTGGTAATAAATGTTTCCTACTGTTACCGGGTGACAATGGTAATAAATGTTCCTGCTGTTACCGGGTGACAATGGTAATAAACGTTCCCTACTGTTAACGGGTGACAATGGTAATAAATGCTCCCTACTGTTACCGGGTGACATTGGTAATAAATGTTCCTACTGTTACCGGGTGACAGTGGTAATAAATGTTTCCTACTGTTACCGGGTGACAATGGTAATAAATGTTCCCTACTGTTACCGAGTGACAGTGGTAATAAATGTTCCCTACTGTTACCAGGTGACATTGGTAATAAATGTTCCCTACTGTTACCGGGTGACAATGGTAATAAATGTTCCCTACTGTTACCGAGTGACAATGGTAATAAATGTTCCCTACTGTTACCAGGTGACATTGGTAATAAATGTTCCCTACTGTTACCGGGTGACAATGGTAATAAATGTTCCTACTGTTACCGGGTGACATTGGTAATAAATGTTCCCTACTGTTACCGGGTGACAATGGTAATAAATGTTCCCTACTGTTACCGGGTGACAATGGTAATAAATGTTCCCTACTGTTGCCGGGTGACAATGGTAATAAATGTTCCCTACTGTTACCGGCTGACAGTGGTAATAAATGTTCCCTACTGTTACCGAGTGACAATGGTAATAAATGTTCCTCAGTGTATGTGGATTTGAGCCCAGCCACCTCTCCGCTCCCTGAAACCTGGAATGCCGGTATCCAACATTTAGAGACACAGAGGTAAAAACTGGGAACAGCTTCTAGTAACCGGGAATGAGATGTTTCAGTGATTTTATATTATTGGATAGAAACATAGAATGTGACAGCAGATAAGAACCGCTTGGCCCATCTAGTCTACCCATTTTTTAACCCTTGATAACCTCAAACCGTATTTGATCCTTGATTCTTTGTAAGGATATTCTTATGTCTATCCCAAGCATGTTTACATTGCTCTAATGTATTAGTTACAACCACCTCTGATGGAGGCTATTCCACTTATCCACTACCCTTTCTTTGCAGTAGTGTTTCCTCAGATCTCCTCTGACCCTACTTCCCTCCAGTGTCAGTACATGTCCTCGTGTTCTAATACTTCTCTTCCCCCCAGTGTCAGTACATGTCCTCGTGTTCTAATACTTCTCTTCCCCCCAGTGTCAGTACATGTCCTTGTGTTCTAGTACTTCTCTTCCCCCCAGTCAGTACATGTCCTAGTGTTCTAATACTTCTCTTCCCCCCAGTGTCAGTACATGTCCTCGTGTTCTAATACTTCTCTTCCCCCTAGTGTCAGTACATGTCCTCGTGTTCTAATACTTCTCTTCCCCCCAGTGTCAGTACATGTCCTCGTGTTCTAATACTTCTCTTCCCTCCAGTGTCAGTACATGTCCTCGTGTTCTAATACTTCTCTTCCCCCTAGTGTCAGTACATGTCCTCGTGTTCTAATACTTCTCTTCCCCCCAGTGTCAGTACATGTCCTCGTGTTCTAATACTTCTCTTCCCTCCAGTGTCAGTACATGTCCTCGTGTTCTAATACTTCTCTTCCCCCCAGTGTCAGTACATGTCCTTGTGTTCTAGTACTTCTCTTCCCCCCAGTCAGTACATGTCCTAGTGTTCTAATACTTCTCTTTCCCCAGTGTCAGTACATGTCCTTGTGTTCTAATACTTCTCTTCCCTCCAGTGTCAGTACATGTCCTCGTGTTCTAATACTTCTCTTCCCCCCAGTGTCAGTACATGTCCTCGTGTTCTAATACTTCTCTTCCCCCCCAGTGTCAGTACATGTCCTCGTGTTCTAATACTTCTCTTCCCTTCAGTGTCAGTACATGTCCTCATGTTCTAGTACTTCTCTTCCCCCCCAGTGTCAGTACATGTCCTCGTGTTCTAGTACTTCTCTTCCCCCCAGTGTCAGTACATGTCCTCGTGTTCTAGTACTTCTCTCCCCCCCAGTGTCAGTACATGTCCTCGTGTACTAGTACTTCTCTTCCCCCAGTGTCAGTGCATGTCCTCGTGTTCTAATACTTCTCTTCCCCCCAGTGTCAGTACATGTCCTCGTGTTCTAATACTTCTCTTCCCTCCAGTGTCAGTACATGTCCTCGTGGTCTATTACTTCTCTTCCCCCCAGTGTCAGTGCATGTCCTCGTGTTCTAATACTTCTCTTCCCCCCAGTGTCAGTACATGTCCTCGTGTTCTAATACTTCTCTTTCCTCCAGTGTCAGTGCATGTCCTCGTGTTCTAGTACTTCTCTTCCCCCAGTGTCAGTGCATGTCCTCGTGTTCTAATACTTCTCTTCCCTCCAGTGTCAGTACATGTCCTCGTGTTCTAATACTTCTCTTCCCCCCAGTGTCAGTACATGTCCTCGTGTTCTAATACTTCTCTTCCCTCCAGTGTCAGTACATGTCCTCGTGGTCTATTACTTCTCTTCCCCCCAGTGTCAGTGCATGTCCTCGTGTTCTAATACTTCTCTTCCCCCCAGTGTCAGTACATGTCCTCGTGTTCTAATACTTCTCTTTCCTCCAGTGTCAGTGCATGTCCTCGTGTTCTAGTACTTCTCTTCCCCCAGTGTCAGTGCATGTCCTCGTGTTCTAATACTTCTCTTCCCTCCAGTGTCAGTACATGTCCTCGTGTTCTAATACTTCTCTTCCCCCCAGTGTCAGTACATGTCCTCGTGTTCTAATACTTCTCTTCCCTCCAGTGTCAGTGCATGTCCTCGTGTTCTAATACTTCTCTTCCCCCCAGTGTCAGTACATGTCCTCGTGTTCTAATACTTCTTCTCCCCCAAGTGTCAGTACATGTCCTCGTGTTCTAATACTTCTTTTCCCCCCCAGTGTCAGTACATGTCCTCATGTTCTTATACTTCTCTCCCCCCCCAGTGTCAGTGCATGTCCTCGTGTTCTAATACTTCTCTTCCCCCCAGTGTCAGTGCATGTCCTCGTGTTCTAATACTTCTCTTCCCTCCAGTGTCAGTGCATGTCCTCGTGTTCTAATACTTCTCTTCCCTCCCAGTGTCAGTACATGTCCTCGTGTTCTAATACTTCTCTTCCCCCCAGTGTCAGTACATGTCCTCGTGTTCTAATACTTCTCTTCCCCCCAGTGTCAGTACATGTCCTCGTGTTCTAATACTTCTCTTCCCCCCAGTGTCAGTGCATGTCCTCGTGTTCTAATACTTCTCTCCCCCCCCCAGTGTCAGTGCATGTCCTCGTGTTCTAATACTTCTCTTCCCCCAGTGTCAGTGCATGTCCTCATGTTCTAATACTTCTCTTCCCCCCCAGTGTCAGTACATGTCCTCGTGTTCTAATACTTCTCTTCCCTCCAGTGTCAGTGCATGTCCTCGTGTTCTAATACTTTTCTTCCCCCCAGTGTCAGTACATGTCCTCGTATTCTAATACTTCTCTTCCTTTGTAGAATGTTTCCCTCCTGCACCTTGTTATAACCCTGGATATATATGAAAGTTTGTATCATGTCCCCCCGTTCTCTTTTCTGCTCCAAACTTCACATTAGTATTTTTATTAATTATCATTTTTAGGGCGCTACAGCGCCGTACAGTAACAAACATTAGGACAGTACAAGGTAGAACAGTACAGTACAATTAAAAAGTAACACTATAACTCAGGTAGCTTAGAGCACAGCTAATAAGAATGGTGAGGAATATTCAGCACAAGCTGGGAACCTGTGCCCAAGAGTGTGGGCGCAGCTAACAGGTTAAGAGCAGAGAAAACAGTGGAGTCAGTGGGCAGAAGGTCCAAGCAGGAGGTGGGCAGAGTAGCTGGAGAGCAAAGTTAAAAGTGGTGGAAACAGGAGGAGAGAGGGCCCTATTCAAAGTAGCTTACAATCTAAAGGGAAGGGCAGAAATACCCAAGGCACAAAGGGTGGAATAGGGACAGGATCACACGGAGCGAGAGAGGAAGGGGGAAGAAGGGATGAGAGGGAGAGGTAACCGACAAGGTGGGTAGTTAAGCAGTTGACTGAGAGGCTTTTAAGAATTGGTGGGTTTTTAATGCCTGTTTGAAGCTGGGGGATGTTCTGATGGAACGAGGGAGATGGAAGGGGCAGCGCAGGAGAAGTCTTGAATATGAGATGAGGTTATCAGAGGGGATCTTTTAAGATCTTTTGGTCTTTCCAGGTAACTTTTTTGCTGTAGGCCATGCACCATTTTAGTTGCCCTTCTTTGTACACTCTCTAATGTATTTATATCCTTCTGGTGATCTGGCCTCCAGAATTGAACATAATTCTGTGTTAAGTTGGAATCATATGTCTTCGTACAAGTCATGTTTTCTTCCCATTCAATATTTATCAAATCCTAACAAATGCATTTTACAGAAGCCAATCGCCAACTGTGAGTGTAAATGTATGTTAAAAAAGGCATAAACCATAATTGCCTTTTAATCCTGTTTAGCTATCTGTATTATTGCAGGTTTTAGGGAAAGAATTCCCACTGGCTGGAACCGTGCTGTGAAAGAAAGACTAATTATCATCTAACGAGCTGTTTAGAACTCTAAACAAAGACAACAGAGACCGGAGTTTCCGCCAGGCGCAGCCTTCATTTCAGTATAAATCACTACCTATTTGGATCCTATTTTGAGATATTATTTCTGGGGTGTGAACCTGCTGATAATTCCTCCTGGAAGTGCTGAGACTTCTAGTCGTAGTACGAGAATCAGTCTGGTCGTTGTCATATATTTGGGAAAATGAAGTAAGTGATCAATTATTAAATGGAAGTATTGACTCTCTGTCCCATAGAAGAATGATTCCAGTATAACACACAAATACATACTCAAATGTTCATAAAATTCATTAAATAGTAATTAGAATTTATCAAAACTTTATAAAATTGTTCCTCCCCCCAGGGAGTATTAGTGGGACTATAGCACCGGCCTCTGGGGGCAGCACCACATCCCCAGGTCTAAATAAATCACCCCTCATTCAGTGAATATAACCATTGTATTATTTTGATTAAACATCTTGGGGTATTAATGTAATAATGTGAAGATTATATCAGTGAATTTGTCCATACAGATTACAGAGCAGAAAACAGGAACCATCACTATTTTTCTGGCACAGACTGAGCACAACATATGTATGAATTAGTGATGTCATTTAGTTCCTGGATCAGTTCTTCTAATGTTAATACCTATGTGTGACAGCGCGGACTACAGCAAACACTCCATCCGGTTGTCTTTTCATCAACTTCACCGGATCCTGTGGATATAATTATATTCCTTAAGTAAAAAGGTTTCTTCTTCTTTAGGGTTGTGGGTGTTTAAGAACTTCCATGGACTTACAGATGGTGAACTTTCTCCTGCTGTCATCACATCCACAGGAAGTGAGCAGCTCCTCCAGCCGCTTCAACTTCACAAATGCTTGTAAGGGGACAAAAGAAAGAATTTCTCTTCATCAACAGCATTATCCCGCTCATACCAGCTTTATTCTCCTCTGGACTTTAACAGACGGTGAGGCACCAGCTCAGCAGGGGAGGACTGCACATGGAGAGAAGAGTGGTCCCAGTCCATCTCCATCCCACTAACACCTCCCAGCCAATCACAGCATCGCTGACCTGTGGATAACCCTGCAGGGTGGATATTCACAGTGCAGGATAATTGAAAGCCTTAGAATGGCCTGCAGGGAGGTCCTCAGGGTGTTCTAGGATTTCTTTAGCTTCTGTGATACGCATCCTGTCTAGTTAGACAGGCCGGTGTATGATTGCTGAGAACCTCTGCTCCATCCGGAGTTGCTTATGGGTTTGTTCACCTGATGAGTCTGCTGGAGCAGGGAGACTGAGCTTCAGATCCCTACCAGGTCGGTAGAAAGCTTTTTGGGCCGAGCAGCTGTATTCAGCACCCACCCACTGGACTACAACTTGCCTGAGGACAGCATAACTCCTCTGGGCTTGTGACTTTGTTCTTTAAAAACACTGGGGAATTTAGGGGTTGGTGTTTGGAGTGTAGGTGAGCACTTGAGAGTTGTTTAAAGTTGTATTTATCATTTTGGCTATTAATTGCAATTAAAGTTCGTCTGTCGTAATAAATATGCAGTTCCTGTCTCTCTTTGTCTGTGTCATCCTGAAACCCTGGATACCCAAAATTTCTTCTGGGCGTCTTCCCTAATGTCCTGACATCATCTCACTATGAAAATAAGTTTAGCTTATGAAACAACAACCAGGATGGCGGCCTTCTGCATCCAGAATCGTGATAATAAATACCTTCTAACATAAGTAAATTCCGGCAGAGCTTCTTCCTACAGCCACTTATTAGGCTCATGGTACAGTTTATGATGACTTTGCTGGAAACCAGTTTAATATCTGGTAACAGACAGCGGACAGGATATAGATAAAGGTGGCTCTGCTGGACACAAGGTTAATAGCTGGTACCAGATAACGGACGGGATGTAGAGGAGGATGATTTTTCTGGACACAAGGTTCATACCCAGAATTCGACAACAGAAAGGATAAAGAGAAAGATGACTTTGCTGGACACAAAGTTAATAGCTAGTATTAGATAAGCATGGGATATAGAGAATGCTGACTTTGTTGGACACAAGGTTAGTAGCTGGTTTTAGATAACAGACAGGATGTAGAAGTTGTTCATGCTGGACACTTGGTTAATAGCTGGTATTGGATAATGGACATCATGCTGTGGAAGGTGACTTTGCCGGACATTAGGTTAATCGATGGTAATTATTTATACGATGGCCGGATCACCGATACCAGATACCCCGACAGGAATACACCGAAGGTGTATTCCCCGGCACACTGGTAATACGGACAGCTGGAAACAGTGACCAGAAACCCTGACGACGAATAAAGAAGCCGGCAGGTAACAATGACGTCACTTTCAAGCTGCATATTATGTTTGCTGTTCTTAAGCTGCTATTTTAAGGACCTGCTGTCTGTACAATGTTGTTTAGAAAGCCTAATACATTATACAGGTGGCGCCTCCTTAAAATCTCAGGTTAACAACAGCAAACATAAAGTGCAGATTGAAAGCGACGTCATTGTTACCTGCCGGCTTCTTCATTCGTCGTCAGGGTTTCTGGTCACTGTTTCCAGCTGTCAGTATTACCAGTGTGCAGGAGTATTCCTGTCAGGGTATCTGGTATCGGCGATCCGATCATTGTAAAAAAGTACCTCACCCAGGTTAATAGTCAGCATTAGTCAATGAACAGGATATAGATGAAGGTGGCTATGCTGGACACAAGGTTAAGAGCCGGTTTTTGGTAACAAATGGGATGTAGAGAAAGGGACAACAAGATTAATAGTTGGAAATAGATAATAGATGGGATGTAGATGAAGGTGGCTATGCTGGACACAAGATTAATAACCGGCATTGGATAAAGGTCGGGGTGTAGAGGAAGGTCGCTTTGCTAGGCACAAGAATAATAGCCAGAGATTGATAACGGAAGGGTTGTCGATGAAGGTGGCCATGCTGGACACAAGGTAATAGCTGGTATGAGGTAAAGGACAGGATTTAGAGGAAGGTCACTTTGCTGGACACAAGATAATAGCTGGTAATACATGATGGATGGGATAACACAGATCTTACCTCTCGCCACTTGATAGAGGAGCTCATTACGCACCATGTGGATGGTTATTAAAGCCATAATTACTGACATGAATGGAATCAGAAATCCCAGGTTCTTGGCTACTGACTGTTGTATGTAGGAAATTCCCACAAAAACAACCAGAGAGTTGAGATTAACCAGCCAATAAAACCTAAAGAATATAAATATAATATCAATATTATTGCCGGTAAGACCAATGTTTAATGTGTTTTAATATACAGTATAGAATACACACTATAAAGTTCATTTACAAACCACAAGCGTCATCCCTGCACTGAATCATGCGCTGGAAACCTACATTGCATCCCGCACTGTATACCCACATTACATAAGGACACTAGACATCTGTGCCGTCTCCCCGCACTGTATCCCCGCAGTGCATGCACACACTGCAATCCACACTGCGCACACACTGCATACCTGCACTGCCTCCCATAATGTATACTCATACTATATAAGAACATTAGATACCTGGGCTGTCTCTCCACACTGTATCTTCACAGTGCATGCCCACACTGCATCCACGCACACTGCATACCTGCGTAAATACGTATTTGCATTCACCTCTTTGAGTGCAAAAGGTAAAATGGGAAACCATGAGTTTAATTATAAGATCTAAAACTACTATCAATGTTTGATTGACAGCATGTGTAAAAAAAGGGTAAATATTATTAGAATTCAAATAACTAATAAAGCTTTGTAATTAAACCATATAGCAACTCAAATTTAAGATAAAACCGTCAATGTAACATTTATATTTATAGATCTGATCCTTAATGGGATTGATAGACCAGACAAATATTACTTCCAAAAACCCCATGAGAAGATTTACCAAATTTGGAGCCACAGAAGTTCCCATTATGACTCTTTTTTTTTTTTTTAAAAGTGTTGGTTTAAAAAAGACCATGAACTATGTATAGTATATATTAATTGTTTAGAATTAGGTGCAGATTGTGCAAAGAAGAGGTTATTAATTTGTCCCCTTGAAATCTCTATGACATTGCAAGATTTCGAAGTAGCTTAGCACTTGGTGAATGAATAGAACACTTGTAGGTAGTGGTAATAGACAATTTTGTGTTGATGGAGATAACTAACATTATTCTGCAAGGTATGAGAAGAGATCTGGAAGCATCAATGGAAGGTTGTCATTAAGTTCTAGAATTTTATTCTTACCTAATTTAATATTTGATGGTTTCAAAAACTGTTATTTTCTTTTCTTTATTTTTATCATTGCAACCAGATGTAAAAGATGGAGCATGTCGATTGAAGATCGGAGTTTTGGGTACTTTGTTGGAATCAACCTGTCGTATTTGAAAGTTGCACTAATAGGACAATACGATATTTTGATTCCAACAAAGAACCTGTCACTCTAGTTTTGAATTTGAAGACTCCAGTCTTCTGAAATTAAATTGTCAGGTTGTCGAGCAGGCTGGTGGCCAGAGCAGCTCTAAGCATGGCACTGCCACCCAGCACTTACTGCGTTTACCGCGTTCTGCCGTCCACACAACACATAGTAACTATACCCAGATACAAATGCCCCAACTATACACACAGCATATAGCAACTTATAAATACCAACTATACACAGATACAAACATACACATACCGGTACATACACATACCGGTACATACACATACCGGTACATACACATACCGGTACATACACATACCGGTACATACACATTCCGGTACATACACATACCGGTACATACACATACCGGTACATACATATACCGGTACATACACATACTGATACATACACATACCGGTACATACACATACCGTAATCCTAGTAACAGTAAATATCATTTTGAACGTAGAGCCCAGAGACGTTTTATGGATAAAATAGATTGTCGATAGGGAATAAAGAGTCCATTTGGCCCCATTAGAAAAATAACATTGTTTGTCACTAACCAATTGAAAAATGACATCAGCTCTTTCTGTTTGTAGCCTTGAAGGCCGTATGCGCTCAGAGGGCAGACAATGGCTCGAATCCCTCCGGTGCCGATGGAGGCCATTAATAACCCAGCATAGAAGAGCAGCGTTTGCTCCCTCCTGGCCAACATGTGTGTGATGTGATGGGTATCTATGTAGAAGTCTTCAAATGGAAACGCAACTACTGGGAGCATGACCGTTCCTGGGGAATAGACAAAATAAACCCATTAAAATATCACAAACCCAATGTCTACCTATTGCTGCTTCCCCATATCTTCCAGTCAGCTGACTGGACCAAAGTCACCCAGTCGTTAGATATTGTTCATATGGGGTGGTGTTCTTCAATAGAATTCCAACATTTACCTTTGTCCTAAGAAAGTATATATTACAGTTTACACACTTACCCCAAATTGTAAGGAAATATACTTTATCAAATCCAAACACATTGAAATGGATTAAGGAATCCTTCTGATTTGGTGAAATGACTCCCTATCTCATGAAATGTGTCCTCTACATACAAAATTCAATAAACCTTTGCTTGACTGAAATTAATCACCTCATTGACCGAAAATAAACCAGCCATTGTAAAGCAATGAGTGGGATACGTTATAAAGACACTGACTAAACCGTCAAAACTTACACCGACATGATGACTCTGAAGGGCTCCTTTCCGACGAGGATCGATGACGGCTGCTGTGGAAAGCGACTGCAACCAATCATGAGGAATGAAGAATCCGGCGAGACTTCATGACGTCACTTACATCCGCGACGCTGTTTTCGATGATGTTACCCTCTTACCACCCTCTACACAGCTAACACAAGACCACAACCCTATGACTAACATTGCTGTGTGACTGATCACACAGTCCACTCAAAACTTTATACTATCACACATCTCACAAACCTGCAGCACACTGCGCATCATCATCGATCCTGCTTCCTGGCTATACTGCCTATCAGGACCTCAGCACCTCAGTTACATGCAGCCGTCACTTCTCAGTTGTACTCGTGTTACCTGTTCCACAATCAAGATCTGTGGCTAATCTGCAGAGCATTGTGTATCATCATAGATCCTGTTGCTAGACTATACTGTCCACCAGGATCTCAGCGCTCCTGTGCTCTGCAGCTCATCGCCTCTTCCTCTAGCTTGGGTCATCCATCTCTCAACCCTGATTGCGTCCTGCTCCTTAGAACACTGCACATCAGCTCCAATCCTATGCTCCATTACCTACTAGGATCTCGGCACTCCAATGCTGTGTTACCATTCCATCTCGTTCCTCAGATCTATCTATGTACTTATCTTCCAATGCTCCAGCTCAGCCTCTCGTCTCATCTGTGTCTGGGTTGTCATACCTTGCTCTGTGCCACCTAGAGGACCGTGACCTGTGGTTAGAAAGCAGTCAAGCCCAAATCCCCTTGTGGGGATCCCTGGTGAATACCTCTCTTCCTGTTAGACTCTGCACCTCTTGGATCATCACCTGAGCAGGGTTCGAGGTCTATTCTAACATCTGATACCGTGACAGTAAGATCTGACCAAATTAAGATGGTCCCCTGATCGAGAACCTTCAGCCAAGGACATGTGGCAGAATTAAGTTGGCCATAGTCAAAATTAGGACGCTACTCAATTACAACTCCTTCAGTGCCTTCAAGCCCTAGCAGCTCATTTGGACACTTTGCAAACGGCCTTACCAGTTACCCGGTCACTTCCTGCTACTGAATCCAGAACTCCTATCCAGGTGGAGACTCTGTCTTCCTTACATTTGCCTACCCCTCAAAATTTTGACAGTGATCCTAGATGTTGTCGGGGATTTTTGAACCAATGTTCAAATCAATTTGAATTGCTTCCACAAAATTTTCCTACTGATCAGCTAAAGTTGCCTATTTTTTGTAGAAATAGATACCTCAATGGTAGGAGATGGCTCAGTCCTTTCTCAAAATACCACTTCCGAAGCTTCATCCCTGTGCATTCTTTTCACACAAATTCCTGCCTGCTGAAAATAATTATACCATTGGTGATAGAGAGCTCCTGGCAATGAAACTGGCACTATCTGAATGGAGATCTTCTGGAGGGGGCATTATTTCCTGTGACCATTTTTACAGATAATAAAAATGTATTGTATCTACAGTCAAGCCCGGTGGCCTCTTTTCTTTTCTCATTTTAATTAACATGTCACATTTCGACCTGGATCGAGGAACAAGGAAGCTGATGACCTGTCGAGGGCATTTCCTTGTGAATCTGATCCCCCGATTCTCTAAGTCATCCCATTTTGGAACCAAGATTTTTACAAGTTACATCAGTATCTCCCGATCCACTACCACTACCTGGTAGAAGCTCTGTACCCTCGAACCTTCATAAAAAAACTTCTTGATCTTGATCATGCTTGATCTTCCAAAATAATTGAACTAATTTCTCTGAATTACTGGTGGCCTACCCTCATTTCCGATGTCAGACAATTTGTAGCGGCCTGTCATATTTGTGCTCAACACAAGACTCCTCGCCAATCACCTACCGGGCTTCTATTGCTTTCAAAACCATTTAAACCATGGTCACACATATCCATGGATTTTGTGATTGATCTGCCTCCCTGTAGGAGACTCAATACTATCTGGGCGGTCGTGAACCGTTTTACAAAGATGGCACACTTTATTCCCCTCATTGGTCGCCCATCAGCATCCTGTTTAGCAAATTTGTTTGTCAAAGAAATATTTTGCTTATACGGATGTCCCCTCGAGATTGTTTCTGACCAGGGAGTTCAATTTAAATCCAAATTGTGGAGGTCTCTATGTTAACTCTTGGATATTCAGTTGAATTTCTCCTCTTCATACCATACTCAATCCAACGGTCAAACCAAAAGAGTAAACTAAGATTTGGAGACCTTTATTCGTTTGTACTCCTCCGCTTCTCAGGACAAATGGGTGGATCTTTTGCGTTGGGCGAAGTTTTGCCATATCAATATCTACCATGAATCTACATATTCTACTCTGTTCTCTATTGTTTATGGTCTTCATCCTAATCTTCCGAAGTTCAAGGCCCTTCCTCCCACGCAAGTTCCGGCTGCCAATGACCTCCATCTGGACTGTGCTGCATATGGAATCAAACTCCTAAATGTCTCAAGGGGACTTCTTGTATTTATAAATATTTTGCTGAGAAGAAACGTTTAGTTCCTTCCATGAAGTTTGCTCCTAGATTCATTGGGCCTTTCAAAGTTCATGTGACCAAAGCTGCTGAATCTGGTTGGTCTGGAAGGATCACCTGACTGCATCCAAGATGGCCACACCCATGCAGCAGAACAAGCAGTATGTGTTTGTTTACAAATAGAGATGTAATGGACAGGAATGCTGCAGGCGACCAGGAGGGACCTTGGTGGCCGTGATATGACAGCGGCGGATGAGGTAAGAGCAGCTAAGACCCTGATGTGTGAAAGGTACTATCACACCTCTCACCTGCGATTCTGTCTGAGATTACTGATATCGTGGTTTCCCTTGACTACTGCTACCGTTTGGTGTGCTTGGCATTCCTGGGGAGTTTGGTCAGCAGTTGCTGCGCATGTGCAAGCCAGGCACTTTTAAACCTCTCCTGGATTCTCATTGGCTGACCGTAGGTCAGTTCACTATTTAAAGCACTTCTCCTGACCTTCGTTTGTCAGATCTTGAGGTCTCACCCCCTGTGAGAATGCTGTTCTCTGTGACTCCAGTCATCTTCTTTTAGTATCGAGCAAGACCCGTGGAAAGTCTGCAGCTCATTGCGCATCATCATTGATCCTGCTTCCCGGCTATACTGCCTCTCAGGACCTCAGTGCTTCAGTTACCTGCAGCTTCCACCTGTTCATTGCATTCTTTTTATCTGTTCCACGATCAAGACCTGTGGCCGACCTGCAGCCCATTGCTCATCATCTTCGATTCTGCTTCTAGGCCATACCGCCCATTTCCTGCAACTGTCACTTCTCGGTTGAACTCGTGTTACCTATTCCTCGATCAAGATCTGTGGCTAATCTGCAGAGCATTGTGTATCATCATCGATCCTGTTTCTAGACTATACTGTCCACCAGGATCTCCGAGCTCCTGTGCTCTGCAGCTCATCCCCTCTTCCTCTAGTTTGGGTCATCCATCTCTCAACCCTGATTGCGTCCCGCTCCTCCAAACACTGCACATCAGCTCCAATTCTTGCTCCATTACCTACTAGGATCTCGGCGCTCCAGTGCTCTGTTACCATTTCATCTCGTTCCTCAGATCTATCTATGAACATACCTTCTTTTGCTCCAGCTTAGCCTCTCATCTCATCTGTGTCCGGATTGTCGTACCCTTCTCGGTGCCACTTAGAGGACCACGACCTGTAGCAAGAGAGCAGCCAAGCCCATATCCTCTTGCGGGGATGCCTGGTGAATACCTCTCTTCCCGTTAGACTCCGCACCTCTTGGAGGTTAGTCACCAACTGAGCAGGGTTCGAGTTCTAGTCTAACATCTGATACCATGATATATATTTGCATTTTGTCTGGACCAATATGCAATATGATGTAGCACTTACCCCTGTGTACCAAACTCTCCTTGTCCCATAGATGTTGATGATGATTGGTGAGTGTTTAGAGTTTTCACATAAGAACCAGTTCACAATAATCCTCAGTCCCAACAGATATATATGACTAATAAGTGATTGGACAGTATACGTCACTTACCTGCCAGGTACAGGTACATATAGATATATATGACTATTAAGAGGTTGGACAGTACACGTCACTTACCTGCAAGGTGCAGGTAGGTACAGATATATATGTCTAATAAGCAGCTGGACAGTACACGGTCACTTACCTGCGAGGTACAGGTAGGTATATATCTATTTATATATATATATATATATATATATGTATATAACTAATAAGCAGCTGGACAGTACATGGTCATTTACATGCGAGGTGCAGGTAGGTACAGATATATAAGACTAATAAGTGGTTGGACATTACACGGTCACTTACCTGCGAGGTACAGGTCAGTATATATATATATATATGACTAATAAGCAGCTGGACAGTACACATCACTTATCTGCGAGGTACAGGTAGGCACATATATATATATGACTAATAAGTGGTTGGACATTACACGTCACTTACCTGTGAGGTACAGGTAGGTACAGATATATATGACTAATAAGTGGTTGGACAGTACACGGTCATTTACCTGCGAGGTGCAGGTAGGTACAGATATATATGACTAATAAGTTTTTAGACAGCACACTACACTTACCTTCAAGATACAGGTAGGTACATATATATATATATATATAAAACTAATAAGTGGTTGGACAGTACACGGTCACTTACCTGCGAGGTACAGGTAGGTACAGATATATATGACTAATAAGTGGTTGGACAGTACACGGTCACTTACCTGCGAGGTGCAGGTAGGTATATATATATATATATATATATATATATGACTAATAAGCAGCTGGACAGTACACATCACTTACCTGCGAGGTACAGGTAGGTACATATAAATATGACTAATAAGTGGTTGGACAGTACACGGTCATTTACCTGGGAGGTGCAGGTAGGTACAGATATATATGACTATTAAGAGGTTGGGCAGTACACATCACTTACCTGCGAGGTGCAGGTAGGTACAGATATAAATGACTAATAAGCAGCTGGACAGTACACGATCACTTACCTGCGAGGTGCAGGTAGGTACAGATATCTATGACTAATAAGCAGCTGGACAGTACACGTCACTTACCTGCGAGGTGCAGGTAGGTACAGATATCTATGACTAATAAGCAGCTGGACAGTACACGTCACTTACCTGCGAGGTGCAGGTAGGTACAGATATAAATGACTAATAAGCAGCTGGACAGTACACGATCACTTACCTGCGAGGTGCAGGTAGGTACAGATATCTATGACTAATAAGCAGCTGGACAGTACACGTCACTTACCTGCGAGGTGCAGGTAGGTACAGATATATAGGACTAATAAGTGGTTGGACAGTACACGATCACTTACCTGCGAGGTGCAGGTAGGTACAGATATCTATGACTAATAAGCAGCTGGACAGTACACGTCACTTACCTGCGAGGTGCAGGTAGGTACAGATATCTATGACTAATAAGCAGCTGGACAGTACACGTCACTTACCTGCGAGGTGCAGGTAGGTACAGATATAAATGACTAATAAGCAGCTGGACAGTACACGATCACTTACCTGCGAGGTGCAGGTAGGTACAGATATCTATGACTAATAAGCAGCTGGACAGTACACGTCACTTACATGCGAGGTGCAGGTAGGTACAGATATATAGGACTAATAAGTGGTTGGACAGCACACTACACTTACCTGCAAAGTGGAGAAAGGTACAGATATATACGACCTTTATTCTCCCAGAGCACAGTTCCGCAGACCAGTCCACAAGGACAGGCATTAAGGTGCAGACACCAACAAAGCAGAGATTGAGGATGGCTGCCTGGTGGTACTGATAGCCCAGCTTTAGGGTGCAGAATAGGATCATGTTGCACACTGTAGCGAAAAAGGTGAATCTCTCGCACAGTTCCACCAAAAGCATGCAGATGATAGGCTGGAAACTCTTCCGGGCATGAGACCTGGATGACTCCAGATTGATATCTTTCCTCCAGGATCTGGTGCTTTCCTTGTGGAAGGACAGAATCGATGTAATATATCTGAGGTCTATAAGAGGCATTTTTCTTTTCCTTGTCCTAGAAGTATCATAGTAGTTGTGTTGTGTGTGGTTCGTCTGTGTCATCTAGCTATCCAGAGTCAGGAATTCCTCACCCGGATAATACTATTCCCGGACATATCACACTCTAATGCTGCTACACCAGCCATGAGCTCAGTAAACGTCCCTAATTAGTTTGGACAACAAACTAGAACTTTGCAGAGAATGCAGTAGATGAACTGTTTTACTGTTTGCAAGTATATCTAGTTATGTTTGTGTCGATCATATAAATATAACAGTCACAAATAATATGTCCACAAATAATACATTGTATCACATTCCAGTCACACTGACACAGACATACCCTGTCTGTTTGCTGTGAGGAGGAACATTTCAAACCATTACAATATACAGATATGCAATATCTTATCTCTTTGGTGTGCTCTAAATAGGTGATGGGTTTTCACTAAAACACACTAACTGTCCGATCCTCTGGTATTCTGTCTCCCTCGTATATACATACAAGACTGGAAGTATATGGTGTTGAAAACTACCCAGGAAACTTGGAACATTTTACTTACTGTCCATATTGGAACATCCACTTAGTTTTGACTGTTACATCGTCGAGCACCTTCTTCTCTTGCTGTATCTATCCTATTCACATCGGACTTACCAACATGATTTTTCGAAGGAAGGCTGCCTCCATACGTGGATTATATGTATTAGTGGGATTGGATTTACTATTACGTATTATACAATACTGACTTGAGCGCCATTGTTTATTTTATATATATATATATATATATATATATATATATATATATATATATATATATATATATATATATAAAGTGGTGGAAGTGAGGGGTATACGGGGGCATGTCATACCGTCACTTCTCCTTATGTTGTTTTATTTAAACTTGCAACCTAATACAAACAAACTAAACAAAGCGTAGCACCCAAACATAGAAGAACTAGAAGAAACATATATACTAGGGGTTAATGTCCCCCTGAAAGTCCAACATAACTCCTTAATAAATATGATAAAAACATAACATAAAATCAAATAAGGGTGCCTACACCAAATAAACAAATTACAAAAACATATCAAACCATATCACAGTCCCTATAATAAATATTTACAGTTTCAAACAAAGAAGAAACATTCAAAGCTTGTAGACATATGCAAAACCATATTTGAAAAAATTACTAATATCATAGAAAATAATAGCCTAAGATAGAGAAGTATACCGAACTTTGGCCCCCTTATGGAGGCCTCAGACCCTATCAGAGCCTGACGCAATTTGTATTGACCATCCATCGCCTCTCTATATTCCTAATCTTCCAAACCTCATGCAGAATATCACCCGCCACTATTTCACAAGGGAGGACCATTTGTCTGATGGAAACCTGACACCTCGCGCTCTAAGTGAAATATCTAGTTACTGAACTAAGAAAAGAGTGCCTACCCATGAATACTCCATAAACCCATTCAGGGTAACTAAGCCCCAAAAGACATGGAATACCCAAGGCACTGTAAACCCTCTTGTAAACCTCTACGTTGAAGGGGCACTCAAGCAAAAAATGGTCCATGGTCAGACACTCCTCCTGTGGGCAGCCATGAAGGAAATGATAGCATTTCTATACTTTAAGTTCCCCCCTCACATAGAGTCTTCCATGGAAAGAGAGCCAGGCAATTTCCCAAAACTTCAGAGGAATCCTCCGTGAATTAACCAAGGCCTGGCCCTCTGAACAAACATTGCCTGGGCAGTATCTTAGTGACAACTGAACCTAGAAGTGAGAGTGCAGGATTCTCCTCTCCAACTCCCTTCTAGAAGAGTTCCTGACTTCCCCCACCTCCAGGTGCCAACGCTTTGTCACCTTCAATCCCAGAGACACATAGGCCAGGAGGTACCCTTGACGGACCCGAAAGCTCTTTACCCTGCCTCCTTCTATCCAGTCATTAAGGATTCACTCCTGCCCTGAAGCCACCTACCCAACAAGGAGCGGTCTCAAGGAGGAGAATACTAAGATATAACTTCAAGAAAGTTGTTTGAAAGCATAGCACTTGGGTTAACCATCCCCAGGCCACCTTCTTTCCTCGATCTATAGGTCACAGAATGCTTAACTAGGTTCAGCCTATTCCCCCAAAGTAAATGGAAGAACACTGCATAAACCCTGGACCATAAAGATTCTGGCAACAAGCACACAACTGATATACAGAACACCGGGATCAGGTAGGTCTTTACCAGGTCAACCCTTTCCCTAAGAGAAAGTTTCCACCCTCTCCAGCTCTCCACTTTCCACGATACCTCCTGCAGACCAGAGAAGCTACCTCTTTTGCTTCCACAGGACTCGACGAGACAACAGTGACATTGTACACATAGGCCACCACCTTTAATAGCCACTCCAGACCCAGCAGCACCCCTCCTATCGAGCCACCTTCTATCCCTCGAATGAAAGGATCTATTGCAAACACATACAGGAGAGGGCTCAGGGTGCATACCTGCCTTACTCCAGAGTCAACCATGAAGGACAGACCCACCCAACCATTAACAAGAGGATAGATTTTGGCCTGTCTGTAAATAGTACGTAGCTAATCAACCACCTGCACTGGAAGACCATACCTCAGATGTCCATAGATACTCATGGTTTACCCTATCAAAGGCCTTCGACTGACCTAAGGCTAAAAGATACTTACACCGCTCAATGGCCTCCCGGACACCAAGGACAGATCTAAAAGTACTTCGGCCCTTCATGGTGCAGTGCTGCGAGGGGGGGAGCATTTCAGCGGAAATCTGCAACAGTCTATTAAAAAGCACCTTTGCCAAAATATTTTTGTCGGCATTGAGAAGGGCTATGGGGCGCCAGTTCTCAATATACGACTGGTCTTTCCCTTTAGACAACAAAAATTAGGGCAGAAACCCTCATGGAGGAAGGCAGTAATCCTCTTTCCAGGCTCTCATTAAAAACCTCCACCAAATGTGGAGCCAGAATGTCCCCAAAAATTTTAAAGAATTCGGAGGCTAACCCATCTGGACCTGGAGATTTCTTAATAGACAATCCATCTATGGCCATTTTGACTTCATCCACCGTTATTTCACTGCCCAAAGTTTCAAGTGAACTGCTCAGGTCCTCAAGGCCAGGTATTTCCCTCAGGAACCAGTCCATTTTCGCTCTGTCAAGTGATTTCTCAAACTGCACAACACTAAGGATGCCCGCCTTATCCGCCCTAAGAACACCCTCAGCATCATACAAGCCCCTCACCTCCTTAGCATCTACCGCCTTTCTACAACTCTTGGTAGGGGTCGGGTGAGTGGTATTTCCCGTAATCCCTCTCCAGAATCAAGGAAGCAAAATGGTCATACTGTACTTCCCTCATCTCAGCCTTCACACAGGAGATTTCCCCACCATCTCCCTGTTCAGAAATCAAGAAACCAAGTTTTCTCTTATCAAGTTTCTCCTGGCTACAATGTCATGGAAGAAACCCGGGGTCCTCAGACCTACCCCAGCCCACCCCAAAAGTGTCTCCTGGGATTCAAAGAAGTCCCTAAAAGTCTTATCACCTCCTCCTCTAGGAGCTTAGAGTTCAGGCACCAACCTACCTTTCTGAAGGGTTTCTGAGGCATTCAAGGAGGCAAAGAGGCAAATGTGATCGGAGAACTCAACCAGCTTCAGCTCTGAAGCCAAAGTATTTGCGCTCTACTTAACAAAAAACCTATCTATCCTAGACCTACAGCTACTTCTATAGTAAATGAACCCTGTGTGGTCTGGGAAGTGATGAACGAGCAAATCCCCGAGAAAAGCTTGCCTTGTCATACTATCTAGAAAACAGGAGTCATAGACCAAACTGACCAATCGCCAACCCAGACAAGTTTGCCGGGACCATCTCCAGGTTATATCTGAATAGCATCCTACCCAGTAGGCCAGATCTGCTACCAGTAAAGATTCATTACAAACCAATACAGTTATCCTAAAACTTTCCTGACGTGTTATAGGAATAGCGCTATAATTTATGCAAGGGGCTTTGTCTCTAAGTTTAGCCCAACTCGGCCAGAAACTATGCAAACCTTCATATAACATAAAGGGGTCGGGTACGGGTTAATGGCTATGGGAAAGCCGACATAGTTTTAAATAATCCCACAATAATGATTGGTATAACAACAATAGTAATAGAAAGCCTACTTACTATATGACAAATAATAACTTTGACAGAAGGTTACAATGACCGGCGAGTGCAAGATCCGAATGTCCTAAATAGCTACAGTAGTAAATTACGTCATTTTCCATAGACAGAGTGAAAATGGTAGTTTTAAAGCAGCGATGCCCACAATCCATGCCATGTATAATGCAGTACAGATGTGGGGTCTGAGTATTGCTGCTTTAAAACCGTCATTTTCACTTTTTTTATTCTTACTTTATTTTTATTTGTAGTTTTCCTGGAGTCCAGGATCAGTGTTTTGAGTATAAGGCTCAATACTAGGGAGGATATGTGGTACACATGAAGGTTTATCCTATTAGATTGTGGATCTGTCACTCATTTATGCCTTCGCCTATTGGTAATTCAAGTTTAGGTCCTACCCCGATAATTACTATAAGAACACTCTGGACTTCATATGTATAATTCTTACTCCCTGAGGAAGCCTACTTCTACGCAGGTGAAATGCGTTGGTTTGGATTTTAATGTTTACATTTTTTTTATATAAGGATTGCAATCATTTATTCACCCACTTATACTGGCACGGAGACTAGAAACTCTCTTCATTATTACCTACTAGGACCTTTTGACGGAGAGGTGCACATGAGCACCAGTCTGGTTTCAGCTGTGAGCGAAAGGACGTGCAGGGGAAAGAGCCGGCCGGCGTTTCTCCAGTGAAAATCATGCTAATAAGGAATTGGAACCACTTTTTGGACTGCCGACTTTCAGGACATATCACATTATTCAGGTACCCGTCTTTCCTTACCGTATCTGGATAGAGTACATTTGGGACCACTTCTTGACGGTTTATGGCATTAATACATGAAAGTGTCGTTGTTGACCCTAAAGGGTTCTGATATTTTCATTTAGGATATACATTCTTTACAAATATTCTACCTCCCCTTTTTTTTGGATCTGTTTTTATTATATTTCTGGACTCTGTTTTTTTATCTTTTATCTTTTTTCTTATTTTTCATATGCTGCTGTGTGATATTGTTTTTAGTCATTCTTTACATGTTTTCTACTATGTGACATGTGTGTATTTATGCATTATATTTGGTTTTAGCCTTTTGTGGTATTTACTGTTTTATTGTGCTCTCATTCACGCTTACTACATATATACTTGTTTACCCATATCCCTTCCCATTTAGTTTTCTTTTGAGCGTCAGGGAGTGCATTTTCGTATAATCATTATCTTTATATTGACTGCAGGTTGATCAGCCAACTTGGTGCTAGTCAGACTAATGTCTGATAAGTCCAATGATTCACAGTCAGCATCAACACTGCTTACAGGTAAAACACCACTACTTTCTTGCTTATTCATATCCACAATCTTGTTCGTGCTTCCCAGAAATTGGCCCTGGATCCGGCCCTAAAACTTGGGGAGTTTTATCTGTAAGAAATCCCCAGTTTTAAACGTATCCAACTTCTTGCAGGAGATATTTTCTTTCACTGCAGACTAGATTTCTCTGCTATCTTGTTTATTCTTTGTTAAAATTGCTGCATGAACTTCCTGTGCAGGATTCTGAACAGGGCCAGAGCTAGGCCCTGGAGCCTGGGGTCTCTCCTCCAACTCCTCCCCAGGCTCCAGCATTATTCCCTGGGCGCTATTTCAGGGATCACTTGGTTCAGGATCTCACACACTATGCGTCTGCACACCGTACCAACACTTCACCTACTGCTTTTATTGTATCACATTCCAGTCACACACACACACACACATATATATATATATATATATATATATATATATATATATATATATATACATACACACATATACCATACTTGCCAACTCCCCCGGAATGTTCGGGAGACCCCCAAAATTCGGATCGGTCTCACGGACTCCCGTGAGAGCTGGCAAATCTCCCGCATCCCACAATTGCGGTGCTAAAAATGACGCGATTTGTGGTGCGTCATTTTGGTATATTTGACGCAGGGGCGGGGCCAAAATGACGCAATTCACCGTGCCCCCCTGCACTCTAGACACGCCCCTCTCCCGGATACTACTTGCCAAAGGTAAGCAAGTATGACATATACACAGTAATGGAAGTGGGGGGTGTACGAGGTGTGTCATACCGCCACTTCTCCTACTGCCTTCATTGCATTACATTCCAGTCCCAGTTCTAAATTTCCAGTTCCACCACCGTATACATATGTTTAGGTGGCATACAAGTTGCCCCATCAGCTAGAGCCAGGAAACATGTTCAGTAAATATGATGCGTGCCTTGTGCCAGTATTTTATGCAATAAATTGTTAATTATTTTAAGTGGTTAACCAGCCATCATCATCATTAATTTATATAGCGCCAGCAAATTCTGTAGCGCTTTACAATTGGGAACAAACATTAATAAAACAATACTGGGTAATACATACAGACAGAGGTAGGAGAACCCCGCTCGCAAGCTTACAATCTATGGGACAATGGGAGTTTGAAACACAAGGGCATGTGCTACATCATATTGCACACTGGACCAGCTAGAACGCAAAGGTAAAAGTACTGAGAGGGCTGTGTGTGTACCAATGTTGGTCAGAGGGTTGTTGTCTTGTGTTTGCTGTGTAGAGGGTGGTAATAGGGGAGATTAAGATGCTGGTTGAGGAATATCATAAGCTTGTCTGAAGAGGTGGGTTTTCAGAGAACGCTTGAAGGTTTGAAGACTAGAGGAAAGTCTTACTGTACGAGGGAGTGAATTCCACAAATTGGGTGCAGCCCGAAAGAAGTCCTGTAACTGAGAACGGGCGGAAGTGATGAGAGTGGAAGAGAGACGCAGATCTTGTGCAGAACGGAGGTGTCGAGTAGGGAGATATTTTGAGACAAGTGAGGAAATGTATGTCGGTGCCATTTCCATGCATTTATTGTTAATATTGGGGTACGGGAGCTAACTAATGCTGAGGGCAGCTGAATGTTTAGGCACTCTTCCCCCCTGATTGTAGTCTATGTGCCCCATCTCTGGTCTTTCTCAGATATGTATTTATTGCCCTCTCTCTTGCCCCCTAGCCATGTACACTTCTACAGCCATATTTACCCACCACAATAAGTCACAAATAATTGCCATAATTACACGTTAACAGACTTCACTTATAATTCCACAAAGGTCAATGACAGGGAAAATGTATCATATTCAATAATGGTTCTATTCCAGTCTTATATAATTTGAAGAGAAATATATTTTACAGGGTTTCATTGCCCTAAAATAGCTCTAGGATAATTAATGCTTTTGGGGCATTTACAGAAACCCAGACTAAATATAGTTCTGAATTATTATGCCAGGGATATCTGGACAATATCAACATTACCCAGATATATAGGGTCTAATTCAGGGTTTCCCAAACCCAGTCCTCAGGGCTCCCCAACAGTGCAGGTTTTCCGGATCACATGTGACATAATTATACCACCAGTGGATCTGTTACAATGTGTCAGTCAGTAATGAGTACACCTGTGCTCCAGCAAGGAGATATGGAAAACCTGCACTGTTGGGGAGCCCTGAGGACTGGGTTTGGGAAACCCTGGTCTAATTCATCTTCAGACGCAAACTGCAAGTTGTGTTTAAAAAATTAATATGGAAATTGACCGTATTCAAATACTAACTGATCTAAATATATGTTTCAATTTCAATCTGGCTATAAGTACTTACCTGGTAAATGTTACTTGCCTCACGTAGACCAAACAGTGCAGGATACGCAGAATGTGCGTGGTAAAGTTGCAGCAGAACACATGCGATATTTTATAAAAAAATAAAATAAAAACTCTTAATACTATAATAACTAATAAAAATGTTTGTTGAAATGCTTTTAAGTTTTTTGTTAATAGCAAATAAATAAATCAGGATGTTCATTATACATACTGTACATAGAATCCTATTTTACAGCATATGTTCCTTGTATATCCATGTTCTGTGCTATCTAGTGTCACGGATACAGGGCAGGCGCCAACATTAGGCTGCTGCCTAGGGCACCGGCCTCTAGGGGGCGGCACTGTGGCCAAGGAGACAGAAATGTCTCTGAATGAGACATTACTATTTAAATTAATGCTGGCGCTGTGATCGCCCATGGCGGATCGTCCACCCACAATTTGAGTTCCTGTATATGCGGTGCTGCTACAGTGCAGTGCTACATATTCAAATTTACCCGACACCCAGCTCCTAGCTCCTGGCAGCAACGTGACATCACGGCGCTGCCAGTGTAGAGGAACCGACGGAGAAGACAGAAGCAAGACACAAGAAGAGGAAAGAAGGAGGGAAGGTGAGTACAGAAAATGGGGGATAGTGGAAGTATGCTACAGAGAACAGGGTGGGGGTGAGAGAAGAGAGGATTCTATAGAAAATGGGGGGGAGGGGGGGCAGGAGAGAAGGGGAAGCTACAGAAAACAGGGGGGGGGGGAGAGAGAAGGAGATGCTACAAAAAGCAGGGGTCAGAGAAGGGGATGCTACAGATAATGGGGGGAGGGGGATGCTACAGAAAACGGGGGGGGGGGGGGGGGAGAGGGTAATACTAAAAAGAATATGGGGGGAGAAGGGGATGCTACAGAGAATGGGGGGGGATGCTGCAGATAACCGGGGGGGGGGGGGGGCGGGGGGCAGAAGGGTATGTTGCAGAAAACAGGGGGGGAGAAGGTGGACGGGGGCATATTTTAAAGAAAAGCTGGTGGGCAAAAAGCTGGCTATGGCGCTTAGGGCAACGGTTTATGTGAGCGATAAGCTGGTAGGCGGGGGGGCTTGTAAGTAAAGCTGGTGTAATGCATGTCACATATGTGTATGTGTGAGAAAAGTTGTTGGGCAGCTGGGGACATGTCGGTGTGTAAGAGGTGAGTGAAGTATTTTTGTTGTTTTGTTCTGAAATCTAACATTTGGAGCCTCCCCTGTAGATATCCTGCATTTGCCCCTGGACAGCATTCTGCGTCAGGCATCAGTACATCTGGACTCCAGCCTTGCCCACCAGCCAGGAGAAGATTAGAGTTAATTTTTTATATTAGAAATGTGTTAGGGGCGTGAAGTGAGATTTTTGGGGTGAGGACAGGTGGTAAGCCTAAGCCTTGCCTAGGGCGCCGAGCAACCTTTCACCGGCCCTGCACGGATACGTGTAGTTTTTAAAACGAAGACTATGCAGTGACAGTCATCATGATCAGTCAGCACGTACACCTGCCCTGTAGTTGGTGCATATGGCATGCACTTACTACACATTCACACCCCCCGTCCCATTCCACCCTTCAAGTCATAAGTGTCAATTGTGTTCAGACATTTCTGAGAATGCGCAGAGCTAAGATACGGCATCCAAATGCCCTTATGTCTGAAGTATATCATATCATATATTATATATATATATATATATATATATATATATATATATATATATATATATATATATATATTATATCAGGCTCATAATGTATGTCCTGGTCTGTCAGTGTTTAGTGATTAGTGTTTTATCCGTTCACTTCTTTCTATTAGGTCCATTGAGACAGATTTCTAAGGATTGTCTCCAGGAAGCTTCTGTGGTTGTAGAACAGAGAGCTGAAGTTTACAAGTGAGCAAACACCAGTCTGAGTTATCAGCTTCCAAAACCTCACCATAGACTTATTCCGAGGATGGAATCTGCACAACAGAAAATTATTCTCAAACCTTTGTGCAGTAATTCCAGAGTCACTGACTGAACCACAAGTCACAATGTATCGGCATTAGGGACATACATCCCGTTAATTCTATGTAAAGATCCTGGTCACGTGAATCTGGTGTTACCCTGATCTCCCTACAGTATGTAGCTGACCACAGATATGTCATGATTGAGACAAAGGAGAGAAGAAACTGGTATTTTTGGACACCCAGCTCCTGCACAGTCCTTTACAGGTTGCAGTTGGTTAAACAATGGGCCAGTAGAGCTTTCATGGTGGAAACAGGAGGATTCAGGGAAAGAATGTCATGAATTTCATAGGATAAAGACATTGGAAGTACAACTGGAAGTAAAGAATATGGAAGGATGGAAGACATACATTAGGTTACATTACTAATGGTTACATCATTGGTCATACTCATAGTTACTATAGACAGTGGGCATGGAGAGTCCTCATTCACCAAAATATTAGATAATAATGGCTTAATTTCCAGGTTCTCTTTCATTTAAGTTTGGATTTTCAAATATTATTTAGCAGGATACAGCTAAAGGTGAAAGAGGCAGGAATGTTGTCATTTTTGGCTTAATTTTTATTAAGTGCAGTTAGATTAAGATTATGGACACATCAGACATCAAAGTCCACCCTCCTACCACTTTATTACCACCCCTTTCAGTAACCTTTTCAGCTTTTCTCCTAAAATAATGCTTGGCTTTGCCATATTTATATCTTAAATTACTCATGAGAGTGAGGGACATCGGGAGTGTTTGTGTGTGAAGCCTTTAATTACACTTCTCGGACTGCGCCTGTAAACGTGATTCTTGTCTGAAGCAGAAAACGAGTCCCATTAAATGTATAAAAAAAAGCAGCCAGCTCTGACCTGTGCCAAACTCAAGCCCTACAGTGCAGTGGGAATGGCCCAGAGCCCCACACCATGGCAAGGGACACCCAGAAAAATACTCCTTCTTTACTTTTTTCATTTCAATGCTCCACAAAACAAGAGCACTTTTGCACCAACTTCATACATCCCTAGGAATTTTCTTACACACAGAATGTTCTCAGTCATGGAGCCTGCAGCACAAGGCTGTGCCAGGGTGGGCACACAGAATGTTCTCAGTCATGGAGCCTGCAGTACAAGGCTGTGCCAGGGTGGGCACACAGAATGTTCTCAGTCATGGAGACCTCAGCAGAGGGCCATGCCAGGGTGGGCACACAGACTGTCCTCACTCATGGAGCCTGCAGCACAAGGCTGTGCCAGGGTGGGCACACAGAATGTTCTCAGTCATGGAGACCTCAGCACAAGGCTGTGCCAGGGTGGGCACACAGAATGTTCTCAGTCATGGAGCCTGCAGCACAAAGCTGTGCCAGGGTGGGCACACAGAATGTTCTCAGTCATGGAGACCTCAGCAGAGGGCCATGCCAGGGTGGGCACACAGACTGTCCTCACTCATGGAGCCTGCAGCACAAGGCTGTGCCAGGGTGGGCACACAGAATGTTCTCAGTCATGGAGACCTCAGCAGAAGGCTGTGCCAGCGTGGGCACACAGAATGTTCTCAGTCATGGAGCCTGCAGCACAAGGCTGTGCCAGGGTGGGCACACAGAATGTTCTCAGTCATGGAGACCTCAGCAGAGGGCCATGCCAGGGTGGACACACAGAATGTCCTCACTCATGGAACCTGCAGCAGAAGACCGTGCCAGGCTGGGTATATGGGATTTTCACACTCATGGAGCCTGCAGCAGAGGGCCATGCCAGGGTGGGCACCCAGAACATCCTCACTCATGGGCGGAATGGTTAGGGAAGGAGCATAAGCATGTAGGCAATGTACAGTAAGGGAGTGCCAAGCTTGAATGCATGCAGCAGAGTCCGATTCAAGCTCTGGGCATTGCTAAGGTACGTGTTTTACAGCAACTACAAGTGATGACGGCTGTGAGTGCATGGCAGAGCATGTGTTTGCAGTCAGGAGCAACTGTAAAAATGCATTTTATGTACAATAGACATTAGTAATAAAATGCCTTTTTACAGTCTCTCTTGAACGTTCTAGCATGTATACGTGACCGTCCTATCACTCGGCACTTATAACCTACCTTGTAGCTAGTGCAAGTGATATGAATGAATATCATGTACCTGGGAAATGCCCAGAGATTGAATCGGATAGATGTGCATGCGCTCACCCTCGGCACGTCCTTATTGTACATTGTCAATGTGCATATGCCCCTCTGCATTCTGCCTTGAAGTGTCACTGGTGTATCGTGCATTTCCAGGCAGGCGCAGAAACATTTGACACAAAATATTGAACACATCGACATTTACGTTCCTTAATGAATCAGGCCCACCATGTTGCAATGCAAGGGGTGTAATAAATGTGAGATTTTTTTTTGCATACAGGTGCTGCTTTTGCATGTAACACAGGCAGTGAGCAATAGGGGCTGAAGAGTGCATCACTGGGCCCCCAAGCAATTCTTGTCATCCTGGCCTCCCAATATGCTCTCAATAGTGCTGTGGCCCCCATGAGCATGCACAGTCCAACACATGTGCCTCTAGGAAGAGGCCTCCGCTCTGCTCTTTTGACATCAAGGCGGTGGTCTTGGGGGAGTAAAGGCCTCGGAAGTAGGGACAACCTGGCATTTCCAGATCCCCCTCACCTCTGTATTCTGCCACCATAGCCCTTGCTTACATTGCCCATTGTTGCTTACACTGCTAGTTGGTTGAGCTAGAATATGTCCCAATCCACATCCATGGATTTTATCACTGCACTGCCATCACCCCCTTCCACTGTGTTGAAGTGGCCGGTTCACTATGGAGACCCCACAAGAGCATACCATCAGCCGTGGAATTGTCACAAATGACATATTTTCCAACTCCACTGCTGCCCCAGGAATATTACATCAGATAGTGGGACCCAGTTCACATCCCGGTTCTGGAGGGCCTTCTGCAGACTGGTGGGGATAGAACTGAACTTTTCCTTGGCATATCTCCTTCAGTCTAATGGTCAGACGGAGAGGGTGAACCAGGACCTCTAAACCTTCCTGTGCATGTAAATCTCAGACAACCAGGAGGACTGGATGGACTTTCTCCCAGGAGCTGAATTTGCCCACAATCTGCACTACCACTCGAGTACAAGCGCCACACCATACTTTGCACTCCATGCATACATCCCCTACTTCTTGATCCTCCGATCATCGTGAAATTGGAAATACCAGCAGGGGACAATGTACACAAACAGGACATTTGGATGAATGTCAAGACACTGCTGGCCAAATCCTGCACTGCACACAAAATGGCATCTGATAAAAGGAGAAGGAAGGGACTTCTCGCTTAGGCCACGGAGACAAGGTCTGGCTGTCAGCCAGGAACATTCGCCTCTGGGTACCCTCCATCAAATTTGCCCCAGATTACATTGGACCCTTCCAAATCATCCACGTCATCAATCCTGTGTCAATTGGGCTAAAACTACCAGACTCTCTGTGAATTTCCAATGTGTTCCACATCTCACTCCTAAAACTGCTCATCAATAGGTGCTCCTCCCAAGGCACCACCACCACCACCACCACCACCACCCCCACCACCCCCACCACCACCACCACCACCCCCACCACCACCACCACCACCACCACCCCCACCACCCCCACCACCACCACCAGTTGCAGTGTCAGCACTGGAGGAGTACGAAATCAAGCAGGTTTTAGATGTCCGATATACAAAGGTACCTTCCAATATCTGGTAGACTGGAAGGAATTCGGCCCAGAGAAACAAACCTGTGAGGGGGCATCAGATATGCACGCTTCACAGGTAATGTAAAGTTTCCTGAGGAATTTCCACCATAAAAGGATTTGTGGGGGTCCAGAGGCCACCCCTTTTAGGAGGGTACTGTCAGTACCAGCAGTCTTAGACTTCACTGACCTGCCTCCAACACTCAGCAGTCCACTGATTGCTTTCCTTCCCAATTAGAATACTTCATAGAACCCAGCTGCGCTCCACTTCAGGATAGATATGGCATAACTCCGCTCTCAGGTGTGACCACTAACCTCCAGTACTGATGACACATGCATGGAATCACTAGTACACCAGCCACTATAAGAACATGTTCAGTACAATTGTATTAGATACTCCCACTCCAGGACCAGCTCTTTGTGATTCTTCAACTTCTGTGTCCAGTCTCCCCCGCAGCAGAACAACCATACCCAGCTGCATTTCCATCTGTAATGATTTCAGCAGAGTTCTCATACCAGCTAAGTACTCTGCTGCTTTCATGGAGGGAATCAACTAAACTGGGCCGCGACCTGGGTCCTCACTCAGCCAATCCCGCCTGCTAGTTATTGTAATCTGTTTGTGTGTACTCTGCTACACTTGCTGTCTATCTCTGTTCTACAGGGTCAATGTGATATACTCCATTGTATCCATTTGTTTACTGTCTTAACATTGCTAAAACCTATGTGTACCTTATTACACATTGCCCGCTTCTCAAACAGTACCAACCCATCCGTGTACCTCTTTACATGCTACTCGCTGTTCAACCATTGTCAGCACTTCTGTGTGCCCTTTTGCACGCTATGCACTGCTCAACCAGTACCAACACCTTCATGTACCCTAGTGCCCGCTACACACTGCCCAGGCAGTGCCTACAAATTCTGTATACTCCATTGCATGTTAGCAACCCCCCACACTTCATGTACTCAGCTGTTCCTTCAACATTGTGCCTACAGTGTCAAATGCCTCAGTGTATTTCAGTGGGATGACCTCTCTTTGTGTCGCATCCATACATCTTCCGGTGTGTTTCCCCGTAGATACAAAATTCCAGGTTCTCACAGGTGCCCAATAATATACCAGCAGTAGTACTGTAATAATGCCAATAAACAATGGTAATAGTGCCAAGTAACATGCCATCTGAAGTACTGTAGTAATGCCCAATAAGCAGCAGTAATAGTGCAGAGTATTATGCCAGCAGTAGTACTGTAGTAACGTGCCCTAGATAATGCAAAACGGACATTCGGTTTCGCAACACAGAGTAAAATTCAGGTTTTGAACACCATGCGTTCTTACCCGTTTATGACGCGTCTCCACCCTTTGTTGAGGAACCGAAATCCGTTGGTCTTGCGTATCATTGGCAACGAAACCTCCAAAGCTCACGAGCCCCCAAATTGTTATGTGCGTATTGTCGCTAACCAATAACGATTGTCGAACCTCGATTTGTGTTTCCAAAGCACAAAGATTTATTCGCATTAAGTGGAATAATAAGCTCAAGCGAAGTAATAGTATATACAGCCGTTACTTATCGCAGGCGCTCTGGATCCAGTGCAGTCATTCAATCCTGAAGTCTGGGGACAAGATGTCTGCACTCTGGATCACAAGCTGCTGTTTATATACACAATCACATACAGTAATACAATGAAGATGGAATAGCTTGCATCTATTGGTCCAGGTCTCAGGAAGGTCCAAGGGGTCGTCATCATTGGCTGGTTCATCCTAAGGAATCCAAAGGAGGGGGTCATCTCTGCAGGGGGTATGCTCTGCTCTTCCCGCCAGGATTCCTTAGTCTTAAGTAGTTCATAATTCCCTATCATTCATAACTTGCGTATGCACTCTGCGATTCCCTCGCAGAGTGAACCAAACAGTAGGATATGTGACAAGGTTCATTATGATACCACTCATGATGTTATTCCTTCAACCCGTTCCGTGTATTTCACTAATATGCATGTAACTCTGATATATCATATAAATACTACTATATTTCGACATAACTGACTATGTGTTGCAACTACCATTAATGTGTACTATTTTATAAGTATGCGTATTTGTGCGAATGTATGGTAAAAGACCGATTACTGTTGCTGCCACGTGTAGTGGATGCGTACGCCCTTTCACGCCGTAGCGTGCCCTTGTACGTCGTAGCGTACCGTACGCATCTTTTCAGACAAAGACAACCAAGTTTGCTAGACTTTAATTGAAATGACTTTATCCAATTTGCTGACTTCGACAGTAGTAACCCCCAATAAGCAGCAGTAATGGTGCCCAGTAACATACCAGCAGTAGTACTATAGTATCGCCCAATAAGCAGCAGTAATGGTGCCCAGTAACATACCAGCAGTAGTACTGTAGTAACGCCCAATAAGCAGCAGTAATGGTGCCCAGAATTATACCAGCAGTAATGGTGCCCAGTATTATACCAGCAGTAATGGTGCCCAGTATTATACCAGCAGTAGTACTGTAGTAACGCCCAATAAGCAGCAGTAATGGTGCCCAGAATTATACCAGCAGTAGTACTGTAGTAACGCCCAATAAGCAGCAGTAATGGTGCCCAGTATTATACCAGCAGTAATGGTGCCCAGAATTATACCAGCAGTAATGGTGCCCAGAATTATACCAGCAGTAATGGTGCCCAGTATTATACCAGCAGTAATGGTGCCCAGAATTATACCAGCAGTAACGGTGCCCAGTATTATACCAGCAGTAGTACTGTAGTAACGCAGAATAAGTAGCAGTAACGGTGCCCAGTATTATACCAGCAGTAATGGTGCCCAGTAAAGTACCAGTGGTAACAGTAATGCCCAGTAATATGGGTGCTCACATGACATGATGTAACGACTGCACACCGGCTTCTAATCGGTCTAGACATCGCTACTACCAGCTCTCAGTCACACCCCCGGGTTACTTCCCTTTAACATGTGGAGGAGGGGGGGCGATACACAGAAATACATGCCCCCGAGCCCCCTTTATGCTACTGCTCCCCAGCCACAGACTCTCTGGCAGGAGAGAGAATGCAGGAGGGCTGCGTGTGGTGCCTGCAATGCTCCAACCTTATATACTGATATCATTATAAAGTGACTGGAGGTTGTGTCTATTTCATACAGGAGGAAGCTTTGCTCTGGGTCTATAACTCTCATCTTCATCAGAGCTAAAGGTCGGTGCCCCCGACATTCCTGTGCCCAGCTGCGATAGACTATGCAATAATCATGAAAACAATGCTTAACAAACACAGAAACACTTCTGTTTTTACACATCCACCAACACAAAGCGCTAACAATACTGCAATAAAATATCCAAATTATTGCAAAAAGAAGAACAGCAGCTTCCGCCAGAACCGGCTTCACCCAACGCTTCTAAATTGGCCCCTTTGAGATCATTTAGAGTTGTATTATTTCAGAACATGTCTGTCCTTTTGTCAGGTTGGTTTAACAAGCAATAATCCCTTCAACAATAGAAATGTGATGAAAGCTTCAGGAAATCTCCAATGTGTACATGAAAGGTCAGGAGATGGTCAGACTTAGGCAGAGTATGAGATGGAGCAATTAACACCATCCTGCTACTTACTCCATCTCGCAGGCTCAGTCTTCAGTCTCTTCCAGCTTCGTACAGCTCCACACATCGCAGCACTAATTAGTCCCGGTTGTTTTATCAAGTTCTACAAACTCTGCCAACTGCACCTGAGCAATCACCTGTGGCCCATGCAATAAACATCACACTGCAGCCTGCGAACAAGACCTTTACTGCTCAGCCTGGAAGACGAGGGTTTGATCTGACGCCCCCCAGGACACGGCAGAGAATAAGAGGCCTTTGTGCAGGAGATTTAATTGGTAGCTCGTCACAGTTTCATCACAGAGCTGGTAAAAGAGGCCGACTTGTCACACAGGGAATCTGCGGCGTTTCCTCCATTACCAGAACCTGTCTGCTGACCTCAGCTCAGCAATTCTCTGACTTCTGAGAAATATGTATAAACACAGTCTGCATTATAAATCACACATCTGTGTCCTGCACCAAGAACTTACTGTCATCCCAGTTATTATCCCTCCTATAAGTATAAACACAGTCTGCATTATAAATCACACATCTGTGTCCTGCACCAAGAATTTACTGTCATCCCAGTTATTATCCCTCCTATAAGTGTAAACACAGTCTGCATTATAAATTAGGGATGTGCACCGACCACTTTTAGTGTCTCGTGTTTTGTGTTTTGGATTCGGATTTGCTTGAGGTTTTGGGTTCGGATTTGTTTCGCAAAACACCTGACGAAAGGTTTTGGATTCGGATTTATTTTGAAAAAAACATAAAAAGTGTTAAAATCAAGTTTTTTGGTTTATTTTCACTCCTACACTATTATTAACCTCAATAACATTCAATAACAATCATTTCCACTAATTCCCAGTCTATTCTGAACACCTCACACCTCACAATATTGTTTTTAGTCCAAAACGTTTCACCGAGGTAGCTTTCTGGACTGCATAGTGCAGTGGTCCCGGTACACAATTTGGTACCGGGGCCACAATACCTCCGCCTTCAAATGGTCTGAATTCCACTGCACAGCTGCCTGCTCCTACATCCTCTGCAGCATATACAGGGTGTAGTTCGATTATATATATAATTATATGCGGCACAGGAGAGTACCACTGGACTTATACTGCTGAATCAGTGAACTTTGTAATATAGCAGTACCAATGGACTTATACTGCAGAATCAGTGAACTTTGTAATATTGCAGTACCAATGGACTTTTTGTTTTTGGATATTTTTTTTTAATTTCTTTTTTTTATAATTATTTTTTTTATTTATTTTTTTATAACTTTTTTTTTAATTTTTTATAACTTGGGAATAATGGGGAAATAACAATGCCCTTAGAAGGACAGAGCACAGGACACAGCACCACTGGGCTGAACAGGAAACAGCACAGGACCCAGCAGCACCACTGACCTCAGAAGGACAGACCACAGGACACAGCACCACTGGACTGAGCAGAACACAGAGCACAGCACAGCACAGCACAGCACAGAACTAAACAGCACAGCACGAGATATAGCAGGACAGAGGACCACCTAACACAACCTCCCTCTACCCTGATCAATGCCCGAGTGAAGATGGCGGCGGCTAGCGGGGAATTTATAGAATACGAGTATTGCGAGATCCGACAGCGGGATTATGACTCAGAGCCTCGGTTTCAGTTTTGCAATTGGCGGGAATACCCGGATCTGTCTCGGATCCGGCTCGGACCGGCAACGTTCGGGTGGGCTCGGATTTCAGATATCCGAGCCCGCTCATCTCTATTATAAATCACACATCTGTGTCCTCCACCAAGAACTTACTGTCATCCCAGTTACTATCCCTCCTATAAGTATATAAGTATACTGCCACTTTACAGAGTGACCATGTTCTGATACCGTCCAGCTGCTAGAACCAGGGCTCAGTGAGCCAATCAACGGTAAAATGTGGCTTTAGCTCCAGTTAATTGATTCAGGAGGTTATTGCAATTGAAAAATAAGTGGGAAAAGCGTAATTATTACACAAGAGGCAGATGTCACAGATCATCATAGCACATAATACAACAGGATACAGTATATCACAGAGAAGTGGGGTAGCGGATGGAAGGCAATGTATAGTATGAGCAGACAATATAATGATAGGAGCTATATAAATAAACAAGGATATGGCAATACAGAGCAGTATACAGAGCAGTATACAGAGCAGTATACAGAGCAGTATAAGAGCAGTATACAGAGCAGTATAAGAGCAGTATACAGAGCAGTATACAGAGCAGTATACAGAGCAGTATAAGAGCAGTATACAGAGCAGTATAAGAGCAGTATACAGAGCAGTATAAGAGCAGTATACAGAGCAGTATAAGAGCAGTATACAGAGCAGTATACAGAGCAGTATAAGGGCAGTATACAGAGCAGTATAAGAGCAGTATACAGAGCAGTATACAGAGCAGTATAAGAGCAGTATACAGAGCAGTATAAGAGCAGTATACAGAGCAGTATACAGAGCAGTATAAGAGCAGTATAAGAGCAGTATACAGAGCAGTATAAGAGCAGTATACAGAGCAGTATAGAGCAGTATACAGAGCAGTATACAGAGCAGTATAAGAGCAGTATACAGAGCAGTATACAGAGCAGTATACAGAGCAGTATAAGAGCAGTATACAGAGCAGTATAAGAGCAGTATACAGAGCAGTATACAGAGCAGTATAAGAGGCAGTATAAGAGCAGTATACAGAGCAGTATAAGAGCAGTATACAGAGCAGTATAAGAGCAGTATACAGAGCAGTATACAGAGCAGTATAAGAGCAGTATACAAAGCAGTATACAGAGCAGTATAAGAGCAGTATACAGAGCAGTATAAGAGCAGTATAAGAGCAGTATGCAAAGATTAACGTTCTGGATTTACACCTGGCTTGAACAGGAGAACTTGGGTCCAATTCCATTCTTTGCCCAGTTAACCTAAACCCTTGTACCTGCGCAATCCAGCAATATCTTATGTTTCTGACCCTAATTAAAAAAAGTAAAAAGTCTTCTTAATGGGGATTAGGTAGATTTTTAATTCATATTCCTAAATGAAAATAATGAGATTTGAAAATGACTGTTAATCTATCTGATGCTTTTGGTTGAATGACAACAATTATGAGCACAGTATAAAACCTGTCAAACAAGTCTGACTCATTTATTACAGAAGATGTTACGTGGGGGTCAGCGCTCATCATTCTGCCTGACTGCTTCAGGTGGGGACACAGGTTTGCTGTAAAATCACAGATATGTCTTACAGTATTTACAAGTACGGTAAACTGTTTGGAACACCACAACCTACAGAGATTATTTCACAATGCCATATTGACTCAATAATCCACGTAGACCAGTGTGACAGCAGATGCACCTCATAACCTGGGAGAAATTAGTTTTGTGCTGCGATGAAGCATTTTTCTAAAGGGACTTAGAGGTATATTTACTATGTGGCGGTTATGTGGAACCGCCAGTTCCCGGCGCTTTGAAGTCATTTTTTAAAACGGCAATTTTATTAAATACAAAGCCCAACTCTGGCCTAAGAAAGGGAGGAGGATCCTGTCCAGCGGGACCGTACTTCATTGGAGAACGTTAGTAGCGCAATCAGGGCCGGATTAACCCTAGGGCTAACTGGGCTACAGCCCAGGGGCCTCAGGCATCCAGGGGGCCCTTAAAAGTGCTCAGCAGTATTATTGATCGGTCAGGGGCGGGGACGCCCCCCGGCGCGATCAGTGCTGCTGAGCACTTTCACTGCGGTCCTTCCCGGTGCGCTGTAGTCTCCTTACTGAGGAGATCTCGTGAGTCGCACTCTCACGAGATGTCCTCAGTAAAGACTGTACAGTGCGCCGGGGAAGGACCGCAATGCCAGGAGAAGGAGGTAAGTGCCTTGGGGGCGGCTCGGATCACCGGGGGGGCGGCTTGGATCACGGGTGGGCCCTCATGGGGGAATGGAGGCCCCCTTAGCCCAGGGGTCTCCATTCCCTTAATCCGGCCCTGAGCGCAATCCTAAAATAGCATCAAGGTTTAGTGCTAGCTGTGAAAAGCGCCGAAATTCACTGTGTGATGAATAGATTCAGCTCACTGTCCTCATAAAGGTTTATGGTGTTAAACAGCTGAAGGCAGCTTAAGCCTTTGTTAAATGTGATGAAACGGTGATAGAGCCTTTTCCCGCCACTTTTGACAGTTTTTCGGCTCTTCACCGTTTCATAAATAGACGCCTTAATAATTTGTACACAAGCTAATTACACTGACAGTAACGATAGTGATCTGACCAGTTTCATTGTTTCGTTCATTCTCCCAGCAAATATCTTTGTGTCTGGGTAGAAAAAGCTTAGTCATCCAAACACATAACTTATCTCCTGACCTCAGGTTGTGGAATCCTTGAATGTTAAAAGTATGTGATATATGGATATTGTAAAATTGGCCAATGTGGCAAAAATTCCCGAGTAAATAAAATGTATCAAACTTTAGAGCAGATCAACTTAAAGTGAGCAAATGACCTTGTCTCAAACAATACTTCACTGCTATTGCCCTTGTCAGCAGCGCAGAGGATGAATCTGTGAAACACAGATTTTGGAGACATTTAACGGAGGATTCAATGACGAAACAATATCTGAAATAGTTCAGAGGAAGTTTCCACATAAGTACTGTATCTTCAGCTGTAGACCTGCCAATTACACATCAAGGTCTATTCAACCGTCCAATTCCACTTAATAACAGCATCGTATGTTGAATGCAGCAAGTTCCATAAAGATTTTATGAAATAGTTTCCATGCTGAAATAAATCAGCGTTTTCTAAGCTTGGAGATGCCCAGAGAGACACAGATTCACGTGACACTGATGTTAGTTAATGCTCATAATGTATCTGACGTTAACCTAATCAGGGGAGTACGCAGGATTTTTAAGGGGGCTACCCCCCCCCCCAAAAAAAGCGCATGTGCAGCAGCTCCGTTTCGGCAGCTCTGTACTATCCAGCAGCCGCGGTGCTGTCAAAGAAGCATCCGCGGCGGTGCTTGTATACAATACAATACAATACAATACAATACAATACAATTACAGCACCGCTATGGATGCTTCTTTGACAGCGCCGCGGCTGCTGGATAGTACAGGGGCACTTCTTTAGTGGAGGGGAGGGGTTTCTGGAGACCAGAAACCCCCCTGCATGCGTCACTGCCTAATGGATACTGATAATAGAATCTAAGGGGTAATGGATGAGAAGTACATGCAGATAAATACTGCAGGTATGCTCCATATTATTTCTATACAGTATGTAATCTAATATGCATTGAATCATAAAAGGTGGTGGAAGGGTGATGAGGGGCATGGCCAAAACTCAACGGAATGTGGTTAAATAATGGTGGCGGTTGTGGTCATTAACCGGGGATATTGCTTCTGAAGCCACCTGTTACCCTCCTCTCTGGGTGTACATGGAACAGGTGCTGGCAGAGTTAAGGGGGGTCCAGGGGGTATGTGCCCTGGGCCCCCCTGTCTCATGGGGTCCCAAGACCACAGCCATAAGTAGAGTGCTGCAGCTGTTCAGGTCACAAGGATGAGGAGGGCGCCGTTGCTATCCCCGGGGACATATCGCTGTACATGGGGTGCTTTACTGCACCCGGAGGCACCATCCACTAGAAAGGGTTTATCGTTATCCCCAACTTCCTTAAGCTTCGCAGAAGTAACACCATGACATCACAACTCAGTGAAGAAGAGCCGAGTGGAGAGGAGCGGCGGCCACACCTCCTATGGCTTCGGTTAGTAAAGAACTATAGGGGAAAAGGGGACATTGAATAAGTACCGGGGGTGGGGGGTAGAGAGAATCCTGATCTTCTCATCTGATCTTCATACGCAAAATTAGGTGCAATGACTTAAGAAATGTGCAGAGTGATTGCACTGCACTACATTCTATAAATAGTCACTATGTACTTTTATACATGCATATTATATATAAAATGGGACAGAAAACAAATCTGTGAGTGCAGGATATATATATATATATATATATATATATATATATAAATTGGTGGTGAGAGTGGGGAGGACACTTGTCACATAAGCTCTCCACACTTTCCCCTTGTCACATATGTTCTCCTATTCTCCGCATGTCACATATGAGCGGTGCCCAAACACTAATCTTGTACACAGGCCCAGTAAATTAATCAAACACATCCGGAGTTTACCATGTCTTCACCGGCATTGCACCGCCA